>NC_140168.1:16241221-16650286 GCF_963971535.1 Notolepis coatsorum | reverse complement strand
CGATCTCTGAAGTTTTTAAGCTTGGATGTCGGGACAGTGAGGGAGGCAGTGGAGGAGGACCGGAGGGGAACGGGTGGGGCGGGTAGGGAAGAAGGAGATCAGTCAGGTAGGGGGGGGCAGGCTGTGGAGGGCTTTGAAGGTGAGGAGTAGTGTTTTTAAAGTTTATGCTGTGTTTGATCGGGAGCCAGGTGGAGGGAGTGGAGGACAGGAGTGATGTGTTTGCGGGGACCGGGGTGTTAGTGAGGAGGCGGGCGGCTGAATTTTGGACCATTTGCAGTTTATGGAGGGAGCGGGAGGTGATACCAGTGAGGAGGGAGTTGCAGTAGTCCAAGCGGGAGGAGATGAAGGCGTGAATGAGGGATTCAGCAGCGGGGGGGGGGGAGGCAGTGACGGATTTTTGCGATGTTGCGGAGGTGAAAGTAGGATATTTTTACGATGGAGCGGACGTGGGGGTCAAAAGAGAGGGTGGGGTCAAGGAGGACACCAAGGTTTCGGACTAGGGGGGAGGGGTGGTGATGGTGGAGTCGTTGATGGTGAGTGTGATGGGTCCGGATCTGGTGAGGGTGGTTTTGGTGCCAATGATGAGAAGTTCAGTCTTGTCACTGTTCAGTTTGAGGAAGTTGTGAGTCATCCAAGTTTGGAGTTCGGTGATGCAGGATTCGATGTGACTGAGGGGTGGGCTGTGGGGGGATTGTGTACTGATGTAGATTTGGGTGTCGTCAGCGTAGCAGTGGAAGTTGAGGTGGTATTTACGGATGATGTGACCAAGGGGGAGAATGTAGCAGATGAAGAGCAGGGGGCCAAGGACTGAGCCTTGGGGGACCCCCTGTGTGACTGGGGAGGGGGGAGGAGGTGTGGCCGGAGAGAGGGAGATGAATTGGTGTCTGTCTGTGAGGTAGGAGGAGAACCAGCCAAGTGCTGTGCCCTCAACACCCAGTTGGTGCAGCCTTTGGAGGAGGATGGAGTGACACACTGTGTCAAAGGCTGCACTGAGATCGAGTAGGATCAGGATGTTGAGGGCACCGGAGTCAGCGGAGATGAGGAGGTCGTTGATGACCTTAACCAGTGCAGTTTCGGTGCTGTGAGCGGGACGGAAGCCAGACTGAAGGGGTTCATAGAGGGTGTTGGACTGGAGATGGGAGTGGAGTTGGGAGGGCAGCGATGCGTTCCAGTGTTTTAGAGAAAAAAGGAAGATTGGATATGGGGCGGTAGTTGGAGAGGCTGGATGGGTCAAGAGTGGGTTTTTTGAGGACAGGGGTGACAGCGGCGAGTTTATAGGGGGAGGGGACGTGGCCTAGGGATAGTGACTGGTTGAAAAGGGCGGTGAGGTGGGGAGATGAGAGCAGGGAGGCAGGCTTTGGTGAGAGTAGTGGGTAGGGGGTCAAGGGAGCAGGTAGTGGTCTTGGAGGTGGTCATGAGGTCCATGATGAAGGAGGAGTCGACTGGGGCGAAGGCAGTAAAAGGGGTGGGAGGGATGGAGTCAGGTGGGGGGAAAATGTTGGTGGGGGGGGCGAGGGTGGGGGGAATTGGCGATGCGGGCAGTCAGTGAGCTGTTGATTAGAGATACTTTATTATTGAAGAAGAGGAGAAACGAGTTGCAGAGGTCAGGGGAGGAGAGAGTTATTGTCCGGGGATTATAGGTCCAGGGTGTCTGGGGGCAGTTGTGAGTAGGGATGGGTACCGAATTCTGTACTTTTGAGGTACCGAAACACGTTGGTACTACCGAGTATCGAATCAAGTGAGATACCAAAAAAATATATATATATATATATATATATTGCATGTTAAGAGTTTTTTTTTTGTATCCACTTTTTTTTCTCCTGCTGTTTTTTCTTGTATTTTCCTCCCATCCCAATTTAGTCGTTATATCAATTCCCCCCTCCCCTTCCTGGTCGTTGCGCGCATTTCCCCCCTACTTGCCGGTCTAGGGAGCCCTGAAGTCTATCACATGCTTCCTCCGATACATAGGAGACAGCCAGCAGCCTCTTTTCACCTGGCAGCGAGGACTCTCATTGGGGTGAGTGTAACGTGTGGGAGGGCACACTACCTCACCCAGATCCCTTCCTCGCTGTGCAGGCGCCCCTGACCGACCTGTAGGACTCGCTGTTTACAACGACCAGAATACCACCCACCGGCTTCCCTCCCGCTGACACCGCCAATTGTGTCAGTATGACGACCGGCCCAAGCCGGAGGCACCGCTGAGCTGACAGCTGGATTCGATACCAGTGTCTCTGCGGTGGTAGACAGACGCTTAGTCCGCTGCGCTAACCGGCCGCCCATATGTTAAGAGGTTTTAACCCTTTAATCGCCAAGGACGCCGTAACACGTCATTCCCCGCCATGCTTAATCTGCCAATGACGCCGTAACACGTCATTGAGATCAATATTTCAAAAATCTGTGATGGCAATCATATTTCTCCCGCGGAGACTTGAGATCTACTGTTGATCCCCTCTCAACTCTCCAACGGTTCAAGAGCGCCATCTGGTGGCCGATCGGCGGATCGCCCAAACAGCAAACCGGAAACGGAAACTGGTGCTCATACCAAATTCGGTCCGACCACTCGCTATAGCTCCCGGGACTCGAGCTCGACACAATGGATAGTGACCGTTACCAATAACTCGATAAACAACATGATTTGGACGTATATACTATTATACAACCTGGAGATGGATCGCATATTTCAACATCCCATGAATAGCAATATTTTTGCTCCACGCTCATCGCCCAACGGCCCGAGGAGACTGGGGTAAGTTTCAGCGTTTATGTTTACCGTGTTCGATACAAACTGCTCTGATGATCATATCACCCACACTAGATGAATCATCTAACGTTGGCCACGGAATTATAAACGACCCCTCCCCCATCCGGTCAACATCAGATGATAAGTAGTAACTTCTAGAAGCACGTCCATTTGAAATTTTTTATCCGGCGCCGATCGCTATCAAACTGTATTTGATCATCAATATAATAATCTATAAATCACGTTCTGCAGAATGCTGCAGAAAACGATAAAAACATATTTATACTTTAGACCGTATTTTAGTATGAATATGTGAATGAAAAAGTATAACGTTCCTACATCCTGAACGATAGATAATTGACGTTGAATGGGCCATAGTCATGTCAATTTAGCAATACAATTTAAAAAGTTATAGCCCTGCAAAGAAGGGGAACTTCTCCATAGACAAATAGAGCTGGCAGAGGATGGTATAAGGATGTACATAAGCGTGGCAGAGAAAGGGTTAATGTACTTTGTATTTATGTGGACATAAATAAAGCCTCTAAAATGTGTGTGCAGGGATTCGAACGTGGACGTTCAGTGCCATCGGTATCGGGGACATGTTCGAGCAGGCGGAGGAGAACGAGAGCCTGCAGAGCATCGCCTGCGCCCACGGCCGGGTGCTGGGCATGAGGCGCTTCGCCGACCTGGTGGCCGAGGAGTTCATCGACCGCATCGAGAACGTGCTCTGCCCAGGTACACACACACACACATGCACATGCACACACACACGCACACACACATGCACACACACGCACGCAGGCACACACACACACACGCATACACACAGGCACACACACACACACGTGCAGGCACACACGCATACACACAGGCACACACACACACACACGTGCAGGCACACACGCACACACACGCGCACGCACACGCAGGCCAGGCACACACACCAGGGTTCCCACAGATATTGCTAAATGAAATTCAAGGACTTTCCCAAGCACTATTTTTTCATTTTAAACGGGCATTTAAAAGGATACAATTCACTTTTAAATGCTATTTATCCAATATGTATGGCTTAAAACTAATTTCTGACAATTAGTTACACTTTAAATTTACTTTTAAATCACCATGGAACTGAACCAGGTGCAGACATACTGTAGGGTATTTCTATACTTGTGAGGACTAACAACCTTTGTTCTTTGTCTCTCTCTCTCTCTCTCCCTCCACGTTGTACATATGTCTATACTGAACACTGTGACCTCATTTTCTACTTCTAATTTACATACTATACTATGTTATTTGATACTATCTTGTCTAGCACAGTCTCTGGAGCGTAACAGTAAGAAGCATTTTGTATGAAAGTATTCTGTACTTCTGTATGACAACTATTAAAGAAACTTGAACTTGAAACTCTCTCTCTCTCTCTCTCTCTTCTCTCTCTCTCTCTCTCTCTCTCTCTCTCTCTCTCTCTCTCTCTCTCTCTCTCTCTCTCTCTCTCTCTCTCTCTCTCTCTCTCTGCCTTTCAGATCCTGTCATCGTGTGTCCCGACCTCCCTTGTAAATCAGGTAAGATACTTCTGAGATGTCTTCTAAGGTGTCTGACAGGGTCAAACCCCCCCCCCCCCCCCGGTCGACACCTGATCTGTAGTCAGAATAGATACAGTACATCGTGGGCTAGCTGAGCTAAGGTCAATTTGCCTGCCTTTTAAAACATGATAATACTCGTACCCCCACCCTCCTATTAACAAGGTCGATTCGCACCGCTGTAAAGTATCGTAGCAACTCAGTGCTCAAAGTACAACAATGGCGGGGGGGGGGGTGCGTCGGCCCTTTATATTTGGACCCCTGCTGGATGTGTTGATTGTGGGACCCCGCCCACTTGTTATTCCGCCCGCTTGTTACAGGAGGGGGCGTGTCCCCGGGGCAGCAGGCCCCTCCCCCCTGGGAGCCGCTGGCAGAGGAAGGCAGCCCCTTATTGGTCCCCACCTCTTTGGAGGGCGTGGCCAGCCTCCTGGGTGGTCTGAGTGAGCAGCAGTATGGCATTGGTGTGGCGACCATGGCCTACACAGCCCAGAGAGCCAAACACACCCAAGGAGGGGACAGGCGGCAGTGGACCCAGCTGTTCATCGACTCCTTCAAATTCGTCTATGGGGACATTATGGGGGATCCTGAGAAAGCCTTGGGACTCTGCTAATACACTAACCCACGCTACCTCGCCATTCAACTGTGCTGGCTAATAGCTAATAAGCTTACTGATGTACTTAGAATAGACATTGTTAAAAAAAAAAAAAAAAAATGGGCACTTTGTTCTCTCTGTTTACAAGTTAGCCCTGAGCTGATGCAATAGCATAGCACGATTATAAAAGCCAGCCTGAAGCATGATAAGCTGTTTAGAATAGACTACTAGTCGTTAGGAAGAGGGGGGGGACGGGCGGCTACGTGGCGTAGTGGGCAAGGCGCTCGCCACGAATGCAGAGACGCTGGGCTCGCCTGTTCGAGCCCAGCGCTCTACATTGCTTTCAGTTTAGCTGGTCGTTCTTACTAATACACATTGGCCGTATTAGGGGGTGGGAAACTGATGGGTGGGGATCGGGCGTTGTGGACAGCGACTCCTACAGGTCGGTTGGTGCGCCTGCGCAGTAGAATCAGGAAGTGTCGGGGGCAGCGTGAGCCTCCCACGCGTTACTCCTCGCCACTGAGAGATCGAGCTGCGCAGGTGAAAAGATGCGACTGCTGTTACCTCAAGTACCGGAGGGGACTTGTGCTATGTATGACTTAGTCCACATTGCAGCCGGCTTGTGGGAGGCAAGAAACAGCGTCCGTGACAGGGGAGGGTTGAATTGGATGATACGAAATTGGGATGGGAGAAAATATAGAAAATGGGAGAAAAAGTGGATAAAAAAAAAAGGAAGAGGGGGGGGACAAAGCTTTTTAGAATAGACTACTAGTCATTAGGAAGGGGTGGGGGCAACGCTTTTTAGAATAGACTACTAGTCATTAGGAAGGGGGGGGGGGGGCAAAGCTTTTTAGAATAGACTACTAGTCGTTAGGAAGGAGGGGCCAACGCTTGTACTTGGAATTCATGAAGCCTCATCTCCTGGTTAGTTATGTCTTGAATAACAACACACACAATGTGAACTCTCAGAAAAACTGTCTGTTTTTAACGAAGAAAATATGACACATATCATCCCCTCCAGCCGGGGGGAGGAAGGTTTTCCCATTTCTACTGGAAAAACCGATGTCATCCGCGATCCATCCGTGGACACAGGGTCCTGTGAAGAGCCATTCATAGAGCTCTGTACAGCGGCCTTAATGTCGAAGCCTTGTTTCCACGATGAACCGCTAACTCTCACACGCTGATTCACTCCGTATGACATTGTTTTGCCGTTTTTGCACATAACCATGGTTACAGTCGTCATTTTCGTTTCCTGTGTTCAGTGATGGTCTAATTTGGGTATGAGAAGGGCATTATAATGTGTGTGGTGAATGTTCTCTGGCTTTTAATGAAACCGTATGCTGTATATGAGTTGGGAGGTCTGTTTGCTTGTTTCAAAGGACCAGAAATGTGCTTTGAGGCCAGGATTTGAGCTTGTTCCGCATGTAGCTTGGCTTATAGAGTAGAAGTTGTTGATGTTTTGTGGTGAGAATGACCACAATATAGTGGGTTTCCAGACTGGAACGGTTACTGTATCGTCACGTGAGCTCTGTGTCTGCAACATGCTGATGTGAAATGTTTTGACTTTGAAGAATATCGACTGACGTATACTGTATATATATATATATATTAAAGAATGTATTTTTCCCCTTCATTGCTACGCCATCTCCAAAAGAAACAAATAAAAACCATAGCAAATTGCAAACAGCGCTGTCCTGTCGAAGCCACTGTTGATCCGAGGAAGTTTTGCTAACAATTAGGGATGTTCGATATTGGCTTTTTTACCGATATACCGATATTGTCCAACCCTTAATTTCCGATACCGATATATGCAAAAAAACAGAATAATTTCAGGTAATTAACATTACATATCTCTTGTTGTGGAATTAACACAACATTATGCATACTTTTGACAATAAATAAAATAAGAATTTGTTCTTACTTGCTTGCCTGGGTAAATAAAGATTAAATAAATGTAAAAAATTTAATAAAAAATATTTGAAAAACGATACAGATCATTTCCGATATTACATTTTAATGCCAATATGGGCCGATAATATCGGACATCCCTACTAAAAATTAAACTGTCTATTTTGTGGAAAAGATCTGTGAACATATTTCTGTCAGCCTCAGCTCTTAAGAACCAGCAGCTGCACACCATGTCTGATTTATAATGGAGCCGAGGTCATTAAGATGTTTCATAATAATATGAGTGTGTGTGCGTGCGTGTGCGTCTTCCAGAACCCGCGGTGGCCGCCTGTGTCCAGCGGGCGGTGGACGTGGTGTTCCTATTGGACGGCTCGGAGAGGATGGGCCTGGAGAACCACCGGCGGGCCAAGGAGTTCATCGAGAACGTGGCCCGTCACCTCACTCTGGCCCACGGCCAGGCGGACGAGAGGAACGCCCGCATCGCGCTGCTCCAGTACGGCAGCCAGGCGGAGCAGAAGGTGGAGTTCGCCCTCACGCACAATCTGACGGTGATCTCCGATTCGCTGGCGCTGATGGACTACTTGGACTCCTCCTCCTCCCTGGGCAGTGCCATCATCCACGCTGTCAACAACCTGGTGATGTCACAGGTAGGCCACGCCCCCACCCACAGTCACGTTGGCAAAATAACGTTGTCGTTTTCTACTCGAAAGATCAGGCTCGCGTTTACAATGACGTCGAGAGGAACACCACTACATGATACAAAAACAATATAAAAACAGAAAGGTCAATCAGTTCGACAATTCAAATCTATCAAAACAGTTACAGACTGAGGTGAAATGGTTGGCCTGTTATAGATTTAAACTGACCAATGGATACTAAAGTATTGTGTTTTAAGGTGCTTTGCAAAACATTCCCTGTGTCAGGGGCACAGAAGCTAAAAGCAGATTTCCCTAATTCAGTGCAAACTGAATGGGGACCTTAAGAGTATAGACCAATCACCAGAGGGAGTATGATAGGGTCAGAGTTCCAGGTCAGATGTAGGGTGGAAGATCATCAATAATGGCTTCATACAGTACCCCAGTTAGGACAGCGGAAACCCGTCCAATCTTTCGCCGTCGACTAAAGACGCACTCTTTCTCTTTTTTTTCCTCTTCTCTTTTTATTAGGGATCCCCATTAGCTGGTGCCATAGCAACCAGCTAGTCTTCCTGGGGTCCACCCACAAAAAAACATACAAAAACAATTATTATTGCAAAAACTAAATTATTAAAGGTCAGTACACACAATGCATAATGAAACTACTGTAACAATTAAGATAGCTAAAATTACATTACAGTGTAAAACAAAAACAAAAAATTACTTTAAAAACAATTTAAGATTCTTTTAAAAAGTGAATCTACTGTACATGCAGCAGAGGTTTTGAGGCAGGTTATTCCAAAGAGTTAATGCTCTAAAAATAAAATATCTCCTTAAAACGTTGGTTTTTGGACCTGGCAATTCAAGCTGCCCACTACTGGAAACTCTAGTGTAATGCTCGTGCACAGTATTACTAAAAACAATCTGATTATGTATAAAAACAGGAGTTTTACTGCTCATGACCAACTTGAACAGCACAAGTATATTAAAAGACAATCTATTTTCAACGTTAAGCCAAGAGAGGCGGGCATGCATACGGCTCACATTAGACCTTAGTGAGCAGCCCAGTACCAACCGTGCTGCCCTGTTCTGGACCACCTGGAGATGACCACATCGCAGAGCAATAGTCAAGATGACATAAAACTAAACTTTGCACTATCTGACATAAAAAAAAACGTTGCACTTCTTCAACCATTATCTGAAATGAATTTTTTTTATAATAATAAATAAATAATATCTAACCCTAACTAACCTTACTGTCATGCACTTGTCCTAATAAACTAACCTACACTGTAGCACTCAACACTTTGATGAACATGTTACTCAGCTGATAGAGTTGTGCCCTTCCTGATGACCTATCGCTTTGGATAAAAGCGTCAGCTAAATGACTAAATGTAAATGTAAATGTAAATACAGAAAGATAGATAGATACATAGACAGACAGACAGACAGACAGACAGACAGACAGACAGACAGACAGACAGACAGACAGACAGACAGACAGACAGACAGACAGACAGACAGACAGACAGACAGACAGACAGACAGACAGACAGACAGACAGAGACAAACTGTCTAAACTGTCTGAACCCCATCGCCTACACTAGGCTCTGTTATCCATACTGTATGAACTCTGAACTCTGTTGCCTATATACTCAGTGTATACCTGCCTACTGCCTTCACTGTCTACAACTGCCCTACACTGTTATCATAACTACCTACCTCAAACTATAGTCTACCCGTATAACTGTATGATAGCATGTACAATAACGCTGTATATACCATATACAGTATATATATATTTATATAGTCATTGACATTGTGTACTGTGTGTGTGTGTGTGTTTGTGTGTATTCGCTACAGGGAAGCCGCTTAGCGCGTCGTAACGCCGAGGTGTCCTTCGTCTTCATCACCGACGGCATCACCGCCAGCGAGAACCTGGAGGAAGGCGTCTCCGCCATGCGGCGGGTGGAGGGCGTCCCCACGGTCATCGCCATGGGCACCGACACGGACCAGGACGTGCTGCGCAAGGTGGCGCTAGGGGACACGTCGGCCATCTTCAGGGGAGACGACTACACCATGCTGACCAAGCCCTCGTTCTTAGAGCGCTTCGTCCGCTGGATATGCTAACGAGGGAACTGTCCGGAAAAAAAGGCCGAAAACACCATAGAATTAGAATCGGTAGAACGTGGAGACGGGGGCCAGCTCCCACAGTGCGACCCCTTCAGACGTAGCGGTGCCCGTTGGGAAAAGATACCGCTGTTGGCATAACTACTGCTGGATATGGATACCACTGGAGGAGGAGGAGGGGGAGGGGGGGGGGGGGGGCAGTCGTATCCTGTTGTTACAGATAAAGCTTCAATTAGCTTACTTCACTAGCATCAGCAGAAACCAAGCTACACACACACACACGCACACATGCGCGCATTCCATGGTGTTGATCGGAACAAGAATGTTCTATTCATCCTAATTCTATGGTCCGCACTCCCAGCCAACCAAAGACACTCACAAGTAGAAAAGGAGTGTACTGATATTGAATGTGTAGGAGTTAAATTGTAGTTCTTATTTTGTTTTGTATTGTTTTGTATTTTTATTTTTGCAGAGATGTGTGCACTCTCTTTTTCACTCGATCAGTATTGACATTAAAGGTGCTATTATAGAAAACAGAACAAAGTTGAGAGTTGATTTTAAAAGCGTTTTTTTTTTCAATGTAAAGTAATATAGATCATATTACTGTAGTTTGTTCCAGGGGACCAGACAATAATCATTTTTATATTTCTTATCTGGAAAGCCACCCCCCCCCCCCCCCCAACACACACACGCACACAAGGAAACAAATGTGTAAACATGAAGTTTAATAAACGCAGAATGTGCTGAACCCAAACATGTATGTTGTGCCCTGACATCCACCATCCTAAAAGCACAAACACACACACACACACACGTATGACCTAACATCCACCATCCAAAACACACACGCACACACACACACACACACACACACACACACGCACACACACACACACACACACACACACACACACACACAAACAAAGGAAACAAATGTGTAAACATGAAGTTTAATAAAAGCAGAATGTGCTGAACCCAAACATGTATGTTGTGTGTGCGTGTGTTTCACATGTAGCTGATCTTTCTGAATTCGTCATTAAACCTCTGCATCCTTCACCACCTCCATCACCTGTGGCTCTTGACCTATTGACTCCTTAAAAACAACCAGATGGCTGAACACAGAACAAGAGGAGTTACACTGTATTTTTGAATTGTCGATAAAAAAAAAGACACCAAACCATGTTTTTATTTTTTTTTGTATTTTGGGGTATTTTCGCTCCTCATTACCCAAGTTATTGGAGGAACGCTGAATATGAATATGAATATAGAATATCAGGCCTATAAATTACCTTATGGCCAAGTCATACGTCTATGGATCGGCACAGATTTCCTTTTTCCAAGTTCAATCTGGATTTAGTATCACCAGGCGCCCAATAGAGGGCAGCAAAGACTGAATGAAATCTACTATAAATACAGTTACTTTTGTATAATGGTGATGATGACTGCGTCAAAAATCACCAGATTGATATGCGTTTTTTCCCTAGTCATTCACAGAAAAGTAAAGAAACAATATACGCTGTATTTTATGGCAATAACGTTGAGGTTTGTTCGACCCGTGAGATATAAACACAATATTCCAGTCAATGCTTGTAAGAAAAAGAAAATTGTTGTCGGTTGGTGTGAGCTGGGTAGTGCAGTTTTTTTTTTTATCCACTTTTTCTCCCATTTTCTATATTTTCTCCCATCCCAATTTCGTATCATCCAATTCAACCCTCCCCTGTCACGGACGTTGTTTCTTGCCTCCCACAAGCCGGCTGCAATGTGGACTAAGTCATACATAGCACAAGTCCCCTCCGGTACTTGAGGTAACAGCAGTCGCATCTTTTTACCTGCTGCGCAGCTCGATCTCTCAGTGGCGAGGAGTAACGTGTGGGAGGCTCACGCTGCCCCCGACACTTCCTGATTCTACTGCGCAGGCGCACCAACCGACCTGTGGGAGTCGCTGTCCACAACGCCCGATCCCCACCCATCAGTTTCCCACCCCCTAATACGGCCAATGTGTATTAGTACGGACGACCAGCTAAACTGAAAGCAAATGTGGAGCGCTGGGCTCGAACTGACGAGCCCAGCGTCTCCAGCATTTCGTGGCGAGCGCCTTGCCCACTACGCCACGTAGCCGCCCTCTCTACTAATGTCTTTCTTGGTAAAGGTTCACACTGCCGCTGTCCGATTCCCACGTGTCAAAATCTGCACCAAATCCGACACTGCATGTCCTTGTTGTCTCCAGAAATACCCCTGCTGCCAAGTGTGAACAGATGAACTGTTGTTGAGATGTGTGAAGGACACACAGATCTGTTCCATATGTAACGGATGGTACCGCAAAGCGCAGTCACAAAGGACTTCAGATGTTGTGAAGTGACTGGGGTGAGTAGCGGTGCTGTGGGTTAAACTCACTCTCATCCTCAAAAGACACATAGACACGTTACAAAGCAGTGAGTTCACTTCTTGGTATAGTGGTCTGCGCTGCTGCGTGCGAGACCCGGGTTTGAAACTCCCTCGGGGCATAGAAGTTTGAGGTGACGATATCACAACCGTTACATATATATACATTGCATTGTGCAGTATGGTCTCTTATTGTGCAAATAAACCTTCCTCAAAGCGTTCTCACATTTCTTTGTGCGTGCTATTTTTCTGAAAATGTTTTTAACACATTATACAAATTGTCCATTTGAAAAAGTGGTGGAGACATGTCCTCAGTGTCCCCAGCATGGAGGACACCTATGACTAAGCATTTAGGCCATTTGTCCTGCTTAACGATTTTCAAGCCCTAGGAGTTATTCCTGGAAGATGCATCATAACAATATTCAGATATTGGTCTTGATTGAATTAATGCAAAATTATACATTTGCAGGACAACAGTGTCAGAAAAGTAATTTTACGACTATTTCATGGCATTATTTTGGGTAAACACCTCCACATGCATGTGTAGAAGGGTGGATTATCCCTACTTTATGAGAGTGGATATGAACTGTCACCAGGTAGTGGGAACACAGCAGATCTGGGTCCGGCTGAGCCCCCGACTGTAGTGTAAGAGTATTAGAATTGGGATTTAGCAGCGGGGCAGATGGGGCCTAGGGTTTACTAACCTAGGGGTTCTACGCTGGTCCTTCTTGCCCTCCAGGGCGACCGTAGTATTTCCTCCAACACCCACACTCCCCTTAATACGTCTCACACCCTCTCACACCCGGTGGCAGTGATGGTAGATAATACAATTTCTCCCCAAAGCAGTACCTTTCCTTGTTGACTGGTGCAGACCTGTACAGAGCACCTGCCCCAATTGCACATAGACCGTAGGGAAGAAGGGGTTAAATGATAATGCACATTAATGGGAAGAAGAGGTTCAAACAATAATGCGCAGTAATTCACTCACACACAGTGGTCCCATTTATACGCCTCTCCTTTTAGTGTTAATTGGGTATTTACATGAACAAGCCCCCGTCAGGGTTAATACGCTTTCCATGTACATCAATATACCAATTGTGCCATATGCACCACACAATAACACAACACAACAAATACACTCGCGTGGGCCCACACTGAAACCAAATACCTGTCTAAGCCGGCATTAACTAAAACAACAAACGTTGGAGCGCCCCTAGTCACTGGTGCACGTGCCAGCTCAAAGTATTTATTCTCTTCGCCCTTAGAGGGCATGCTCTCGAAAAGGAGAATGTTTGCCGATAATGTTCCAGAGCGCTGGGAGCGCTAACAGTACCTGGTGTGAGTGTACCAACCGAGTGCTGTTCCGTCCCCACAACGAATGTTTGGGGCGTGGGTTGGCCGTCAAACGGGCCCACGTGATACACAGGAGAGCTGGCTGGGCTGGTGGTAAACAGGTGCAGGCTGCAGGCGAATAGAGCCCCGTGCCGTCGGGCGGCGGCGTCTGCTTCGAGGACTGGAAACGGCGTGGCGACGCATGGAGCTAACCAGGTTACTAGTCCTATACTTGAAGCTAAGCTGTGGTCAGTGCGACCCCCTAGCCTCTCGCCTATACATTCCTAAACGCAGCGCGTGGAATATCCACAGTACAGTCCGGCAGTAGAACGTCTTCTTCTTGGTTCAAACGTACCCTAAGCACTATACTGGGAAGCTAAACTGTCGCATACGACGTTACTATCCCACACCGTGGCAGGAGTCGTATTTCACGTGTCTTTAGTATCAGGAGCCCTTCGTCCACACGTCCTCTTGCTTCAGTGGAAAACGACGAAGAGAAAGTCCTGTGTATCCAGCTCCTCCTTCCTACCAACCTCTTCCTCACCTGTTGCCACCAGCCCAACGTCGCACCAGCTCCCCCTGGCGACAGTCCAGTTACACAACGTTATCGTGAACACAGTAGAATACAAGGAGTTAGAGTTAGACACATTGAATTACGGTTAGACATATTCAGGTGTCTACACATGCACGCACACATGCGCACACACACACACACACACACACACACACACACACACACACACACACACACACACACACACACACACACACACACACACACACACACATTACATATCTCACAGATGAGGAAGCAATCTCTGTCCCATAACAATGTACAGTTTCTTCCCCCTCAAATGTATATACTCTCTTTTTAGACTCTTCTTGTACTCATAAACAGTACTGTATATTTGTAGATCTGGTATGTCTAGATGGAATAGTTTTAACAATTGTGTGTATTGAGCTAGCTGTATTGTACCCATTCTGCCATCTGTTAATACAAATCAATCAATCAACAACTGCCCCAATCTTACCTCCCTCTCTCTCTCTCTCTCTCTCTCTCTCTCTCTCTCTCTCTCTCTCTCTCACCACAGTGAGCTGTGGTGTTCCACAAGGAAGCATACTAGGACCGCTACTATTCCTAATTTATGCAAATGACATGTCGTCAGCTTGTGACTGCAACTTGTTCCTGTTTGCGGACGACTCAGCCCTGCTGGTCTCTGACAAGAACAAGTTACAGGTTGAAAAAGCCCTCAGCTCGGAACTAGGCAAAATCTGCATATGGCTCGCCGACAACAAACTATCATTACACATGGGCAAAACAGAGTCCATTCTCTTCGGTTCAAATAACAAACTCAGCAAGACCGACGGCTTCTCGGTTACAGTGGGTGACAATATTATCACAAGGAAAGATGAAATTACCTACCTGGGTTCCATCCTAGAGGCTAATCTTTCCTGTGACAAAATGGCATCCAATGTAATAAAAAAAGTCAACCAACGAACGCGATTCTTGTACCGGATCTCCTCTCTGGTAAACAAGAATACCCTGAAGACTCTAGCAGGAGCACTCATTCAAGGGTACTACGACTATGCTTGCACCTCATGGTACCAAAGCACCTCAAAGGCACTAAAAAACAAATTACAAACATCTCAAAACAAGCTAGTCAGACTACTACTGGACCTGACTCCTAGAACCCACCTCACCCCTGCCCACTTTGACAACCTAGGATGGCTTAGAGTAGACGACAGAGTACAGCAACTTGCAATGGGCCTGGTCTACAAGATACACTACGCGACCAAGGTACCCATGTACATGTCAAAATACTTCCCAAAGGTCAGTGAATACCACGATCACAACACCAGAGGGAGCTCCACAAATCATGTAAAACCCAGATTCGGCTCAAACAAGGGACTAAACACGTTTCGCAATTATGCCACATCAATGTGGAACGCCCTGCCTAAAGCTGTAAAGGAATGTGTATCACTACCCACCTTCAAAAACACTCTCAAAAAACACCTACGTGAGACTGCAATTCGAAACTGGCCCCTACAAATGTCCTAACCTAGTTGTACAGTAAATGACCAAGTAAGGCTTTGTCAATATTCCAATGTACAGTGTAAAATGTGTGTGTGTCCCCTACCCAACCCAATGTACAGCCCTCACCCAACCCCACCCCACCAACCTCCTCCAATGTACAGTTTCTACGCCAAATGTATATACACTCCTTTTCTGGACACTTTTGTATCACAAACAGTACTGTATTTGCAAATCTGATATGTCATAAATGTATAGATGTAGCAGTACTGTCTATCTGTATGTCATGTATGTCATATATGTTACGATGAATTGAAAATGGGGGACCCTGGTGTAAACAAGTCGAAAGTCTTTCTCTGGTCTGCATCCCCTTAACAATTGTATGTATTGAGATGTACTGTACTGTACCCATTCTGCAATCTGTTAATAAACTTTTCAATCAATCAATCTCTCTCTCTCTGTATATCTGATGCCCTCTGGTGGACAGACAGAGTAATCCAAACCAGTAAACGTAATTTCAACTGTCAAAATTATACTTTTAATACTAGCCTATGGGGGACAATTTCAGAATAATTTAGACAGTGAACCATAAATAACTTTATTATGCAGCCAATATATTATATGCTGTGTCCTTTGGAATGTGTTGTGTCTTTGATGTTGTTGTTAGGATACAATAAAACACGGCGTTCCAAACTGCCAAATATGTCGTAGAAATCTGCACAAATCACAGTGGGGTTGCTGTGAGAAAAGTCTGCCTGGGTTTAGAATGTAATTAACTCAAGCCATGTCCTATAAATGTGTTTTCAGCGTTCTAGTTGCGGACGTTGTTTGACCTCGCAAGGACACCGTAGAAACGAATGAACCAAAACACCCGTGACTGACCACTGACTATTGCAAACCAGTCCTGGGCAACTTGCAAGAGATCAAAGGTCTACTGAGTGACCATTGCAAACCAGTCCTGGGCAACTTGCAAGATATCAAAGGTCTCTCTCTATATTCGCCAAAGCACGACGATCTAAACCTGCAAGTCTGCAAATATCTTGAGACCGCTGTGAGTAAAGGACTTCTCTGGGGACGTTAGAATGAAACTTTATAACAGATTGCAGAATGGGTACAATTAAATGCAGTACGGCGGCTCAATACACACAATTGTTAAGGGGATGCAGACCAGAGAAAGACGTTTGTCTTGTTTACATCAGGGTCCCCCATTTTCAATTCATAGTGAATTGAAAATGTATCTCTGAGAAAGTATCTCTGAGACCGTAGAATTGAAGAAGAATAGAAGCCATTAGTCATATTTTGCATTAGTTAGACTTAAAATGGGCTCAGTCATGTACAATGATTTAATTGCATGGCTATTGTTTGTGTTTGCTAGTGTGTGTGTGTGTGTGTGTGTGTTTGAATTGATTGATTGAAAACTTTATTAACAGATTGCAGAATGGGTACAATACAGTACGGCTCAATACACACAATTGTTAATTAAGGGGATGCAGACCAGAGACTTTCGTCTTGTTTACATCAGGGTCCCCCATTTTCAATTAATAATGTGTGTGTGTGCGTGCGTGCTTGTGTGCGTGTGTGTGTGTGTGTGCGTGTGTGTGTGTGTTGGTTTCCAGTGGGCAGTGGCATCAGTATGGAGGAATCTATGGCCATATCAGAGCTGTGTAGTCCTGCTCTGGTGGTGGATCTGGACATCGTGAAGAGAAATGCACAGAGGATGATTGAACGCTGTCAAAAAATGGGAGTCCAGCTTAGACCCCATATGAAGACCCATAAGACCATGTATGAATGAACGTACATCACCGACCTGCACACACATACAGCTGTGCAGAGAGAATGCTAATACAAATACAAGTGTTATTATAATTATTTAATTTGTAATTTTTACATATCCTGTATTTGGAAAGCATAATTTGCTGGAAATTGTGAAAAACAATTATTTTCAAGATTTGACAAACAATGAAATCACATGAAGAGTCTTTTTCCTTTTCTTTTCTGTTTTTTTCCCACAAACAAAATTGACATAGTAGACTAACGCTCCATTTCCTGGTATCGGTCAAGGAAACTATAAAAGAAGGAAGGGTCATCGCGTCACTGTTAAGGTGTGAACCCACATTGGTGCCAAGTGTGGACATTTTCAGTTGAATGGGATCAGTCACCTCGTTTATAACCGGTTTATTACCTCGGGTGTCAGAATCATCAGCAATTTGTTGCATTGTTAACTAGCTAGCTAACGTTTGATATATTGGTTGATGTATATTTCCTCAGATAGCTGGTATATTTAGAATCTTAATACAGGCTTCATTAGAACTGGCACCAAAGTCTGGCACCAAGAAGAGCACAGAACGCTGGTATTTATGACGTGATGACACTTCTTTCTTTTTTTATCCACTTTTTCTCATTTTTCTATTTTTTTCCTCCCATCCCAATTTCGTATTTCCAATTCTCCCCTCCCCTGTCTTGAACGTTGCTCGACTATGCCTCCCACTGGTCGGTCGTAGGGAGGATAGAAGCCTTGCATCACGTGTCCCCTCCGGTACACGAGGAGGCAGCCTGTCGCATCTTTTCACCAGACAGCGCGGACTCTCAGTGGCGAGGTGTAACGCATGGGAGGCTCACACTACCCCCGCTACTTCCTGTCTCTGCTGTGCAGGCGTCCCCCAACCGACCTGTAGGAGTCGCTGTCCACAACGTCCAAATCCCCACCCATCGACTTCCACCCGCTACCTCTGCCAATTGAGATAGTATGACGACTGGCCCAAGCCGGAGGCAATGCTGACGCCGGGATTCGAGACCGGAGTCTCTTGCATTGGTGACGAGCGCAATCTCCGCTGCGCCACCCAGCCACTCCGACCCTTCTTTCTTTTATAGTTTCCTTTGTATTGGCTGGCAAAGCTCAATGGGTTACATTCATGTCCATATCATCCTCTCTGTGTGTGTGTGTGTGTGTGTGTGTGTGTGTGTGTGTGTGTGTGTGTGTGTGTGTGTGTGTGTGTGTGTGTGTGTGTGTGTGTGTGTGTGTGTGTGTGTGTGTGTGTGTGTGTGTGTGTGTGTGTGTGTGTGTGTGTGTGTGTGTGTGTGTGTGTGTGTGTGTGTGTGTGTGTGTGTGTGTGTGTGTGTGTGTGTGTGTGTGTGTGTGTGTGTGTGTGTGTGTGTGTGTGTGTGTGTGTGTGTGTGTGTGTGTGTGTGTGTGTGTGTGTGTGTGTGTGTGTGTGTGTGTGTGTGTGTGTGTGTGTGTGTGTGTGTGTGTGTGTGTGTGTGTGTGTGTGTGTGTGTGTGTGTGTGTGTGTGTGTGTGTGTGTGTGTGTGTGTGTGTGTGTGTGTGTGTGTGTGTGTGTGTGTGTGTGTGTGTGTGTGTGTGTGTGTGTGTGTGTGTGTGTGTGTGTGTGTGTGTGTGTGTGTGTGTGTGTGTGTGTGTGTGTGTGTGTGTGTGTGTGTGTGTGTGTGTGTGTGTGTGTGTGTGTGTGTGTGTGTGTGTGTGTGTGTGTGTGTGTGTGTGTGTGTGTGTGTGTGTGTGTGTGTGTGTGTGTGTGTGTGTGTGTGTGTGTGTGTGTGTGTGTGTGTGTGTGTGTGTGTGTGTGTGTGTGTGTGTGTGTGTGTGTGTGTGTGTGTGTGTGTGTGTGTGTGTGTGTGTGTGTGTGTGTGTGTGTGTGTGTGTGTGTGTGTGTGTGTGTGTGTGTGTGTGTGTGTGTGTGTGTGTGTGTGTGTGTGTGTGTGTGTGTGTGTGTGTGTGTGTGTGTGTGTGTGTGTGTGTGTGTGTGTGTGTGTGTGTGTGTGTGTGTGTGTGTGTGTGTGTGTGTGTGTGTGTGTGTGTGTGTGTGTGTGTGTGTGTGTGTGTGTGTGTGTGTGTGTGTGTGTGTGTGTGTGTGTGTGTGTGTGTGTGTGTGTGTGTGTGTGTGTGTGTGTGTGTGTGTGTGTGTGTGTGTGTGTGTGTGTGTGTGTGTGTGTGTGTGTGTGTGTGTGTGTGTGTGTGTGTGTGTGTGTGTGTGTGTGTGTGTGTGTGTGTGTGTGTGTGTGTGTGTGTGTGTGTGTGTGTGTGTGTGTGTGTGTGTGTGTGTGTGTGTGTGTGTGTGTGTGTGTGTGTGTGTGTGTGTGTGTGTGTGTGTGTGTGTGTGTGTGTGTGTGTGTGTGTGTGTGTGTGTGTGTGTGTGTGTGTGTGTGTGTGTGTGTGTGTGTGTGTGTGTGTGTGTGTGTGTGTGTGTGTGTGTGTGTGTGTGTGTGTGTGTGTGTGTGTGTGTGTGTGTGTGTGTGTGTGTGTGTGTGTGTGTGTGTGTGTGTGTGTGTGTGTGTGTGTGTGTGTGTGTGTGTGTGTGTGTGTGTGTGTGTGTGTGTGTGTGTGTGTGTGTGTGTGTGTGTGTGTGTGTGTGTGTGTGTGTGTGTGTGTGTGTGTGTGTGTGTGTGTGTGTGTGTGTGTGTGTGTGTGTGTGTGTGAAGCGAGTGTGCTGATATAATGACAGGTGGAACCCGGAGGTGTATAGTTGTTTCCACACTGGCCGAAGCCCGTTTCTATGGCGACCATGGATTTGACGACATCCTCTATGCATACTCGATTCCTTTTGATAAGGTAATCACAATCTGCCATATCCTACATAATCTAGTGTCCCCCGTCCGTCCACACACCACCTCCCAGCGGGAAAAGCACACCATGGCCTGTTGAAAAAAAAATTTACTTTATCTTTTTCCCCCTTTCTGTTTTTCTCCCATCCCATTGTTATGTCGTTATGCCAATTCCCAATCCCCTTCCTGGTGGTTGCGCACTCTGCCCCCTACCGTCGGTCTGGGAGGGCGGAGACTATCACATGCTTCCTCCGACACATGTGTAGCCAATCCCCACTTATTTTCACCTGGCAGCGCGGACTCTCACTGGGGGAGTGTAACGTGTGGAAGGATCACACTACCTCTCCCAGGACCCGACCTTGCTGTGCAGGCGCCCCGACCGATCTGTAGGAGTCACTGTTTTACAACGACCAGGACCCACCCTCGCCGGCTTCCCACCCGCTAACACAGCCAATCGTGTTAGTATGGACGGTCGGCCAAGCCGGAGGCACCACAGCTGGATCCGATCCCACTGTCTCTGTGGTGGTAGACAGACGCTTAGTCCGCTGCGCTACCCGGCCGCACCTACACCATGGCCCGTTTACCTGCACCTCCATGACCCCCCTAGTCTATCATACCCTGACTCTCTCATTAATCAAATCAAATCCAAAGAATGTCACTCATCTTTTTTGCCTTTGTTGAGGATCTGGGAGACAGACGTCACCTAACCATGAAATTTGTAGAAAATACATGGCTAAATATTTGTGATAGAATACACTTTCCATTTACAAGTAACAAAATCAAAGAAGCAAATTTTAAATTTATCCATAAATTGTATTTAACTCCAATAAAAATGCATAAAATGTCTAGAGATAATTCAATAAACTGTCCTAGATGTAAAACTAACGAAGGAACATTTCTACACATGTTTTGGCACTGTGATAAACTAAAACGATTCTGGAATTGTATTCATTTATTTACAAAATCTGTATTAGAAACGGAATTTGACTTGTCCCCATGTGCCTATTTACTTAATGAATTACCAGAGATCCAGATGGATCCAAAAAAATATAGACTGCTGATTGTTATAACATACTTTGCCAAGAAATGTATTCTCCTGTTTTGGAAAAATGACTCTTCGCCCACTTTTGAGATGTTTCAAGATCAGATATCCCAGCTTCTTCCATTGGAGAGATTGACCTTGGAGGAGCGCGGCCGGGGGTGGATGTTCCGGGACCTTTGGTCTCCGCTGTTTTCTCGATTGAGCAGAGGGGCTGTTGATTGATACGGCTAGTGGCGGTATGTGAATATATCCGCATGCTGTCGCTGGCCGTATCGATTGGTGGTTTTGCTGTTTGGTAGGGGGAGGGGTGGGGGCCGGGGGTCTTGGGATGTCTATCCCCGGTTGTGTATTTTTTGGAGGTGGGTTTCCCTAGTGGAAGAAGTTGTACAACAGACGCGTAAGAGGCCTGTCTGTTGTATAACAATGATGTTGTTGTTGTCATTGTTGTTATTATTTAGTATTGTTTATTTAAAAATACGTATGAGAAAAAATGAACAGTGTAAACAATATCATTAACTCTGAATATAAAAATATGAGAAAAGCAAACAAGACGCGTTCTCGGACTGGTGGGGGCCCCTGATTCGAGGTCTTGGTGAGTCGGAGTGTTAAAGAGGCATGATGCTCTGGCTCGCTGGGGCGCCGGATTTGGGATCCTCACGGGGTAGGGACCTTGGTTGTCGATACTGGAGATGACGGGTGCTCAAGTAATCTCGCCTTATGGTACATACATGTGGGTATATGCATGTATATATGTATATATATGTATGTGTGTATGTATATGTATATATATATATATTCTTATTAATTTATATATTTAATTTATACATGACTATTTTATTTTTCATTATTCTGATTTAACTGATGGTTTTGTCATTGTCGTTATTATTATTATTATTATTATTACTGTTATTGTCCTGTGATGTCTTGTTTATTAGTATTGTTATTGTATTGTATTGTCTTGTTTCATGTTGAAAAGGGAAAATAAAGAAAAACTATTTGAAAAAAAAAAAAAAATCAAATCAAATCAAATGTATTTGTAAAGCCCGACAACACACGTTAATGTCCCCATGGGCCGGACAGGTCTTCTTTAAACAAGTCAAGAAGAAACATCACGATAGATCAAGAACAAAACAAAAAACACCATGAAATCCAAATAGGAAAAAAAGCACCACAGGCAATGTGGAGGGGAGAAACCTTAGAAGGGTCGTTCAAGGGGGGATCTCCCTTCTTAGATGCCGGTGATAGTAGTATAAAACAGGCGAAAACAGGTTCCTCATTAAAGGAACACGCCAACATTATGGGAAATGTGCTTACCATCTTCTCCAGAGTCAGACAAGAAGATAGATACCAATTCCCTCGCTGTGCGTTCAGTAGAAAGCTATCCGGCTGCTAGCTAGCTTAGCTTAGCACAAATGAATGGAAGCGGACACAGACCACTAGCCTAATAGCATAAAACTCTGGGAGAGGTGTTTTAGGCTAGGCTCGCTGGTCCCTATCTGCTTCCATTCATTTGTGCTTAGCTAGACTGGCTAGACGTCGGATAGCTTTCTACTGAACGCACAGATTGGTATCTGTAAAAGGAAATTGGTCTCCATCTTCTTGTCTGACTTTGGAGAAGACGGTAAGCGCATTTCCCATAATGTTGGCGTGTTCCTTTAACTAATTTAGGATGTTCTGTGTGTGTGTGTGTGTGTGTGTGTGTGTGTGTGTGTGTAGGTGGAGCGCTGTGCACATCTGTCAGAGAGTTTGAGTCTGTTCCAGGTGTTACTGGACCACCCGGACGCTCTGGAGCGGCTCAGGAAGAGACCACTGAGAGACGGACTGCTGTGGCACGTCTGGCTCAAACTAGACTGTGGTAACGGAAGAGGTAGGAGCATTGAATTGTATATAAACTAAGGCTGTCAATAGATTAAAGAAAATTAACTAATTAATCTCACACTTTTCTGTAATTAATCTAGATTAAAAATAGCATTTTTCTACTTAAGACCGAAGCTTGTAACAGATATTTACTTGAGTAAAATCATGGAATTAATGTAAAATCAACACAAAGAAAGTATATTTAGATTCAAAGACTATTTTAATAGCTTTCTTTGAATACAGTTTCTCTCCTGTGAAATACAAATGTTCAACAAAACCATCAACATTGACTCAGCTATTGACTCTTATATCCGAACAAGAAAATATACTGCTGAAAGTTCAGAACATTGAAGATTTTTCACTCCATAGATTAATCTAGATACATTTATTTTAATGCTTTAAATAATAATAAATAATAAAGTTAAAGCATTCATTTTGACAGCCCTAATATAAACATAAAACATAAAGTTTGGACATTTGTGTTTGGTAGATTATTTCTCTGTTGTAACAATGCTTCTTGGCAATACATTTTATACCGGTTGGAAAGCCTGTTTATTTACCTTTTAAATGGTGCCCCATTTGTAAGGAACATGCATTTGTGGGATGAGTATATGGGTTGCGCCCATGAAAAATGTGACAAATCTTATTCAAACAGCTTATTCTGTTGTTGCTATTGACTCTTGTTTGGTGGATTGGATGATTGAAGTCTATCAGTAACAAGGAAGAAAAACGAGACATATTGGCAATTTTACAACTTATTAATAACAGTCAGGGGCCTCAGTAGCGTGTGGAAGAACCACACACAGCCACAACAGCCGGGCACCTCCTCAGATATGGACCTCGATCGGACCTTCCTACACTGAGCTATGGTCACTTTCCCACACCTACCCCCTACCAGTGCCCGACTGATGGGAGCCGAATCCCGGATCCGATTTTTCCCACCCTAGCCCACCGGCCCGGAGCTCAGATATGGACCTCGATCTGACCTTCCTACACTGAGCTATGGTCACTTTCCCACACCTACCCCCTACCAGTGGCCATCCCATATCTCCAGTCTGGGACCGAACTCCATCCAGAGACTACCTCCAGCATTTGGGAGTAGAGAGAATGGAATGACCTGCCAACAGTCCTGACCTCAACCCAATTGAACACTTGTGGGATCAGCTTATTAGGCGTGCTGTTCGTGCTAGGGTGACCAACACAACCACATTGGCTGACTTGAGAGTTGCGACAAATCCTGGTTGAGGAGTAGAATGCCATCCCACAGCAGTGTGTGACCACACTGGTGTCCAGCATGAGGAGGTGAGGTGCCAGGCTGTTGTGGCTGTGTATGGTTCTTCCACACGCTACTGACTGAGGCTCCTGACTGTTTGTTAAATTAATCAATTGTAAAATTGCCAATATGTCTTGTTTCTTCCTTGTTACTGATAGACTTCAATCATCCAATCCACCAAACAAGAGTCAATAGCAACCGCAGAATAAGCTGTTTGAATGAGATTTGTCACATCTTTCATGGGCGCAACCCATATACTCATCCCACAAATGCATGTTCCTTACAAATGGGGCACCATTTAAAAGGTAAATAAACAGGCTTTCCAACGGTATAAAATCTATTGCCAAGAAGCATTGTTACAACAGAGAAATAATCTACCAAACACAAATATCCAAACTTTATGTTTTATGTTTACAATATATACAACAAAATATATATATATATAATATTATACAAAATATTATAGTATATCTTGTATAGTGTTTGGTATTTATTCTTTTTTACTGTATGAAGCACAATTTCAGGATGGTCATCATAGTACATAACCAAGCATTTTACTATCATGTACTTGTACTTTATACGTGACAAATAAAATAAAAAATAAAAAGTCTGTCCTGACTCCTGACTGTGGTGGGACCGCGGCCTTGATCCGATCGGACACGTCCCCCAGAACCTATTGAGAGCCGTGTGTTCTGTTCCCCTAGCGGGTGTGTTGCACTCTGAGCCAGAGGCACTGACACTGGCCCAAGCCATCTCTGAGACGGAGGGGGTGGAGCTGACCGGAGTATACGCCCACTGCGGCAACACTTATAACTGCAGAGGGGAGGAGCAAATACAGGCGGTTGCCCAGGAAACCACCTCGTTAACGCTTCAGTTCATGGATAAGTAAGACATGATCGTTGGCCTTGTAACACTAGTTCTGTGAGCATAAATTCAGAATTCTCAATTTAAAGACTTAACACTTTGAGCGCCACGCCTGGTTTTCCGTTTTACAGCTTGAATGCCACCATCGGCGCCAATGTTAACGTTAATATCGCCTAATCTATGTTTTAAATTATGGCTATGTGTCTAATCTGCCCATCGCATTATCAAAGACTATTTTCCAGTCAGTGCTGTGAAGGCAGATTGTTTTTGTATCACGTCGTTTCCGTTTCAGAGCAGTTAGAAAAGCCCCCGTTTTGATATAAAAAACAGCTCATTCTGGAGCATTCTATGAAAATCGTCTTTTAGTGGAATATTCCACAACGTTGATATTCGTCGGCCTTTTTATGAATCGTTTTCAAATAAACGCTAGATGATCAATATTATACGTGCACGCAAGCACATTACGGCCGCGCACTGATAATCGCTCCGTTGATTTCATCACGGACTTTTACAGTGAAACCGAAAGAAGACATTTCACAAAACAGCTTATAACTTCATCAAACTTACTCTGATTATCCTACCACTGATAACATAGAGTCCTTACCTGACATCAGATGGTATCCAACTGGTATATTCCAATTCCTGATCACCATTTGAAAAAATCGATACGTGTATGGATCCAACGCGATACAGTAGAACTCCATGATCCGCGGGGCTCTGAGGCTCCAGAATGAACTCTGGTAACCCCGGCTGGATCAGTGAACTGGAAAATGTGGAGTACCGGATTTTTTTCCCCATTCATTTTCATTGAGTCCATTCCAAAATCACTTATGTCATCTGGGAGACGACAGGGGGCGCTTTTTTCCACAGTGATCGACGGCGCCCCTCGGCTATACTCGGGTAGGCTCGGGTGATGCAATAATTTTTCAGATCGCAAAAAAAAAAATAAAAAAAAAAATACGAGAAATCTCGTGAGTGGCATTCTACGTCACTATTAAAAACCAGAGAAATCTCGTGAGTGGCACTCAAAGTGTTAAAAGGTATTCAAAAGCCTGACATTCAATGTCATCAAACAGGGTGATGACCAGTTTGGAAGGCTTCACGTAGAAACCTTGTAGTCTCCTTGTAGTCTCCTTGTAGTCTCCTCCCAGGAGCACCATTCAAATAGACGAGCTGATAGAGCCGATTGGAGATTGAATCCTGCAGTCAAATAGAATCCTAACACGTAGATTGTTTTGATCGAATTGACCTTGATGTGTTAGATTGATTGATTGATTGAGTGGTTTTGGGAACATCTCTGGTTTCTCTTCAGACTGAAGTGTCTCGGCATCACCTGTAAGTCCAGCATGGGCTCCACCCCCTCCTGTAGCCATCCAGTTAAAGACATGGCCCGGCTCAGTGAGGTGCATCCAGGAAACTACGTCTTCTATGGTATGTGATTGATTGATTGATTGAAAACTTTATTATTAACAGATTGCAGAATGGGTACAATACAGTACGGCTCAATATACACACAATTGTTCAGGGGATGCAGACCAGAGAAAGACTTTCGTCTTGTTTACATCAGGGTCCCCCATTTTCAATTAATCATAACATATGACATACATGACATACAGATCCAGACATTTATGACATAGGCCTACCAGATCTACAAAAAAGTGTGTGTGTGTATGTAGCCGGTGTGATCTTGTCTGCGTTGTGTTTAAAGTCGATTCAACCCCTGTTAAGGGATCGCCCTGAGTGGGAGTTGAACCCCGGACGCCGGCGTCGCGGGCGGCATCACAGACCACTAAGCAAGAAGTGAATTCACTGCTTGCTTCCGGGTCTGGATGCCTCTGGGGAGTGAATTTACTTGCAGTACCGCTTACCATCCACAGCCACGTCACTACTTGTACCCGTGACTGTGGATATACTGCGGTACCTCCGTTACACTCACCCCACTAAACTCACACCACCCAGGGCATCCGGGTCTAACGGCACCACATGTAGCCGGTGTGATCTTGTCTGCGTTGTGTTTAAAGTCGATTCGACCCCTGTTAAGGGATCGCCCTGAGTGGGAGTTGAACCCCGGACGCCGGCGTCGCGGGCGGCATCACAGACCACTAAGCAAGAAGTGAATTCACTGCTTGCTTCCGGGTCTGGATGCCTCTGGGGAGTGAGTTTACTTGCAGTACCGCTTACCATCCACAGCCACGTCACTACTTGTACCCGTGACTGTGGATATACTGCGGTACCTCCGTTACATGTATGTGTGTGTGTGTGTGTGTGTGTTTGAGTGTGCATGTGCATGTGCATGCATAATGTGTGAGTGAGTGCGTGCATGCGTGTGTGTGTGTGTGTGTGCACATGCAGGTATATGCAGGTATGAGGGTTTGGCATGTGCGTGTTAAATAAGATTAGCAAAGCATAATGTCAATAACATTATACATCATAGATTCTCTGTATGGCTCTTTTCAGACATGCAGCAGTCAGTGATCGGCTCATGCCGTCTGGAGGATGTAGCTGTGCGTGTTTTGACACGAGTCATCGGACACTGTCCACACAGGAATCAACTACTGATCGACTGTGGCTGGACCGGACTCAGGTAGTATTATAGTTAGGGAGGTTCGATATTGGCTTTTTTACCGATATCAGATATACCGATATTGTCCAACTCTTAATTTCTCTTGCCGTCGGTTTGATAGTAAAGGGTTAACCTTCTGTTGTGTGGCAGTGAAAGGGTTAACCGGCTGTTGTGTGGCAGTGAAAGGGTTAACCTTCTGTGTATTGTCGCAGTGAAAGGGTTAACCGTTTGGTAGTGCGGCGGTGAAAGGGTTAAAAACTAGACAATTTCAGGTAACTAACTATACATATCTCTTGTCGTGGAATTAACACAACATTATGCATACTTTTGACAATAAAAGTATGCATTGATGTGTTCATTTCACTGGATGCATTCGACAAGGCATTCTAAATGTAAACATTATCTGTGCATCTCCCCTTTTCTTCTCTCTCTCTCTCCCTCTGGTTCTCACTCTCCCTTTCTCTTTTTCCCTCTCTCTCTCCTTCTCTCTCCCTTATTTATTGTCATTTTCCTTGTATACTATTTCTACTGTAATTTTTTATAAATTTTTTTACTTGTATGCATGTACATAACCTTGTTATGTACATGCAGCCCCCCCCCCTCAAAAGGCTTTTGATCTTTGGTCAGGCTGCTTTTGGTATATAAGAATTTGTTCCTACTTGCTTGCCTGGGTAAATAAAGGTTAAATAAAAAATTAGAAAAAATAAAAAAAAATAAAATAAAAGAAAATACAGATCATAGCTGGACTGGACTTGGGTACTATTATAGTACCATGGTACTGTACTATTCAAGTCAAGTCAGTTTTAATATTTATATAGCACATTTTAAACAACAGCAGTTGACAAAGTGCTGAACAATTTACACAAAATTCTAGATAATATACTCAAACCATATCAAGTAATTTAAAACATATTAGAATCACATTAAAACTAAGTGGATGCTTTGCACAAGGGATTTCAGGGATTACTAGTAGTATTGCACTGCCTATTGGCTGGCTGGACTGGACTCGGGTACTATTCTAGTACTATAGTACTGTACTAGTAGTGTTGCACTGCTGATCGACTGTGACTGGACTGGACTACTAGTATTGTACTTAGTGCTGTCAGGCGATAATTTTTTTTATTAATCTAATTAATTACAGCATAACCATTTTAGGCCTGATATTTTATATTCTATAATCATATTTCAAATTGCATGTGTCCGGATGGCAGAATTGGGCTGCGTGCCCAAGGTTTGGGGTTCTTGCCCTGCTCTGTTACAATGAAGGTAACTTAGGGAAGTGCCGTAAGAGTTTTGTCTGTTTATCAAATGAAGTTATTGTGGAACTCATTTGATATTCCAGGTAGTATAGTGTAATTTTTTTTATTTCGATTGTCACTTTTTGTAAACTAATGTCACCTCTGCACCGTGGATGGCCGGCAAATAAAACAACACCAAGATAATCTTTTCGACTACGCCATCATTTGTGTGAGTTTGGAGGGGAGAGGAGAAGGACCCCGTCACATGTATCTACAAAACCTTCTGTTTAATCATCTTCCCTTTATTCATTTGCTTAGATTTGTCAGGTCTGGTAAATTTGAGCATGGTGTTATTCACAGTCAAAAAAAAAGAAAAAAAAGAAAATTGAATTGCTATTCTCATTTGGTTCATTACAATTTACTCCTAGTAACAGAGACAGTATTTCTGACACTGGGAATACATTCCCTGAGATGTCCCTAGAATCAGATACCAAGAAAATGCAAATGAACCATTTAAAAAAAGAGTCTGTAAATGTTTATTCTACGTTCTTATGGAATGAATGAGATAAAAAAAAAAAATTTAATGTTTTTTATTAATTTTGAGTTAATTTTCATAACGCGATAATTAGCTGTGTAATTAATTAATCTAATTAACGCGATAAACTGACAGCCCTAATTGTACTATGTTGGTAAAACACTTGATTTAAACCGTGTCGCGGTTTACACTGTCATAACTATTTCCCTGTTCTTACTCATTCCTTTCAGTTTGGATGGAGCTGGAAAATTGTCAACTGGATACGCCCTGATTGAAGGACACTCGGATCTCAAGTAATGCCAAACCGACCCGTACTCACACTGCAGAATCAATGTATAGCATATCAGTCACACAGTAGTAATTACTGTATGTGGCTGACGACCTTGTCCAGGCCGACTTTTACTTCTCAAGTATGTCACTAACAATTCCAAGTGTAGGGGTTTGATTGCGACCAGATGCTGAAAATGTATGCATTCTCATAGGGTGCTTTGAATAGAATTACCATTATGCTATATTATATAATGTAATACTGACGAGTAGAAAAGGATGGAGAGGATGAAGAAAACACAGCTTCTATAATGAGCTAAATGACAGAGACGGTGCTCCGATTTGACTCGAGGCGAGAAGCTTTTCTTCTTCAGCGAGGTTTCTGGCAAAGTGATGATCCGACATGGTGACGAGGAAATCACATCGGAGTGTTTCCTGGACTCTTCTCCTCCATTTACTACGTTTTGAGAATTCAGCATCTGGCATTCATTGAATTGAGCACACTGTGTCATATCATATTTGATATAATAATCGGAGACGTTTTCCGTTTACCCCTCTGTAGGCTGTTGTCTATGACCCAGGAACATGGCAGAGTGGAGCCCATCTCCGGCGGACTGGACTACGGCAAATACCCACTGGGTTCTCTGCTCACTTTAATCCCCTACCACGTTAGTATGTTACTCACATTAACCCTGTCACTACCACACTACAGAAGGTTAACCCTTTCACTACCACACTACAGACGGTTACCGTCTGTAGTGTGGCAGTGAAAGGGTTAACCCTTTGTCGTGTGGCAGTGAAAGGGTTAACCGTCTGTATTGTCACCGTGAAAGGGTTAACCATTTGGTAGAGTGGTGGTGAAAGGGTTAAATCCCTCTACCACGTTAGTATGTTTACTAGTCGACACGGATTCCCGTTCACTTTTACATTAGAGTGTTGTATTTTGTATCGTTACTTTAGTTGTCTTGTCTCTTGGTTTTTCTGCAGTCGTGTGCAACGGCGATGATGCACGCCGTCTACTACATCCACTCTGGGGGTCGTCTGGTGGGGAAGTGGACACCGACGCGCGGGTGGTGAACGACGGTCCAGCATGGGATGGATGAGGAGATTTGTGTACGTGTAATTATTATGTGTAGTAGACCTGGGGAGTCGCTTTGAGACCCGCCTGGTTACACATTTTTGCCTATGGTTCTTTCTTTTACCATTGGACAGTGTATCTGCGGGGTATTAAAATGTCTTATAATGTTCCAATAAACCCCAGGCTTTGTTCAAAGTCCTAAACTCCCTCATCAACCCCTGTGCCACTCCCTCTGTTGTACCCTCATTAGCTCCATGTGAAGGCTTCCAACATTTCTTCATCAGCAAAGTCTCTGCCCTCAGATCTCTCTCCCTCTTCCTCCCCCCCACCCACTGCCTGCTGTTTTTGACCAGTTTTCCCCGGTCTCCCTCTCCTCCCTTTCCGATGCTATAATTAAACACCTGCGACCAACAAACTGCCCCTCTGATGCACTCCCCTCGCGCATCCTAAAGGAAGTACCTGACTCTGTCCTCCCCGTATTATTACCACTACTAAATGCCTGCCTCAGCACTGGATGTGTCCCAGCTGCCTTCAAGCATGCTGTGGTCCAGCCCCGGATAAAGAAGCCCAACCTCGATCCCTCTGTCTTTGCAAATTTTAGACCCATCTCACAATTACCATTTTTATCAAAAATCCTGGAGTGCATAGTCTACACACAGCTACAATCATTCCTTGAACACAACAACATTCATGATAAATTCCAATCTCGCTTTAAACCACGACACAGCACTGAAACGGCCCTCCTCCGTGTCTTAAATGACCTGATTTCAGCTGCTGATGCAGGCAACCCATCCCTACTACTACTCCTTGACCTCACAGCCGCCTTTGACATGGTAGATCACAACATCCTTTTAGCTCGCCTCGAGCATCACATAGGCCTTAGGGGCCCCGCCTTAGACTGGTTCCGGTCCTACTTATGCAACCGGACCTTCTCTGTCCAACTTGGTGACTTCACTTCCTCTGTGGCCCCCCTCACCTGCGGGGTGCCCCAAGGCTCGGGCCTAACGACCACCCCTAGGCATGGTTTATTGTTCACAAACCACTCCTGCGCGTGATGTAATGCTTAAGTACTGTACTGTACCCATTCTGCAATCTGTTAATAAAGTTTGCAATCAATCAATCAAACAGCATGGGGACACATGGGTAGGGGTGTGTTTATTATACACGAGATACCCGTTAGGGAGTCCCGTTACAGGCAGCACATGTCTGGAAACAAATAGCAGCGAAAACGTTTGTATAATCAATAGAAAGAAGTACTGCTGCCCTGAAGAACTTCTTCCAAACAAAGAGCCAGTGTTGTTTACGCAACCCGGCTATAAAGACCATCGATGTTCGACATGAGCACAACAACAACACAATGCAACACGTAATAAAAGGGGGGGGGGGGGGGGGGTGAGGGGTGGGTCATATGTATTGTCATATGTCATACTGTACATTGGAATATTGACAAAACCATACTTGGTCATTTACTGTACATTGGAGGGGGTTGGGTTAGGACATTTACAGAGGCCAGTTTCGAATTGCAGTCTCCCGTAGGTGTTCTTTGAGAGTGGTTTTTGAAGAAGGGGAAGAGGAGGAAGAAGATGACATTGCATTTGATTTCCTTATGAAATGCAGTCTTGGATTGATACTCGATAGTAAATTATTTGTGTTTTCTGAGCGTTTTTTTGGTAATTTATTCATTAACGATAGCATACGAAACACACACACACCGACATGCGTTCGTGTAATAATAAAAAGATTATTATTCTGCAAGCGAATTCATAGCCTATACATTTATTTTATACAGAGACGAGAAAGTCTTAAGTTTGAGACTCAGTTTTTAATGGTAGGAACAACAGGTTGTGTGTGTTGTCTTTGTGGATGGGTCGCAATTAGGGTGACCAGGTGTCCCGCTAAGTCCCGCCTCCTCCCATCTGAGGTCCACGTAACGGTTCTTATTATCATGATGTTACTAGATAGCTCAGAGAAAGGTGGATTTCTGTGTTTATATCGGCCCTTGTGTCCTTAAGGGGAGACACTGCAGGTGAATAGGGTAAAAAAATTAACTAATAGATATCACAATGAAACTTCCCCAGTTGATTACTTATATTAAGACAAGACTTTTTTGTATTACAAGTTTTCTGAAATTGTATGTTTAAATATGCAAATGAGGCATGATCTACTTAAATATGCACTAATTTGCATATAATTCCAGGACAGAAATCTGAACATTGGATAAAGCCATTTTCAAAATTATAGTTTCATTTAGTTGACATATTAGAGCCAAAGGTTATTACAGAGGGGATTTTGGATATCTCTTTTTATCACTCCATAAATCAGAAAATACTCCATTCAGTCAATTTTTATGGTAAAATTCCATATTTCGCCACGTTTTTAGGAATAAAATGTGATATAAATCAGGGTATGAATGCGATATCAACAAACCCTTCTGTAAATACCTTCAGAACATAGATATGAATAGAACTGGAAGGTTTGGTGTATGTGAGTGCTACTGAAGTGGAGATTTCTGGCTCATAGTATGAGGGAAAACGCCTTCAAAGTTCTGTATTGTAAAATGCCATACTTTTTTTTTTAAACAGATATTTACAAACACAATACCTAATCAAACCATTAGTAATAGACAACCTAAACACATGCCTGATAACTGAATAATAATAATAATGATGTTATTGAACTGAACAGAACTACACACAGGCTACAAACAGTGTAGTACAGTGTAGTACCCCCTAATAGGCAAAAAATATTTGAATAGATATCACTATGAAACTTTCCCAATTTGTTATGTACATATAAACTAAGAAAAAATATATTGCAAGTTTTCTGAAATGTATGTTTATATATGCAAATGAGGCACTTCCCCATTAAATATGTGCACATTTATGGATGCAATAAGGCAAAATGATGTAAAATAAACAACTAAATGTGTGTTATTGACGTTTTATTGTCACTAGTTTCATAGAAGACATGTTTAGGAAGCAAAATATAACAAAATCTCAAAATCAACAAAAAAAGTATATTTGACTATTCACCTGCAGTGTCTCGCCTTAAGTGGGGGGGGGGGGGGGGGGGGTGGATCCATGTAGGGATGACGATTGCAGAAAGAAACCAATTGAAATGCAATGTTTTCCCCGGGTCTCTCAACTCTATAGCTTTATTATAGAGACCACGAGTGAGGCATAGAATTATACGCCTGCATTTATGGAGAGAGAGAGAGAAGAGATGACCGCTTATTATTTTCCACATTTAGAGTTTAGCATATTTACATTGTATTCCCCTATGTCATGTTGTCAACTTCAAACACCTGATAAGCCAAATATAATGAATACAACATTAGAATATTACGTTGAAAATTAAATCAACAAGCCTCGCCCTATACCAAACTACCGGTAACCATAAAAGAGTAGATAATTTCCAAATCTGGGCCTAATCTGATTTGCATTGCCAAATAACAAACCCTGTAGCCTAAAACAAATGAACTACAACTAAAGTGTATCGTAATTTGACACAAGTTGCACAACATTTTAAACACGGGCTAATGTAAAAACAGCAATACACTACACAGTCAGATTTTTTTCTTGCTGCAAGAAGTTAGATCCGCGTGACTTGTCCTGTTGCTAATGTGCCCTCTCTTGGTACAGTATATCCTACAGCGCTTACGTGTTGGGATATTTGAGCGACAGGACATTTTAACAACTGTAGGCTATAGTTCAAAAGCTTAACGTTTGCCTTAATATCGTGTTTATCAATAGCCCCCCCATGACAGCCCTCAAATATACTCTCTTTTTTAGACTCTTTTTGTATCACAAACAGTACTGTATTTGTAGATCTGGTATGTCATAAATGTATAGATGTAGCAGTACTGTCCATCTGTATGTATGTCATAAATGTTATGATGAATTGAAAATGGGGGACCCTGATGTAAACAAGACGAAAGTCTCTCTCTGGTCTGCATCCCCTTAACAATTGTGTGTATTGAGCCGTACTGTATTGTACTCATTCTGCAATCTGTTAATACAATTTTCTATCAATCAATGACATTAATATGTTGTGAGGTGACTCATATATGATTATGGGCTCCAATAAGAGCTCTCCATGGTGCTGATATACAGACCAGACACATCAGCTCTAAACTGAAGCTCATGAGTCATCTGTACCCGTTACTCACTATTACCTAACAAGTGATTGATCAAGATTAAAAAAATTATAATCCCAGTCACTATTGCCAATTGGTGTCGAGTTGATTGTTTTGCCATTGTATGCTCATTTACTGAACATTGTAAGCCTATCACAGTATAAATGACTTGTTAACAGGTAGTGTTTTTCAGTATTGTCACTGGTGGGGGTCTCAGCATTTCTGTGGTGATTTCATCAAAATCCTTGTTTACAAAGAGAACAGTAACATGATACAATAATGGTTCATAACATTTCTATCAATTCACAAAAACAGGCGGAAATGTGTTGAAAGTACTTTTACTTTCTTTTCTCTCACTAAGCTCTGTTCAACGCTTCAGCTGAAAACCTCAACTATACCGTTCTTTGAATCTGGACCGAAAACAAAATCTGCATTCTGAACCTTCTATTTATTTTAGATGACATTATTAACACTGGACACACCTTTATATGAACCCAGGTTGTTTATGTGTCTGTCTATTTGCAAATGAGGTATACACGAGGGACCCTCTCATATGTTTCATTCCGTCAGGTATTATGGGTTCGCCAGAGCTATTATAGGCAGCCGACACAAAAGCCCGGCTCCTTTGATATCTTGTAGGCTGATGTCAATACACCACGAGAACTGGGCTCGGAGAGGCTCCTAGCGGTGGATCCTGCCAGCTGTACTGTGAGACTTGATTATAACAGACATGGTTCTCGGTTACCTCTTGATTGAAACGTTAGGAGGTAGGATTATGCGTATAGGTCATATTAGTCACCTCCCTCTGAGTGAATGAAAACTTTATTTAACAGATTGCAGAATGGGTACAATACAGTACGGAATACACACAATTGTTACAGGGATGCAGACCAGAGAAAGATTTTCGTCTCGTTTACATCAGGGTCCCACATTTTCAATTCATAGTGAATTCATAAGGAACATAGTCTGTTCCTTAGTGTCACAACGCTTTTGAATCAAGAGATACGTGTCCGATATGCACAGTGATAATATATAATTTGTACCATTTGCATATGGCATTGTTGACGGGTCTGACTGGAAGAAATCGGAGTTATTTATTACCAGAGTTTGGACAGTGAGGTTTCAAAAAGAGTTCTAGGGTGTCAGTGGCGTAGAAACGGCACCAGAGCCGTTTATCTTGATATTATTTTTATTCAATGTTTTAACACGGATACAAACAAAGCAGACAGAACAGACAAAATCAAGACATCATGACAGAAATAAAAAAATATATATACCCCCCCCCCCCCCCCCCAAAAAATAAACAATAAAAAAAAGAAACAAGACAACCAGTCACTCCTTCGTGCCTCTTACCAGTGTTAGACAGACACATCAAATCATTACCAGAGTTTGGACAGTTCGGCTTCAAAGAGAGTCGTCAGTGGCGTATACGGTGGCCACAACGTGGCTTCCATACTGCAACCTGCATGGCCAAACTCTGGTAACGTATGGCTCGTTACGTATAACAGCACCACACGACAATGGTTATAGAAGAGAAAGGCAAACATATTGTAAAGAACTACATTTAGCAGTACACTAAATGGGGACCTGGCAAAACAGTGCCGTGGAACATTGTTAAAGTTATTTAAAGACCTCCGCTTCGCATGGCATTATTAGGTCATATAATCACTGTGTGCACTTCTGCCATCGAGCAACGAACATCTGGCAAAGGGTTTTATTCCCCAAATAGATGTATTTAGGATTTATAGGAGCAAAACCCCTTCAGTCATTCTGCCCTGAGAGAAAAGATAATCTTTTGTTTTCATTTACGAGAGTGAGAGCTTTGCAAAGCATTGGACACTAACAACGTCCATGCTGTAGTTTCAAGTTAGGAGGATGGTGGGATGGGATTGGACACAGTAAATGTCACATGTCACCAGTGTACCAGAACACTAGGTGGGGACAGATAATATTTTTGCACACAAAGTTTAGTGTTGAATAGCAAGTGCACTTCTACCCAGAAAATAACTATGACACTAACTCTTTACTATCACACTATAGATGGTTAAGCCTTTCACTGTAGTGTGTGATAGTAAAGGGTTAACCTTCTGTAGTGTGGTAATGAAAGGGTTAACCCTTTGTCGTGTGGCAGTGAACGGGTTAACCTTCTGTATTGTCGCGGTGAAAGTTAACCGTCTGTAGTGTGGTAGTGAAAGGGTTAACGTATTGTCCAGGATGCTTGTCATGTGACGTTCAAGGGGCAAAGAAGTGCGTTAGGGTGTAGAAAAACCTACAGCAGATTATTATTAAAATAAATCCAGTAGTGTTCCTTTCTCTTGTGCTATTATTAGTCATCAAGACAAACGTCTTTCTCAGGTCTGCATCCCCTTAACAATTGTATGTATTGAGCCGTACTGTATTGTACCCATTCTGCAATCTGTTAAATAAAGTTTTCATTCATTCATTCATTCATCACATTATGTAGTCATCTGGATGAGATGACTTGTTTTATAATAATAATGATAATAGTTATTATTATCATGATCAACGTGAGCAGTAACTCTGAGACCCACAGAGGAAGGTGGCACCCCCTGGTGTATTCTTTAGGAATGGACAATAATACACAAAGCTATGGATGTATGCTGTTAAAAATGTTGGCTATTATTTTATTACTAGATTATCTTTAAATCCCAAATCTGTGACCCCCCCCCATATCAATGTGCATGCATGCATCCCGAAGTTGGTTACCGTTAGTTTGGAATCAGGGCTGGTGTTCTATCGCCTTGCTCTAAGACAAACTCCCCCCTAACTTTAACACTTTCAATGCCCATCACGTCATATGACATTTGATCAGCCCAATGCCTGAAGGCCCACGACGACAATTATCGTTCTATTTTTTATTAGCGATCTGAATTCATATTTCATCAACCGAGTCTCCCGTTGGTACACCAGCCCCATCAGCAGCTCAGTATGGAATAAAGCGCCCCCTATCGTCTATCCCTGAGTAACTGCACGTCAGTCGCTTAGACTGACCTGGGATCAGTCGATATGTAGAGGCGGGGCCAGCTGGCTCCCTGAGCTGGCAAGCCGTCTGATGAACATGGAAGTGATCGCGGGACGGGAATCAGCCTGGAATATATATTCACAGTAGCCAATCGATAGTAGACAGTAGTGATCGATTTTTGGAATGGCGATCAGGAATTGTATTCGCTGAGATATCAACGTGTCCCCTATGTGTGTGTGTGTGCGCGATCGCCATTGAGGAAACCAGATAATCGATTTTCAGCTTGCGGCCCCAGCGTGCATACGTACACATACAATCGATAATCTAGCGTTTATTTGAAAAGATTCATAAATAGGCAGAAAAATGACAGTTTGTGTATTCTAGAATATTCCAGTAAACGTCTTTTATCATGGAATCTTTTTATTTTCCTTGAAAACGAGGGCTTTTCAAAATGCTATAAAACGAAAATGAACCGATAAAAAAACAATCCGCTTCGACAATGTTGACTGGAAAACGAGTCATTGATAAGCGACGGGCAGATTAGACACATAGCTATAATTTAAAACAGATTAGGCGTTATTAACGCTAACATTGAAGTGGATGGTGGGCATTCAAGCACTAAATCGTGCGCCCCCTGCTGTCACTGAAATTGTTAAGTAAACTAGGCGTTAGGTAGTTTGCAGGCTGTTCGAGGCGGAAATAGGCGCAGAAACAGGCGTCACGCGATTGGCGCACATGTCACATGACCAGAACAGTCAGTGGCCAATCAGATCGCGCAAACCGAACGCGGAAGTGCAACCCCGTTAGGGAAAATATTCACACAGGCAGGCGTCCTGATGTGAAATCTAATTGAAATGTGCAGAAGATCAAAAGTGCCGAGTGGGGCTCGGAACACAGTCTGTCCACGGCAGCCTGTAGCGTCTCCAAGGCCTTGTCCAAGTCGTCATTGGTGATGGTCAGGTGGAAGTAGAGGCTGTACGCCCCCTGGTGGTCAGGTGGAAGTAGAGGCTGTACGCCCCCTGGTGGTGGTCAGGTGGAAGTAGAGGCTGTACGCCCCCTGGTGGTCAGGTGGAAGTAGAGGCTGTATGCCCCCTGGTGGTCAGGTGGAAGTAGAGGCTGTACGCCCCCTGGTGGTCAGGTGGAAGTAGAGGCTGTATGCCCCCTGGTGGTCAGGTGGAAGTAGAGGCTGTATGCCCCCTGGTGATCAGGTGGAAGTAGAGGCTGTACGCCCCCTGGTGGTCAGGTGGAAGTAGAGGCTGTAGGCCCCCTGGTGGTCAGGTGGAAGTAGAGGCTGTACGCCCCCTGGTGGTCAGGTGGAAGTAGAGGCTGTATGCCCCCTGGTGGTCAGGTGGAAGTAGAGGCTGTACGCCCCCTGGTGGTCAGGTGGAAGTAGAGGCTGTACGCCCCCTGGTGGTCAGGTGGAAGTAGAGGCTGTATGCCCCCTGGTGGTCAGGTGGAAGTCGAGGCTGTACACCCCCAGGTGGTCAGGTGGATGTCGTGGCTGTACGCCCCCTGGTGGTCAGGTGGAAGTGGAGGCTGTAGGCCCGCTGGATCCTGGTGCTCTGGGTCCACAGTCTTCCTCAGGTCCACGTCCTGGACGCACACAAACAAACAAACACACAAGCCAGGTGAGTGAGCGACAGTGGCTCAGGAGCAGTGGTGCAGTGATGGGCAACCGCGGTCAAACGGCGTTTGGGCTTCGAAGTGCCCGCATCCTATTATTATGCAAAGTCTAGGTCAGGGGTGGCCAACCCGCGGCTCGCGAGCCGCATGCGGCTCTTTGCCCGTCAATGTGCGGCTCTTCCACCCATAAAAAAAAAAAATTTTTTTTACCTTTTTTTTTTTTTTTACCTTTTTTTTTTTATGTCACTCATTCCATAAGGACGTAGAATAAACATTTACAATATTTTTTTAATGGTCCATTGGCATGTTCTTGGTATCTGAATCTAGGGACATATATGGATCAGTGTCAGAAATAGTGTGTCTGTTACTAGGCTTGAGTAAATTGTAATGAACCAAAGGAGAATATCAATTCTATTTAAAAATCTTTGACTGTAAATAACACCATGCTAAAATTGACCAGACCTGAAAAATCTAAGCAAATGAATAAAGGGAAGATGATTAAACAGAAGGTTTTGTAGATACAGTACTGAATTCTGCCATCTTTTTTATAATGTAAATTTCTCCACCATTTTTCATCATATTGCAACACCGTTTTTTGCAAGACGTTCACAGAAAGGTAGAGAAACTAACTGCGTTCTGTTTTATGGCAATAACGTTCAGGTTTGTGGGAGATAATCCCAAAAAATAAGAGAAATTAAAAAGTAAATCCAGAAGTCAGATGATTGACAGGGGCTGGTGTGAGCTGGGTAGGGTAGTTTTTCGAAATTTGAAAGCCCTGAGTCTCTTCCTTCAAAAGACTACTCACTTTTGGCTGTGCCACTTCCTCCTGTCAATATGCGCCGGTTTCCGACTCAATGCCCTGAGATTTCTATAATCTTATATTTCACTAATAACAGTTAAAATAATTGGTAAACAAACGTAATGCTGAAAATATACACTTTTACTGTATATCTCGGGCTTAAGAGGTTAACCCTGTGAGGCCCAAATTAAAAAGAAATTAGCAACTTCAGAGGCCAGAGGGTGGGACGTATAAACACATTTACTATCAAATAGCATTGTGAGGCTGAACAACAGGACCAATTGACTATACATGTGCTTAAAGGGGAACTATCTTATAAATGGCTTTTTTCAGTGTTTACCATTGTTTCTTAGCTATGTGGACTTATATTAATAGGATATATGTCTAATTCTCATATTGGCGAATTCTTCCAATTCTCCTCTCACAATATTCACCCTCACTGAACTGAGTCATCTGAAAATGTGCATATCTGTGATGTCAGAGATTTCTCAGCTGCATAATAATGTGGCAGTTGATGTGGCAGTTGGCACCAGGCCACACAGTGGTTGGAGCCCAGCCTCAAAACGGCTTAAGATCTTGAGGTAGAAAAATGCGGTTTTTAGTACTTGATTAGAAATACAAAACAATGCATTTAAAAAAAAAAAAAACCTAGGTGTTCCATAGACTCACAGGAATTGTGTAAAAGTGCCCAAATAGTGAAAGAAATAGTAAAATAGTTCCCCTTTAACATTTTTTAAATAAACATTATTTTTTTAAATGGCTAAAAGTGATTTTGTAATTTTGCAACTGTGGGTCTCACATGGTACTTTTAACCCTGTGAGGCCCAAATAAAAAAGACATTAGCAACTTCAGAGGCCAGAGGGTGAGACCTATAAACACATGAAGGGTGCCGTGACTGATAAAAAAGGTTGAGAAACGCTGGTATATGGTGTGGCTCTTTGTGGTACCACAGTAATTTTTGTGGCTCTTAGTCTCCGACTGGTTGGCCACCCCTGGTCTAGGTGATCAGTGCCTAGACTTTGCATAATAATAGGATACCGTTTGGCCTCCGCCCATATTACGACTGCACCCCTGCTCAGGAGGTAGATCCGGAGGTTCACGGTTCGATTCCCGCTCCTCCCGGGCAGCGTGTCGAAGTGTCCTTGAGCAAGACACTTAACCCCTAACTAACCCGATGAGCAGGTTGGCACCATTTCCTCTGTGCGTTCGGTAGAAAGCTATCCGGCTGCAAGCTAGCCTAGCTTAGCACAAATTAATGGAAGCAGATATGGACCAACTAGCCCAGCTGTTGGCCAAAACACCGCTCACTGAGTTTTATGCTAGGCCAATGGTCAGTATCTGCTTCTATTCATTTGTGCTAAGCTAGGCTAGCTTGCAGCCGGATAGCTTTTAACCCTTGTGCCTCCATGGCAACTATTTCCTGTATTTAGCCTTTTGTGTGCGTGTGCGTGCGTGTGTGCGTGTGTGTGTATAACGGTGGCTGTGTTGATGATTATGTCATGAAATTGGGTCAGTTTGCTTATTTTATATATACCGGTATTTACAGAATTTGAGATTATATTTTGAAAACCTCAAAAAAAGTTACCAATATTATAGGACAAAACGACCCCAGTGGTTTATTTCATGCCATTAGGGGTTAGGGTTACCCTAACACTAACGGGAATATAAGGGGTTACAATTAGGAAAACTTTGGAATCTTTGATAGATATGTTGAGTTAGGTTCATAGTGGTATTCATAAAAAAATAATTATTGGAACGAAATATTACAAATTACGTTTTTTATGACCTTGAACGTGATGCAATCTTTTCATGCACTGATGTGCCAATTTACCTAACAAGGCAGAAGGGTTAAAAAATTCTATTAAATTAACTTTTAAATGCTGTTTTCTGTAGGAAAAAAAATCTGATCCAATATTTATGGCTTAAAACCAATTTCCGACAATTAAATAAAAAAAAATTTGATTTCTTGAAAAATGTTATCATAGATGAACAAAACGTTCAATGCGAATGGTTGTTTGAATTTCAAGGACTTTTTAATCACCTTGTTAAAAATGGGCTGTTTAAGGAATTCCAGGCCTTAACTTTTAGTTTTTTATCAAGCACTTTAAGCACTTCAAGGACCTTGTGCGAACCCTGCCTACCGTGCCTGCTGGCTGGGAAGACAGGAGCACATGACCACAGCACCATTCAAGACGGCACTAGTCAAACGGTTGGAACACGGCCTTTAGGAACGGCTTTTATGCAGGGTTTCTGCAGGGTCCTAAAGTCTTAAATTGAATCAGAATGTTAGGCTTTAAAAAGTCTTAAATATGATTCTGATATATATACATATACAGAACCTAGAGGTGAGAGCGCTCACCTTCACACTTGTGTTTCTTCAGTCTGGTAGGATGGCTGAAGCTCCTCCCACACTGCTCACACTGGTGGGGCTTCCTTGTGTGAGTCAGCAGGTGTTGCTTCATGTTGGATAACACACTGAAGCTCCTCCCACACTGTTGGCAGTGGTAGGGCTTCTCTCCTGTGTGGGTCCTCTGGTGTTTCTTTAAGTTGTCATATCTACTGAAGCTCTTCTCACACTGGTCACACTGGTGGGGCTTCTCTCCTGTGTGAGTCAGCAGGTGTTTCTTCATGTTGGATAACTGACTGAAGCTCTTCTCACACTCTTCACACTGGTGGGGCTTCTCTCCTGTGTGAGTCAGCAGGTGTTGCTTTAAGCTGTCATATCTACTGAAGCTCTTCTCACACTGCTCACACTGGTGGGGCTTCTCTCCTGTGCGAGTCCTCTGGAACAGAAAACAAGGAGGGGTCAGATTAATAGGAGCAGAAAACAAGGAGGGGTCAGACTGCTTGGAGCAGAAAACAAGGAGGAGTCAGAATGCTAGGAGCAGAAAACAAGGAGGGGTCAGACTGCTCGGAGCAGAAGACTGTCTCCTGGTCACCACTAGGGGTAGAGTGGGTAACATCTTAAAACAACAGGAAAGAGGGCGGTCAGGTGGCGTAGCGGAGATTGCGCTCGTCACCAATGCAGGAGATGCTGGGTTCGAGCCCAGCTCCCGGCGTTGCCACCAGCTTGACTGGCCGTTCACACTAATACAATTGGCAGTATTAGGCGGTGGGGAAGCTGGTGGGTGGGAATCTGGCGTTGTGGACAGCGACACCTACAGGTCAGGTCTCGGCGCTTGCTATTGGCACAACGACTAATTGGGACGGGGAGAAAATCAGAGAAAAATCTGAAGAAAATAAATTAAAAAAACTGGAAAGAAATAGCTCTCTAAAAGAGACTAGTGGACACGCATAGTAAAAGTAGCCAGCTGACAGTGTTCCATGTAGAGAAACAAAGCCACAGATGATGGACCTGGACCAGGTAACTGCCGGTGATTATGATCACAATATTTCAGATATTGTCAAGTAAGCTGAAAATGTTGTTACACTGGTAAACTAGTCAGATTTCTAGTCATGGTAGTATTGTCCTGTGTCGTAAACCCCACATACCTGGTGCTCCAAACAGGATGAAACAAACACTTTAAATGAATTGCAGATACTATTTGACTAATGTCGACCTTTCATTTCATTACCTGGCAGGGGGGCGGGGCAGACGGGGTCCCAGAGGAAGTGCCTGGTTGAGAGGCTGTGGAGGGGAGGAGCCTCTCTGGGCGGATCTGTCCACTTGTCAACAGCTCGAAGTACAGATCGTTATGTATCCTCTTCAGGTGCTTGTGGAGGAAGATCTGAGAGGTGAAGCAGTACTGGCACTCAGCAGGACATGGAAACACTGGAGACTGGGTCGTCACCCCTGAGAGAGAGAGAGATACAGGGATATGGAGACAGAGAGAGAGAGAGAGAGAGAGAGAGAGAGATACAGGGATATGGAGACAGAGAGAGAGAGAGCAGATTAGGAGCGAAGTCAGACGAGTAATGGAAATGATTGTGTAATGAATCAATACAACTACGACGGACAGGAGGATTTTTGTTGGTGGGGTCTATATTATTCCGGACTGGCAAAGGAACCATGTGATTTACAGATCTCTGATGTGTTACACCCCAAATCAGATGAATAGACGCAAGGATAAGGACATGCACACATACAGACAGATTACCTTTAGTCTTATTGTGCCAAAGTTCATCGAAGATGATGCCCAGGTGTGCGGCGTACTCATCCCCGTACCAGACCAGCAGCTCCTCTCCTGGGGCGACACGACACCAAGACCGGTAGAAAATCTGCCCACGGTGTTGGAACGCTACCAGATTCTGTTCCTCCTCGTTACGGGCACAGTTGACATATCTGAGAGAGAGACACAGAGAGAGAGAGAGAGAGACACAGAGAGAGAGAGAGAGAGAGAGAGAGAGAGAGAGAGAGAGAGAGAGAGAGAGAGAGAGAGAGAGAGAGAGAGAGAGAGAGAGAGAGAGAGAGAGATTACTGCTACTACTGTAATTGATCATCTCAGTCTGTATCTTTTAAACCACAGCAGAGTTTCCTACCTCATCCAGTTGGAGTGAGTCTCTCTTTTGGCATCGATGTATTTGTCACTGTGTTTGTCCCTGTAGATCTGATGGAGAGACGAGACGTTCAACACATTTCACACAGACATCATTCCATAACAGACTTAATACAAAAGAGCACTTGGTTCATGATGCGTCAACCTTTGAAGAGGGTGTGGGGGGGGGGGGGGATCACCCAACCACCTCCAATGTACAGTTTCTTCCCCCTCAAATGTATATACTCTTTGTAAACTCTTTTTGTACTCAAACAGTACTATATATATATATATCATGTATGTCATATGTTATGAATTGCAAATGGGGGACCCTGATGTAAACAAGACGAAAGTCTTTCTCTGGTCTGCATCCCCTTAACAATTGTGTATTGAGCCGTACTGTATTGTACCCATTCTGCAATCTTCGTACATGTTGACTGCAAGCAAGTCATTGATAAGCGGCAGGCGTATTAGACACATAGCCATAATATAGAATATGGAAATAGCTCCGCGAAAAAATCATGAAATATCAGAAAATCTGTCCAAAAAGGCTGGCATTCAACCGATAAATAGTGCGCCCCCCCTGCTGGCACTCAATGTGTTAAACTCAAATGCGCGTTCACGCTCAATTCATTTGCATACAGACACACCCGCCATCTCCTTATAAGGCGAATGAGGCGTGTGTAAAACAGCCGTGGTTCGGCAGCCGATCCTTGTCTGATCCATTTAACAGGAAGCAATTTGCGACTGATCTCAAAATGACACACATCTTACGACTCGCGACTCACTGCATGCGTGTGTGTGTTCCTGTGGGTCGCTCATCACGTGTGTGTTAATTTGATGATAAATTACAAACTTATACGTATACGTACTGTATAGTGTGAAATAAATCGTTCCAGCAAAGTAGGCTTAGTCAATACTGAACTGCACTCAAGAACCAATCGCGCAGTAGGTTCGGAAATACTGGATCTGTCACCCGTCATCTCCCGTCATCTCTCTGAAAGGTCCATGTGGCTAAAACCCCGAGTGCGCTCATAACTTGTAGGTGTGGAGCAGAGAAGAGAAGAGAGAAGAGGTTGTAAATATGCGTTCTATGCGTACGGCCTGGACAGCCAGCATCCAACTGTTCTAACAGCAATATATAATCCATTTCAGAAGCAGAACGCACGCAATAGGTAATAATAATTATTGAAAAGTTCTGAGTTTATAAATTGACCAATCTTTGCAAAGACCGTTCCTGACACACAGAGCTGCCATGGTTACAGCATTACCGCAGTAAGCCAATCACGTCACGCAGCGCATCCCTGCTGTGTTTTCTTCTGTTCATTAGGCCTATTGTATATGTTCCAATTGTTGCGTTATGTGATCTGAAATAAATGCAATGCCATTTTGTAAATAATAATAATCATTATAATTGTGTAGCCTATTTAATTTTTTTTTATCCACTTTTTCTATTTTTTCTCCCATCCCAATTCCAATGTGCCAATTCTTCCCTCCCCCGTCTTGAACGTTGCTCGCATATGCCCCCCACTGGCCGGTTGTAGGGAGGATAGAAGCCTTGCATCACGTGTCCCCTCCGGTACGCGAGGAGGCAGCCTGTGACATCTTTTCACCTGGCAGCGCGGACTCAGTGGCGAGGTGTAACGTGTGGGAGGCTCACACTACTACCCCCCCCCCCCCCCCCATTTCCTGTCTCTGCTGTGCAGGCGTCCCCCAACCGACCTGTAGGAGTCGCTGTCCAGAACGTCCAGATTACCACCCGCTAACTCTGCCAATTGAGTTAGTATGATGGCTGGCCCAAGCCGGAGGCAACACAGACAGCCGGAGTCGAACCCGGTGTCTCTTGCGTTGGTGACGAGCGCAATGTCCGCTGCGCCACCCAGCCGCCAGTCATATAGCCTATTTTCTTCACACCATGGGCTAGATCCACAAAGAATGGATTGCACGGAGCAAGTTGCACCCTTACTTACAATTCATTATGAATTGAAAATGGGGGACCCTGATGTAAACAAGACGAAAGACCTTCTCTGGTCTGCATCCCCTTAACAATTGTGTGTATTGAGCCGTACTGTATTGTACCCATTCTGCAATCTGTTAATAAAACTTTCAATCAATCAATCTGCACAGTGATTGATTGAAATTTGTATTAACAGATTGCAGAATGGGTACAATACAATACGGCTCAATACACACAATTGTTAAGGGGATGCAGACCAGGGCCCTGTTCCTCGTACCTGGCTAACTGAGTTAGCCGGATAATTTTCAGCATAGCTTGACTTAAGCCAGACCTTTCCGTTCCCCGACGTTCGATTGTCTAAATCACTATGACAACAGATCAAAAAGTTTGAACCTGGTCGAGGGCAGAGCTTAGTTCAGTTAGCTGGATAAACCATGGCCACACCCTCGCAAAGAAATGCCAGCTCGCTTCCTGAAATAATTCTCACAGTCTAGGTCCCATTATACCATTCTGAATTATGTTTTTGTGCTTCATTTTTCTAGAGGGGGCTTTTGAAATGTAAAATAATAGACCTAAAATGCTGATACTAAATTTACTTTGTCCTAAATAATGCACATTATATATACGGCGCTCGCGAGGTGCGATATACACATTATGTGGTTATTTTAATAACGCGCAGCATTGCAAATGTGAATCCCGCGGGGATGTTTTTAATGAATGAAACCTATCGCTCGTTTGGCTCCGATTCCTTTCATATTCTCCGCTGTGGATGTTTAACGGAGTGCCTGGATTTTGTTTCATTCAAGCATAAATCGAAGTCTTCATGCGTGGATTGTGGATATGAATTACGACGAATATGAATATGTCGATTGTTGAATTGTCACTCACGTTATTGTGATATTGTAACTGGGATTAAAATGTTTGAGGAGATGCGCCGTTTGATTTGATGACATGGACGTGACTTGAGAAAATTAATGAGCAATTGCAAGCCTTTGACGTTTTGATGAATGCATTTGAGAAAATGCATTCATCTGTTCAAGCACTGTTAGTGTTATCTGATGATGAACAAGAAGGTGATTAACATGACTGGTGTCACTGGTATAAACCAAAGGTTAATCAATTCAATGCATGTATGGATGATGTCCGAAATAGATTAAAACCCGATTAATAGTGAAACTGTATATAGCCTCCCTCCAAGTCTCTTATTTCAGGGGTCGAGCCTTAAACTTTGGGAACCATGCATTTATATATAAAGTACATGATACCCAGTGTTGGGACTAACGCGTAACAAAGTTACTTTTTGCCGTTCTAGTACTCTAACGCATTACTTTTTAAATTCAGTAACGCTGTTACCGTTACTAAATGGTTTGTTAGTTCGTTACTGCGTTCTTTTTATGTAGATTCATAGCGAGCGTCCTCCTAACTCCGTTTGATTTCGCCTGAGTTTGTTTTGTTTACAATAGAGAGAGTCTATTTCTTTCCGTAGCCGCATTTCTGGTTTTCGCATTTCTGATTGGCCACTGACTGACGTTCTCTGACGTTCTGACCAGAGAGCGTCAGTCAGTGGCCACTGGCCAATCAGAAATGCGGAAACCAGAAATGCGCTACGGAAAGAAATAGACCCTCTCTATTGTAAACAAAACAAACGCAGGCGGACGCTCGCTATGAATCTACATAAAAAGAACGCAGTAACGAACTAACAAACCATTTAGCAACTACTTGGAGAGATAATTAATATACAACATGGAAACGAGATAAAGAACATGTTTGAGGCGCTGCTGGAGTCAACTGGACTAACGTTACTACATCTCGACCACCGCAGACTTTGGTGAGTGCAATGTGTTCACTGAAACTCAAGTTGATCAACGGATTTTGACTGTACGAAATCTGCCAGGGAATCTCATAATACTAATCAAACAATATAAATATAGTCCTTTCATGCACAATTGATATCCTAACTATTCTAACGTTGCAATGCTTTGATTGATATCTTAAACAACGTTGCAACTTGCAAGATGGTGAATGAATGAATGAAAACTTTATTTAACAGATTGCAGAATGGGTACAATACAGTACGGCTCAATACATACAATTGTTAAGGGGATGCAGACCTGAGAAAGAAGTTTGTCTTGTTTCCATCAGGGTCCCCCATTTTCAATTCATAGACATTTATGACATACACAACATACATGACATTTATGGCATAGGGACATATAGGTATTTAGTACTGATACATTTGTGACATAAACGGTATTCAAATATACAGTACTGTTAGCCCTAGCTTTGGGTAGGGCGTTCCACATTGTTGTGGCATAATTGCTAAACGTGTTTAGTCCCTTGTTTGAGCCGAATCTGGGTTTTACATGATTTGTTGAGCTTCCTCTGGTGTAGTGGTTGTGGTATTCACTGACCTTTGGGAAGTATTTTGACATGTACATGGGTACCCCGGTCGTATAGTGCATCTTGTAGACCAGGCCCATTGCAAGTTGCTGTACTCTGTCGTCTACTCTAAGCCATCCTAGGTTGTCAAAGTGGGCAGGGGTGAGGTGGGTTCTGGGGTTCAGGTCAAGTAGTAGTCTGACCAGTTTGTTTTGTGATGTTTGTAATTTTGTTTTAAGCGCCTTTGAGGTGCTTTGGTACCATGAGGTGCACGCATAGTCGTAGTACCCCTGAATGAGTGCTCCTGCCAGAGTCTTCAGGGTATTCTTGTTTACCAGAGAGGAGATCCGGTACAAGAATCGAGTTCGTTGGTTGACTTTTTTTATTACATTGGATGCCATTTTGTCACAGGAGAGATTAGCCTCTAGGATGGAACCCAGGTAGGTAATTTCATCTTTCCTTGTGACAATATTGTCACCCACTGTAACTGAGAAGCCGTCGGTCTTGCTGAGTTTGTTATTTGAACCGAAGAGAATGGACTCTGTTTTGCCTATGTGTAATGATAAGTTTGTTATCAGCGAGCCATATGCAGATTCTGCCTAGTTCCGAGCTGAGGGTTTTTTCAACCTGTAACTTGTTCTTGTCAGAGACCAGCAGGGCTGAGTCGTCCGCAAACAGGAACAAGTTGCAGTCACAAGCTGACGACATGTCATTTGCATAAATTAGGAACAGTAGCGGTCCTAGTATGCTTCCTTGTGGAACACCAGGAGCGGGCGGTTTTGACGTGAGCGAGGAGTGGGTTTTAAAATGGGTCGGCGCGACGTCCGGAGCGAGAGTTCTCCTCCGCTCCAATCCACTCCGGGACGCTCAGTGGTTTAACACTGATGTAATAATATACATGTAGTACAATGCCAAAGCAACAGATGGCGATGTACAAACATGAAGGCCATTTTCAACCAATGAGAATTGAGAAGGGTGAACCTGTGATATCCTGTTCAGGCTTCACTCCTCCTTCACTCACTCCTGTTAGAAAAGTATCGACGCCATTGTTGTTGTCGTTAGCTTACATGCTAACGTTAATGGCAGCGACCATAGCATTGTGGCTCGGCTAACTATCATCGCTTAATAGAGCTAGTGAATGGATAAACAACGTTATTTAACATTGCAGAATGGGTACAATTACAATGCTGCTTAGGCCTGCCACGATAACAAATTTTGCTGGGCGATTAATTGCCCCCGAAAATATCGCGATGAGCGATATTATTGCGACCGGTTAAAAAAAAATTGAGAAATTTATTTCCCAAAACTTTTATTTTGAAGCCCACCGCTCCGTCTTTTCCGGTTTAAGACTTTTATTTTGAAGCCCACCGACCGGACCGGAAGTATTGTTGCGATTATCCTAGCCGACAACTTGTCTCGTCTGGTTGTGTTTTTTAGTTTTAACGTTAGCTACTAACGTTAGATGCAGCTACTACAGGCAATCAACGATGAGGAGGACGCGTCAAAGCCGTATATAATAGAATAGCTGTGGTGCGTAGGCACTGCAGCACGACTCGAAAACGACCCGTTATAATAAATTAATTCATGTTTAACCTGTCCCCGTCTCCAGTGCTTTGACTAGCCCCACCCGTTCATTGTAAACAATGATGCATGTAATTGTATTAACGTTATTCTGTGTTATTCTAACGTTACACTACAAATAACGCTACTTGGTTAAAAGGAGCAACACTATTGAGAAATGTAGGTAAGCTAAATATGTGGCGTTGCTACTGCCCCACGGAGCTCCCGTGCTGTGCTCTGTAGTAACGCCAGCGGCCAACCCACACGGAGAGTGACTGACAAGGGGCACTGGTTCCGCCTCATTAAAACAAACGCGCAAATAGCAATTAATCGCGCCCGTCAAAATCATTGCATTCATTTTAATTATCGCGGCAATTAATCGATTTATTGCTTATCGCGGCAGGCCTAATGCTGCTCAATACAAACAATTGTTAAGGGGCCCAGGGGGTGTAGACTGTTGTAGTTTGAGCTCATTTACACCATGCTCCAAAAAAAATTAAAAAAAAAGCAGAGCGATCTGGCGCGGGGAGCGCTCGATTCAAGGTGAGCGGTGAGGGAGCGGAGAGCGACTTGGGGGCGGGGTCAACATGAGCGATTAGCGGAGCGGACCAAGCTTTAAAGAGCGAAGAGCGGATTTCTCGGCCGCGCCGATCCGCTCACGTGGCCTGGTTCAGGTGGAGTCAGACAGACTGATACGTTGTGTGTTACGCTGCGTTCAGGTGGAGTCAGACAGACTGATACGTTGTGTGTTACGCTGCGTTCAGGTGGAGTCAGACAGACTGATATGTTGTGTTACGCTGCGTTCAGGTGGAGTCAGACAGACTGATATGTTGTGCGTTACGCTGCGTTCAGGTGGAGTCAGACGGACTGATATGTTGTGTGTTACGCTGCGTTCAGGTGGAGTCAGGCAGACTTAGAGCTGCCGCGGTATCGGTATTACCGCGGTATCGCTGTTACATCATGCCCACCGCAGCGTTGGGCTGAATACCGGCATCACCGCTGTTTTTTATTATATTATTATTATTATTACGCTCTCGTTGGGCTTGCGGCTCTGCAGATATACCCTACTTCTCTGTCGAGATTCCAAGCGACCCTATTGGGTACCAGAAAAGTCACATGAAACATTGCAGACCACTGATTGGTCAGAAGAGAGACGCTTCACACGTTGGATCGTCTTGCAGTGCTTTTACTTCCTGAATCTCAGCCATTGATCAGAGCTCAGTCACAACACGGCTAATATACGTTAGCTCCCACCGGAGACCGGAGTGTATTACCGACGTACCGTCGCTCCTCAGGGAACGAGGCATAATGATTTTACTGCAACGAAATGTTATAATAAAAGCCCTTCGTTCTATACACTTGTCTGATTGAAAACTTTATTAACAGACCGCAGAATGGGTACAACTCGGCACGCTCTGAGCAAAGAAAGGAACTTAGATATTAATTGAGTAACGCTTGCCTTGCTATGTGGTCCGGTAAATACGAACGTGTAACTATACTAACGTTAATGCCACAAATCGAATGCCTTTGTAATCATAAGTAGTAACGTTATAATAAGAAGAAGAAAGGGTCGGGGGGGTAACCGGCGGGCGCGACACCGAGGGGAGACTTCGAATCAGTGTTTCACTTTTAATAACGAATGCGTGCATGCCGAATCCCAAACAATATTCATGCTGCAAAGTCATCCTCTAAAGATAGACATTTAGACTAGAGGCAGGCTATATGCTATATAAAGAGTAGACTACAAAAAAAATTCATTCAAACTTTTTTTTTTTTGTGTGTGTGCGGTAATACCGCGGCGGTAGGAAATATATTGCAAATGTGTGCGGTAAGGAAAACATCAATACCGCGGCAGCTCTAGGCAGACTGATATGTTGTGTGTTACGCTGCGTTCAGGTGGAGTCAGGCAGACTGATATGTTGTGTGTTACGCTGCGTTCAGGTGGAGTCAGACAGACTGATATGTTGTGTGTTACGCTGCGTTCAGGTGGAGTCAGACAGACTGATATGTTGTGTGTTACGCTGCGTTCAGGTGGAGTCAGGCAGACTGATATGTTGTGTGTTACGCTGCGTTCAGGTGGAGTCAGACAGACTGATATGTTGTGTGTTACGCTGCGTTCAGGTGGAGTCAGACAGACTGATATGTTGTGTGTTACGCTGCGTTCAGGTGGAGTCAGACAGACGGTAGACTGATATCTCTCTGCCGTTTCGATGACATTTTGAAAACATTCTAGGCTGATGGCGAGCGGAATGAAACAATACACGTCTTCTAGTTTTTATATAGTTCGATACTGAAACCCTGTTAAATGTGCTGCCGTCTGTCTTGGCCAGGACACTCTTGAAAGAGATTTTTAATCTCAATGTTAAATAAATAAAATATACTAGGTTATACTTACAGTGAAAATGATCGTCCTCAGGAACCTCCTGTTCTTTGTAAAAGACCCTGGGCAGGTTCCTCAAGTTGATCCCTCTTGTATAACCCTGATCCTCCTCCTGATGTGGAAGCCCTGGTGTGAAGGGTGTAGCTGGATCACCTCCCTGGTGCAAGCGAGAGAGAGGGCAAGAGAGAGCGATAGAGAGAGAGAGATAGTCCGTTAAGTCAGGAGATATAACAACATCCCATAATTCTGACTGAATTCGGTCGTTAAAGAATCGTAAAGAGTAGGGAGTTCCCCGGCGTTCCTGGCCAAATTCCCAATCAGGTCTCTGACATCAAGGCCACCTAATCATCCCTCCCCCCTTATATGCTGATATCAATCCCTGTCTCCTGAGCCATTCAGCCATTGTGTAGTGTGATGTGTGCCTGGTGCCAGTGTATGGTAGTCATTGTGTAGTGTGATGTGTGCCTGGTGCCAGTGTATGGTAGTCATTGTGTAGTGTGACGTGTGCCGGGTGCCAGTGTATGGTAGTCATTGTGTAGTGTGACGTGTGCCTGGTGTCAGTGTATGGTAGTCATTGTGTAGTGTGATGTGTGCCGGGTGCCAGTGTATGGTAGTCATTGTGTAGTGTGATGTGTGCCGGGTGCCAGTGTATGGTAGTCATTGTGTAGTGTGATGTGTGCCAGTGTATGGTAGTCATTGTGTAGTGTGATGTGTGCCCGGGTGCCAGTGTATGGTAGTCATTGTGTAGTGTGATGTGTGCCAGTGTATGGCAGCCCTTGAGCCTGTAGCCCAAGGTTGGGTGCTACCTGTGGTGCTGAAGGAGGCAATTTCCCTAACCCTACGTTGTAAAGTGTTTTGAGTCTGAGAAAAGTGCTATATAAATGTAATGAATTATAATTAGATCTTCTTATATTAAAGGGATACGTCTGATTTTTGGAAACCTAGCCCCATGTCTTACCAATGAAGATTAGGGCTGGGCGATGTGGCCCAAGTTTCATATCACCATATCTGTCTTTGTTTTGATGGTATAACAGTATTTGGCGGCATTTAGTTTTCCAGTACACATTTGGCTGTGATATGACATATTGTTTGTGTTGTTATTGTAATACACTTGTCCTGGTGCTATTTAATAAAAAATTGTCTATTTGTTGTCCATTAGCGTTATAAGACAGAGTCAATGCAGACCTGAGCAGCAGCGTGTGCAGTGGAAGCCCTTCTGGCGGACCTCTCGACAGGGGCTCTCACCGCTGAAGCACCTGTTAATATTATAGGAATCATATCATATTACATCATATATCATACATAATATCATCTTGTAGCATGCATCACCCCCCCTCTCTCCCTCTCTGTACGTTCAATGATTTGAAGTAGCCAAACGTTACACTATAAAAACACTGGATAGTTGATGAGAATAAAAATTTCACTTCATTAGCAGAAATATTCAATAAAAAAATCATTAAGTCTGCTATAAACTATCCTCCCTGTGTGTGTAAATGTACTATAGGCTACTCTTTTTGATTAGGCTAATTAGCTTTAACAATGTTATTATTATGGGTTCTCTCTCCACTCTGTTCACCATGCTGCCGTCTCTCCAGACGAGGGCTCCACTCTTCCTCCTCCTCCTCCTCCTCCTCCGGTACAGGAAGCATCACCCTCTGGGACTTAGCCATAAAGGCTGGGGGTTTAGGCTTCAATCCTGAGATAGAAAGACAGACAGAGGGACTGAGGGCTGCAGGAGAGACAGACAGACAGAAGCCTAAAGTCACATTTAAAGGTCAAAGTGCTGCCGATACTTTGCCAAAGGTGTGTCGTGTGGAGGAGCAGGGACGTGCACAGGACTTTAGAGGGGCAGGTAGAGCTGCCGCGGTATTGATGTTTTCCTTACCGCACGAATTTGCAAAATATTTCCTACCGCCGCGGTTATTACCGCACGCACACAAAAAATTAAAAAAAAAGTTTGAATGCATTTTTTTTTTAGTAGTAGTCTACTCTTTATAGCATATAGCCTGCCTCTAGTCTAAATGTCTATCTTTAGAGGATGACTTTGCAGCATGAATATTGTTTGGGATTCGGCAAGCACGCATTAGTTATTGAAAGTGAAACACGGATTCGAAGTTTCCCCTCTGGTCGTGCGCCGTTCACTCGGTGTCGCGGGCAGGGGTGGTTACCCCTAACCCCCCCGACCCTTTCTTATTATTATTACTATAAAGTTACTACTTTATAATAAAGGCATTCGTTTTGTGGCAATAACATTATATAGTTATACGTTCAATAACATCAGCGTATTTACCGGACCATAGCAAGGCAAGCAATACTCTATTCATATCTCAGTTCCTTTCTTTGCTCAGAGCGTGCTGAGTTGTCCCATTCTGCGGTCTGTTAATAAAGTTTTCAATCAGACAAGTGTATAGAACGAAGGGCTTTTATTATAACATTCGTTGCAGACAGTAAAATCATTATGTCTCGTTTAGTACTCCTGAGGAGCGATGGTAGTCCACTCCGGCGGAGAGTTAAAGCTAACGTTATTAGCCGTGTTGTGATGAGCTGACATTCAGGACGTAAAAAACTAATACGCGATTGCCGATTGGTGGTAACACACTGCATGACGCTACAACGTGTGACGCGTCTCTCTTCTGACCAATCAGTGGTCTGCAATGTTTCACGTGACTTTTCTGGTACCCAATAGGGTCGCTTGGAACCTCGATAGAGGAGTAGGGTATATCTGCAGAGCCGCAAGCCCAACGAGAGGAGGGTAATTTATTATTATTATTATAAAAAACAGCGGTGACGCGGTATTCAGCCTACTCTGCGGTGGCCGTGATGTAACAGCGATACCGTGGTAATGCGGTAATCGCGGCAGCTCTAGGGGCAGGTGCTCAAAAGCTGAAAAGGGCACTACACTTGTGTGTTTCAACCGAGCGAGCGAGCGAAGCGCCCAAGCCCCGATTTTCAAAGGCCCTTTTCGGGCGGGGGGCCCCCTTTTTATGGTTTTTGGGCGGTTTTGGTGATGCTTTTTGGGGGGTTTTGGTGATCAAATATTGAATATTGAACTATAATAATCAATGGCGCAGTGGGCAAGGCGCTCGCCACTAATGCAGGAGATGCTGGGTTCTCGGCATTGCTACCAGCTTGGCTGGTCGTCCATACTAACGCAATTGGCAGTGTTAGGGGTGGGGAGCTGGTGGGTGGGGATCGGACATTGTGGACAGCGACTCCTACAGGTTGGTTGGTGCGCCTGCACAGCAGAATCAGGAAGCAACGGGGGCGGCGTGTCCCTCCCGCGTGAATACCAAACCAAGCCGCATTTCTCGGAGACGCTCTCTGATTGGCCGACGCCTGTTTCTACACTGGTTAAGCTTAGGCACTCTTCGAAGTTGGTTAATGTTAGAGTTTGTCTTAGAGCATGGCGATAGAACGCCAGGTAGTTTGCAGGTTGTTTGACGTGGAAATGGGCAAAGACACAGCTCGTCACGGATTGGGCAAACGCGTCAGTGGCCAATCAGAGAGCGTCAGTCAGTGCCAATCAGAGAGAGTCTCCGAGAAATGCGGCTTGGTTTGGTATACACGCGTCCCTCCCACGCAGACCCTCACCGCTGAGAGATCGCACTGTGCAGGTGAAAAGATGCGACGGCTGCCTCCTCGAGTACCGGAGGGGACACGTGATGTAAGGCTTCGTCCACATTGCAGCCAACCTGTGGGAGGCATGGCCTAACAGTAGGGATGCTCGATATTGGCTTTTTTACCGATATACAGATATTGTCCAACTCTTAAATTTCCGATACCGATATCAACTGATACCGATATATGCAGGGTTTCCCCCCCCAAAAAATGGAATAATTTCAGGTAATTAACATTAAATATCTCTTGTTGTGGAATTAACACAACATTATGCATACTTTTGACAATAAATAAAATCAGAATTTGTTCTTACTTGCTTGCCTGAGTAAATAAAGGTTATAGAAATGTAAAAAATAAAAATAAAATTTGAAAACAGATACCGATATTATCCGATATCACATTTTAATGCCGATATCGGCCGATAATATCGGTAGGCCGATAATATCGGACATCCCTACCTAACAGCGTTCAAGACAGGGGAGGGGAGAATTGGACGATACGAAATTGGGATGGGAGAATAGAAAAATGGGAGAAAAAGTAGATAAAAAAAAGAACTATAATAATCAGTGCAGGAGCTCACTTATCCTTGAAAGACACTTTTATCACTGACTTAAAAGGCCCATACATCTCCATAAATGTTCAGGGGGGAGGGGATAAGTGCTTACCCTACAGACCCCAAGAAGTGCTGTACATTCTGTATCGTTTAATATAAATGCATTTTTTATTCCAATCCCGATTTGTATTTGAGATTCCCAAATCCCATCGGACTTGACTTCTTCGTGTCCCTCAATGAGTGTAATACCAGCATTCAACTGTATGCGCCACAGCGGTTTCTATCATCATCATCATCACCACCCACGCTATGCATAAAATATATGTCGGCGGAGAGGCCATGCAAACTGCACTGGAATATGGGGCATCTCTCTCTTTACCTAATATTTTGATTCTATCCTGACATTTTTCAGTTGGAAGGGCAGTCTTATATGCGTAACGGAAAGAAGAAGGGAAAAAAAAGTTTATTTTTTATTTATTTTTTTAAGGGCACTTTTTTTATGAGGCTCAAAAGGGCAGGTGCTCAAGCACCCCTTGGGCTCTATGTGTGCACGTGCCTGTGGAGGAGGGATTAGGGTCACGTGGAACAATAAATGCTCAAACCCCCACAACCACCGCTGATAAAGAACCTATGTGGATCTAACATGAGCTTAACCAGAGACTGTCTATATAATGAGACTGATCACTGTGGTAGTTTTGAATGGGGTAATCCACACTAGATGGCGGCAACAACAAAACTACTTGCTACAAAACAAGTTATTCACAGAAAATAATCCAATGTTCATGTTTTAATAAATACATTAAAGGCTGTGCATAGAATCTTGCCTAATTGGGGAAGTAAAAATTAGAGATGTTCCGATACCATTTTTCCCTTTCCGATCCGATTCCGATACCTAAGCTTTGGGTATCGGCCGATACCGATATTTATCCGATACCAGTGCATAAAAAAAAAATTAAAAAAATTATATAAATTATACTTTTTTTTTTTTTTTTTTAGATACTGTTATACTGTTTTTTAGTAATAACTAGAACGTATAGTATTTATTCAACAACAGGTGATTGTATAGATTTGTATTAGTATCATTAATCAATGAGTATGGGCTGCAGCACTGCAGATATACCCTACTCCAATGATCCACACGGACATTAAACGGTGTTGCACTCGCTACTCAGTGGCTCTGCAGATATACCCTATTCAGTCTGTAAGCTAGTGGCAGATAGAACGTTCATGTTGTGGTTTTTGATGCAAAATAAATATTCAACATTCTCTTTTGAAACTCCGCCTCAGACTCTTATCCTTTGGCACTTGCTGTACTTTGCTTGCAGGTCTGCAGCCATTATTGCTGGATTATGTGAATAGCACCAACTTTAGACACGGTAACGTTATCAAGCTAAGCTAACTGACCTAGCGCGTCTTCCCGCATTGATAACGTTAGTAATAGTCAGCTAACGCTAGTCCGTAGCTACTTAACTTAAATACAATTCACCGTGGGTGCATTATTGTTGATAGACGGTCACGGACAGTGTTAGGTCCTGGAGAAAGGACAGGCGATCATCTGATTTGATGTAACGTTAAAAGCGGATGTTGTTCCAACTAGCTATCTTTCCAGCTAATGCTATCATAACACCAGCCAAACACAGCCCGATTCCCGTCCGAGCTCCCCGTCACACCGCACTGTCGGGGACAATGGAATTTAAGAAAGTGTATCTGCTGTTAAAATGACACAGCATCACACTTTAAAACATGTTCATTTTATAATCCTCACTCTCCGCAGGACTCGGCAGGAGATAAATTACATCATGGGATCGGAGGCTAGAATTTATGTGTACTCGCCGATACCGATACCAGCGTTTTAGGCAGTATCGGCGGCATTTCCGATACCAGTATCGGTATCGGAACAACTCTAGTAAAAATGTTCTATTAAATTGTCCTTTTTGACCAAATTAACCATTAACCTCATAAGGCCTATCCATATTTTCAGAAAATTTGCCTAAAAGTACATACCAAAGTAAATGGAAGATTGCTCCACTTCTACAAGGTGCATTTGCATGTTCTTGATATCTAGGGACATCTATGGACCTCAGGGAAGGTATTCCCAGTGTCAGAAATATTGTGTTTTTGGGGAAGTAAACATTTTCTATTAAATTGTCCTTTTTGAGCAAATTAACCATTAAGTTTAGTTTGTATTTGTTGCATTTCTTTGTTATTTAATTTGCTACAAGTTATAGTAGCTTTATTTTGAAGTCTCAGTTATATATAGTAGGGATGCACCGAAATTTCGGCACCGAAAGTTTTCGGCCGAAAATGGCAAAAAATGGCCTTTCGGCTTTCGGCCGAAAGAGTTTTTTCACCGAAAATATATCACCGAAACAGAAACAACCTCGCGTGTTGTTGTGATGATGTTGCCCTGTCGGGAGTCGCGCTGCCCCTATGTAAACTCTGCGCGCAACGCGTCCAACAAATGCGTCTTCAACATGCTTCCATATCCTCATTCACTATTATGCCCGTCGCGGTAGGAGTGATCTATGCATATCATTCGCGTGTTGTTGTGATGATGTCGCGCTGTCGGGAGTCGCGCTGCCCCTATGTAAACTCTGCGCGCAACGCATCCAACAAATGCGTCTTCAACATGCCTTTACATCCCCATTCACCATATGCCCGTCGCGGTTAATCACCTAGTGATCTAATATGCATATTATCATAGGCGGAGTTAGAACTTGACGCCTGGGGGTGCGAGTCATTGGAGAACGATAATAATAAATTATTTTAGCGTTTTTACAATGCCCTAACACCTAATTTTTTATTTTATTTAGGTAGTACAGCAGCACACACACACTCACACACACAGCACTACGGGGGATCATTTTTAACTGACTTGAAAAATGGAGGCTCTAATTATTATTATTCATAGAGACTCTCGAGCAATAATAATTATTACAGCCTCCATTTTTCGTGGACGAAAAATATACCAGACTATAGATATCAATTTTCCCGAAATAACGCTACCTGCCTCGACAAAATCCGTGCATTGGTTATCCAGATACATTAATTATCATCTCAGAATAAGTGGCTTAAGTACAAGCGTTACAATCTATCGCGCGGGGCATTCTGCTGCTGCTGCTTGGTGCTTGGCCGCGCGTTAACCCTTTCACTGCCACACTACAGAAGGTTCGCCTTATAATGTGACATGATTTTTTTTTAACAATATATTTATTGGGTTTTAGTTTGCAAATTACAACATGTATATCAGCAGAGCAGTATTCAGCAAACATTTTCACCCCGTTCTCCCTCCCCTAACCCCACCCCACAAAATAATAATTAACTTCAAAAACAGGTTCACATAGGAAGGATACAGATTTAAATAAAAAATAAACATAAATAAATAATAATACAACCAAAATGTTTTACACATTAAGTAAAGGGTGTTTCTTGTCGTTTTTACACAATGATAAGAGTTGTCCCACAATACTCCCCCTAATCCCGTTCTTGTTGAAGCAAGTTCCCAACATTCGTATTATGCTTTAAGAAGTACACAAATGGTCCCCAGGCATTATCAAAAATGTTTTGTTTACGTCTAACAATATACACCATCTTTTCCATTGACATATTTGAAGCCATTTCTTTAATCCACATACCAATTCTTGGTCCATCAACATTTTTCCAATTAAGAGCTATTACACGTTTTGCTTGTAATATGCACATATCTATAAATCTAAACTCTTTGCGTTGTAGATGTGGGGTGGTAGGATATAAACCAAGAATAAAAAGCTTGGGATTCAATGGCAACTTCTTTGATAAGATTTGATCGATCAGATCAATAACATCTTGCCAGAAGGTTTTCACTTTCACACATTCCCATATGCAGTGGAACAGTGTCCCCCTTTCCTCACTACACTTAATACAAGTATCTGGAATATTATCATTAAACTTATGCAATTTAACAGGAGTTATATATGTACGCATCAGCCATTTATATTGTATAAGTTTTAGGTTGCTACTGACTGTCTGACTCTGTGCCTCTTTACATGCCACGCTCCATTCTTCTAAAGATATTTCCTCCTCTATGTCTTCGTTCCATTGATTCAGTTTTGATTCAGATGATTCATCTGAACCAGATACAAATAAGTCGTATAGCATTGAAATTATACCTTTACCATAACAGTGTCTAGTGACTGCTACCTCTAAGGTGGAAATGTTCGGTATATCCAATGAATGGTTCTGAGATGATATAAAACTCCTTAGCTGAAGATATTTAAAAAAGTGATGTTTCGGAATATCATATTTTGTAGATATTTCCGCAAAGGACATGAATACTTCATCCTCCTCCCTGTATACGTCTTGCACTTTCCTTAACCCCTTTTCAGCCCATACTTTAAATCCACTATCGTTTTGCCCTGATTTAAAATTGGCATTGCCCCAAATAGGACTGAACCTGGATCGGGACGAATTTATATTCAAATATTTGAGTGCGTCAAACCACACATCTATCATGTTTAAAATAATGGGGTTGTCTGTATTTTTCTTCAGATATTTACGGTCTCCAGAGTACAAATACAGGTGCAAGGGTAAGCTCGGTTTAACAGAGCAGGATTCTGAATGGATCCAAGCAGGGGGATTCTCCGATGAGAAGTAAAACATGATCGTCCGCAGTTGTGCTGCCCAGTAATTAATGTGACATGATTACTACTATAAAATGAATGTATTGTAAAACAAAACATAATAGAATTCAGATTTGTTTCTCACAATTATTATAATTTTATTAAAATAAAAATAATCTTGATTTAAAAAAATTAAATTAAAAAAAAAAAAAAAAAAAAGCAATTTCACCCCCGGCCACCAGGGGGTGCAATGCACCCCCTGCACCCCCATAAACTCCGCCCATGCATATTATTCACATTTTGACGCCGTCTACTGTGCCGAGTCAAGCGAGCACATTCAGCTGGGGACTAGAAAGGTGCGCTCAGTAGAGCACAGATGTCCGCTGCGGCAGCCAGAGAAAAGATGGAATTAATGTACTGTATGCATTCAGAAGTGCTGAATAAATGTTTTATGGACCCATAATAGTGATTATTTATTATTTAAGTTAAGTTTTGCCATAATCATATATTTTTCCATAATCATAATGTTCCACAACATTGGTAAAAAAAATCTATTCTATGAATCATTTTCGGCCTTTCGGCTTTCGGTTTTCGACCAACTGTTTTCTATTTTCGGTATCGGTTTCGGCCAAGAATTTCCCATTCGGTGCATCCCTAATATATAGTGTCCCGTTGGGCTGTGTTTTTTGGGACTAATTGCGACACCTGCAAGCAAGCAGCAGGGATGGTCAGCATTATGCTCCAGTGAAAGTTTGATCATTTAACTAATATGACGGTTACAAGAACAGAAGACTGAAGATTTTTCCCCTTTGTGTAGCATGCAGCCAACGAGGTATTTAGTGTTTGTTTGTAATCTGCTTTGGTAAAGTGTTGTTTTGCATGCTTTGCATGTTATTATTTTGTGTTGAAATAACGTGGCTTATGTTTCTTTTGAAGTTTTCATGGTGAATTGGAGGAACAAGGCTTCAATAAACCTGTAGCAAGAAACCCACTTGTGTCTGCAGGGGCTTCGAGGGAATTACAACTACTGTTACCAACATTACTAATGCAACTGCTACTAAATCTTTTACTGCTACTATTACAACAACTACTAGCTACCATCACTACTGCTCCTAATAATACTGTTACTACCACAAATATTACTTACTACTATTAATTTCAGCGTCATGCCCACCCGGACTAACAGACTGAAGTTTAGTTTTTATCCCAGGGCCATATGTGCACTAAACTCAGCTAAAATTTCAAACAACAACCCCCCCCCCCCCCGCACACACACACACGTACCACTAAGGGATAGTGCAATTATCTTTTATAACCCCCTGTTTATGTTATGTCTATTATGCCTTACTCTTGTTTGTGTTTAGGACTGTGTTTTTATGATCTATGATGGGACGGGGTTGCACTCCGTGCACCCAAAGATTTGAGCAGAAGCGCGTGCACGCACATGCACGGATGTGCGTGGCACGCGCGTGCACACAGGAATGCGCTGCACTCACTCGCCAACTCGCTATAAGTACCCATCTGGGCTACTTTGCATATCAATAGCGCCGGTCGTCAGGTGTGTTAAATAAGTTCTGAGATACAATCACACAGAACTTGTGAATGAAATGTGTTACATTCCATTCGTAGAGGCAATTAGGCACCGTCTTTAGTCTGTGCTTAAGCGAGGGAACATTTATGCGCATGCGCGGAAGCGAGCGTGCACGTGGCGTCATTAGCGTGCGTGCAATCAGAGTTAATAAGCGGAACGCACCTCTGTCTAGGACTGTGTGACGGCTAGCACCTAGGGCTGCATTTAAAATTTCGTTGTAACACTGTAACAATGACAATAAAGACCATTCATTCTATAATAATATTGTTACTATAACAACTATTAATACCTAGGGATTTCAGAAACAGGTGGTTCTCCTTTATGTTATGGTATCGTTCCTTCTCCGCTGTAGGGAGCCCGGTCCACTCAGTCACGGTGAAGTACCGCCTGACGTCATCAACGTCCTTCTACAAGGAGAGAGAGAGGGAGAGAGAGAGAGGGAGAGGGAGAGGGAGAGAGAGAGAGAGGGAGAGAGAGAGAGAGGGGGAGAGAGAGAGAGAGAGAGAGAGAGAGGGAGAGGGAGAGAGAGAGGGAGAGAGGGAGAGAGAGAGAGGGGGAGAGAGAGGGAGAGAGGGGGAGAGAGAGAGGGAGAGGGAGAGAGAGGGAGAGGGAGAGGGAGAGAGAGGGGGAGAGAGAGAGAGAGAGAGGGAGGGAGAGGGAGAGGGAGAGGGAGAGGGAGGGAGAGAGAGAGGGAGAGGGAGAGAGAAGGCATGTAAGTGACAGAAAGAGAGGGAATGCGTGTGTTTGTGTGAGACATAGAGAGAAAGAGTGTGCGTGTGTGTGAGTGAGGTTTGATTGATTGAAAAGTGAAAACTTTATTAACATATTGCAGAATGGGTACAATACAGTACGGCTCAATACACACAATTGTTAAGGGGACGCAGACCAGGGAAAGACTTTAGTCTTGTTTACATCAGGGTCCCCCATTTTCAATTCATAGTGACATTTATGACATACGAAACATAGATATAATCATGACATTTATGACAAACATGACATACAGGTATACAGTACTGTTACATTTGTGACATACAATATATGCAAATATACAGTACTGTTAAACAGAGATCCTAACAGAAAATATATACATACGAGGGGGAGGAAACTGTACATTAGGAGGGGGTGGGTGGGTGTGAGGGGGGGGTTTGGACATTTACGGGGGCCAGTTTCGAATTGCAGGTAAAGAAAGAGCATTAAATTGTTAATGTGTAATGACATCAGTGAGATAGTATTTTATGCCGGGATCAGACTACACAATACAGTCTTTCATGATGGTCATTGGTCACCATGTCAGGTACTGTAGTTATCATACTGTAGCATCATAAAATCTTGCTGCGTCTTGACTCTTGGGTACAGTTTGTTCATTGTGAGCCACCATACCTGTGTATGTATGTGTGTGTGTGTGTGTGTGTTCGCTCTGACTGAGGCGCGAGTGTGTCCACAGCTGGATGCGCAAGATATGTGTGCGTGTGCGACGAGCCAGGAAAACAAACAAGGTTTCTATGGAGTAAGTTGGAATCAGATACAAATAATGGTTTCGAATTGTGCCAACAACACGTTGCTTACTTCCAGGGGTGTAAAGTACTTGAGTAATTGTACTTCGTTACAATACTTAAGTACTGTTTTGGGGGATTTGTACTTTACTCCAGTATTATTAGGTTTGTATACTTATACTCAATTACATTTCAGAGAAAGCAAACACTTTTCACTCCTTACATTTAAAATGCAGACCTATAAAGTACAAAGTTGGCCTACATATCTTGCAGGTCCAACTATTTTAATTAGTATATTTGTTTCTCTGGCCGAACTAACGTTAACTTTATTAATCCTGCGGCTGCAATTTATTTAAAAACAGCCAATAAAATCCCCATCAATGGAAAATTAACCCGCCCATACCCATACTGATTGGTCCTTGTGCAAGACTAGAAAGCAGGAATCTTTGATTAAACACCTGCTATCAGAAGAATAGACAGTCAGAAAAAAGGTTTTGACTTTTACTTTTTAGTACTAAAGTACATTTAAAAGTAGAAACTTTTTTACTTTTACTCAAGTGTGTTTTTAACCAGATACTCTGACTTTTACTTGAGTACTATTTTGAGACAGTACCCATACTTTCACTTAAGTATAATTTCTGGGTACTTTTTACACCCCTGCTTACTTCACACCTACTTCATAGACTTTTGATACATTCAGAAACGCAACTTGTGGCTAGCTCGTGCTACATGGTCATGACTCATGGACCCAAACACGGACATCCTGGCTCTGGCTGTACCAAAGAAATTTTTCCAAGAAATCTGTCGTTCCATAAGTGGAGAGAGCTGCTGCAGTGCAGACAGAGCGGATGGTAAAGTAACGTTAATTATTACCATTGATACATTGTGGCTAATGTTGGAGTGGGGTTTAATGTCTTTGCATCCGACAGGTAAGAGTTGTATAATAATAATAATATAATGACTCTTACTGACCAAGAGACTGACAGGTAAGAGTTGAATAATAATAATATAATGACTCTTACTGACCAAGAGACTGACAGGGAAGGGTTATATCGCATTATAAGGGTTCATCACAGCTCATCACTGCCATGCCTCTGCACACGGCACTGTAGCACCTTATGGCACCCATCTCTTTAAATCAGTGAATCTATTAGTCTTATTGAATTGGATCCGTTTTACTGAATTAGACTAAGTTTCTTATTTTGGATTAGTTAGCTACTGAATCAATTCACTGTTTTTATTGATTGTATTTTATTTATTTGTTTAGTGTATATCTAGCGTCAAATGGCTGTAACTGACTATCTCGTGCTTCCATGTCAATGGAAAAATAACAATAAACTTTACTTTGAATTTGATATAATAATAATATAATGACTTAGTGACCAAGAGGCTGACAAGTAAGAGTTATATAATAATATAATATAATGACTTACTGACCAAGAGACTGACAGAAAAGAGTTGTATTATAATAATAATATAATGACTTACTGCCAAAGAGGCTGACAGAATAATTGTAATGCAAGGTGACTATTGTTGGAATAACGTTACACATAATGGAGGTGGAGTGCCCTCTAGTGTTTAAACAATGTAAATTCTAATATTCTAACAATATAAATCCACCACGTCGGTTTTGGCTTCTACAAGTACTAAAAAGTAAAAGTAAACAAAATAATTCTGACTGTATTCTTCTGATAGCAGGTGTTTAATCAAAGATCCTCGCTTTCTAGTCTTGCACAAGGACCAATCAGCATGGGTATGGGCGGGTTCATTTTCCATTGATGGGGATTTGATTGGCTGTTTTTAAATAAAGCGCGGCCGCAGGATTAATAATGTTAACGTTAGTTCGGCCAAAGAAACAAATATACTAATAAAAATAGTTGGACCTGCAAGATTTGTACTTTGTAGGTCTGCATTTTAAATGTAAGGAGTAAAAAGGATGTTATTTTTCTAATAATACTTGAGTAAAGTACAAATCCCCCCAAAACAGTACTTAAGTATTGTAACGAAGTACAATTACTCAAGTACTTTACACCCCTGGTAATAATCTCAGTTAAATTGGGTTTTGCCCTCAATTGAATTTTGATTTTTAAGACTTTAGTGGTCTATCTAGCAGGTTGCTATTTCAAATTAAGAGGGTTGTGTTTCAAAATCACTTACAACAAGGTACAAGCATCATCGTAGAATTTGTGGCAATCAAGCTGAATATTTCAGTAATGTTACAATTATATATCACATACCTCATGGAATGTATGGTGAATGGTTTTAACCTTCCATTTATGAATGTCTCTCGTTTCACTTTGATGGCGTTATCTAGTCTGTAGTCTGTTCATTACAGTAAATGTTTAGAAGAATGATAGCATTAATGTTATCTTGTAAACACGAACTGGCTGAGAAACCTCACCTGACTCGACGCCATTTTGCTCATTTTCAGCCGACCTGTTGAATGATGCTGTAGCAGAAACACAATGGTTGTTAGTTAGCTAACATTCTGTTCGTCGGTTGTGTACAATAATACATCTATCTATCATCCTCAACTCGTGTTAATGAACGGTAACTACTTGGTGAATAATTTGTAAAGGAAGACATAACTGCTCAAATTGTAGTAGTAGCTAACGTGACTCACCGAGAAATTAATTACTGACCAACACTCTGAACTGAAGTCAAAGAGAATATCACCTCATGTGCGCGAGACAGGTCAACACGCCCACCTGTCAGTCATTAGGTCGAGCACTGCCCACGAGCCCATGACCTCATGGGAGAACGGTCTCGGATCGCTCACAGCGCCACTCCCACTCAGTGGCTGAATTGGAGTATTGCGACAGGACTGTGATAATAATACAAATACAATTTATTACTATTATTATTATAATTATAATATTGAAACATATGTTCCCATCGGGTTTAGCTTGGTCAACAACACAGGGCAGTTCTACAAACAGGCTTGTACATATGAGTAAATTAACTATACTTCATAAAAATGTATTGTTCTTTAATTTTTTTGCTCACACAATATTTTAACAATATAAAACACAAAAGTAGCCACTGCAGCCGTTATCACGAGCTCTGCTCTTCTGTGTTCACATAACTTTCCCCAAACAGTACTGTATATCTGTCATGTATGTCATAAATGTCATGTTTATATTTAGATTAGATTATTCGATTTTTATATCTGTATATGTATCTATGTTGTGTACTGTATACGTCATTATGAATTGAAAATGGGGGACCCTGATGTAAACAAGACGAAAGTATTTCTCTGGTCTGCATCCCCTTAACAATTGTGTGTATTGAGCTGTACTGTGTATTTTTACACATTCTGCAATCGGTTAATAAAGTTTTCGCCAGACTCACTGGAGGAACCTAATCTTCGTCTTTGAAATGTCCGGCAGTATGGCGCATTACTGCCCTCTGTTGGACGTATTTCGAATTTTCGAGAAATAACTCATGTTAACTTTTCTATTGATTGATTGATTGATTGATTGATTGATTGATTGAAACGTTTATTAACAGATTGCAGAATGGGTACAGTACAGTACAGCTCAATACATACAATTGTTAAGGGGATGCAGACCAGAGAAAGACTTTCGTCTTGTTTACATCAGGGTCCCCCATTTTCAATTCATCATATGACATACATGACATACAGATAGACAGTACTGCTACATCTATACATTTATGACATATCAGATTTGCAAATACAGTACTGTTTGTGATACAAAAGTGTCCAGAAAAAGAGTGTATATACATTTGACGTACATTGGAGGAGGTTGGGTAGGTGTGGTGGGGTTGGGTGGGTGGGTGAGGGCTGTACATTAGAGGTGGGGGGGGGGGGGGGGGGGGTTGGGTAGGGGGGACACACACATTGAACACTGTACATTGGAATACTGACAAAGCCATACTTGGTCATTTACTGTACAACTAGGTTAGGACATTTGTAGGGGCCAGTTTCGAATTGCAGTCTCCCGTAGGTGTTCTTTGAGAGTGTTTTTGAAGGTGGGTAGTGATTCACATACCTTTACAGCTTTAGGTAGGGCGTTCCACATAGATGTGGCATAATTGCGAAACGTGTTTAGTCCCTTGTTTGAGCCGAATCTGGGTTTAACATGATTTGTGGAGCTCCCTCTGGTGTTGTGATCGTGGTATTCACTGACCTTTGGGAAGTATTTTGACATGTACATGGGTACCTTGGTCGCGTAGTGTATCTTGTAGACCAGGCCCATTGCAAGTTGCTGTACTCTGTCGTCTACTCTAAGCCATCCTAGGTTGTCAAAGTGGGCAGGGTGGTGGTGGGTTCTAGGAGTTAGGTCAAGCAGTAGTCTGACTAGCTTGTTTTGAGATGTTTGTAATTTGTTTTTTAGTGCCTTTGAGGTGCTTTGGTACCATGTGCCTTTGAGGTGCTTTGGTACCATGAGGTGCAAGCATAGTCGTAGTACCCTTGAATGAGTGCTCCTGCTAGAGTCTTCAGGGTATTCTTGTTTACCAGAGAGGAGATCCGGTACAAGAATCGAGTTCGTTGGTTGACTTTTTTTATTACATTGGATGCCATTTTGTCACAGGAAAGATTAGCCTCTAGGATGGAACCCAGGTAGGTAATTTCATCTTTCCTTGTGACAATATTGTCACCCACTGTAACCGAGAAGCCGTCGGTCTTGCTGAGTTTGTTATTTGAACCGAAGAGAATGGACTCTGTTTTGCCCATGTGTAATGATAGTTTGTTGTCGGCGAGCCATATGCAGATTTTGCCTAGTTCCGAGCTGAGGGCTTTTTCAACCTGTAACTTGTTCTTGTCAGAGACCAGCAGGGCTGAGTCGTCCGCAAACAGGAACAAGTTGCAGTCACAAGATTGCAGGATGGGTACAATACAGTACGGCTCAATACACACAATTGTTAAGGGGATGCAGACCAGAAAAATACTTTCGTCTTGTTTACATCAGGGTCCCCCATTTACATTTATAAGCAGCACTTTATATTCTCCTATAGAAGTCTGTCGTGCAAGAATTTCAGAACTGCTTCAGTGATCAGTTGGTGAATCTCACTCAGGCCAAAAAAATGGTCCTCCATTTTCAATTCATCAAGACATTTATGACATACAAGACATACAAATATACAGTACTGTTTAAGAAAAAGAGATCATAAAAAATATATATACATTAGAAGGGGAAGAAGCTGTATATTGGAGGGGGTTGGGTGGGGGGTTTGGACATTTTACAGGGGCCAGTTTTTAATTGCAGCCACCCGTAGGTGCTCTTTGAGAGTGGTTTTGAAGGAGGGTAGGGATTCACATTATTTTACAGCTGTGTGTAGAGCGTTCCACATTGTTGTGGCATAATTGCTAAACGTGTTTAGTCCCTTGTTTGAGCCGAATCTGGGTTGAACATGATTTGTGGAGCTCCCTCTGGTGTTGTGGCCAGGCCCACTGCAAGCTGCTGTACTCTGTCGTGCACCCTTGGTTGTGCTACTGATGGTAACGGAAACGAATGATGGGGGGGGGGGGGTTGGCGTTCTCAGTACAATAACAGAAGGGAATGGTGGGTGTTTAGTGTGTGTGTGTGTGTGTGTATGTGTGTGTGTGTGTGTGTGTGTGTGTGTGTGTGTGTGTGTGTGTGTGTGTGTGTGTGTGTGTGTGTGTGTGTGTGTGTGTGTGTGTGTGTGTGTGTGTGTGTGTGTGTGTGTAAAGCGAGTGTGCTGATATAATGACAGGTGGAACCCGGAGGTGTATAGTTGTTTCCACACTGGCCGAAGCCCGTTTCTATGGCGACCATGGATTTGACGACATCCTCTATGCATACTCGATTCCTTTTGATAAGGTAATCACAATCTGCCATATCCTACATAATCTAGTGTCCCCTGTCCGTCCACACACCACCTCCCAGCGGGAAAAGCACACCATGGCCCGTTGAAAAACAAAAATATATTTACTTTATCTTTTTCCCCCTTTCCGATTTTCTCCCATCCCATTGTTAGTCGTTATGCCAATTCCCAATCCCCTACCTGATCGTTGCATGCTCTGCCCCCTACCGTCGGTCTGGGAGGGCGGAGACTATCACATGCTTCCTCCGACACATGTGTAGCCAATCCCCACTTCTTTTCACCTGGCAGCGCGGACTCTCACTGGGGGAGTGTAACGTGTGGAAGGATCACACTACCTCTCCCAGGACCCAACCTTGCTGTGCAGGCGCCCCGACCGATCTGTAGGAGTCGCTGTTTTACAACGACCAGGACCCACCCTCGCCGGCTTCCCACCCGCTAACACTGCCAATTGTGTTAGTATGGACGGTCGGCCAAGCCGCAGGCACCACAGCTGGATCCGATCCCACTGTCTCTGTGGTGGTAGACAGACGCTTAGTCCGCTGCGCTACCCGGCCACACCTACACCATGGCCCGTTTACCTGCACCTCCATGACCCCCCTAGTCTATCATACCCTGACTCTCTCATTAATCAAATCAAATCAAATGTATTTGTAAAGCCCGACAACACACGTTAATGTCCCCATGGGCCGGACACGTCTTCTTTAAACAAGTCAAGAAGAAACATCACAATAAATCAAGAACAAAACAAAAAACACCATGAAATCCAAAATAAAATGTAAAATAAATAAATGCAACACTCCCAGACACACCCCACGTGAAGGTAAGGAAAAACTCACTAAAAGCCCAGCAATAGGAAAAAAGCACCACAGGCAATGTGGAGGGGAGAAACCTTAGAAGGGTCGTTCAAGGGGGGATCTCCCTTCTTAGATGCCGGTGATAGTAGTATAAAACAGGCGAAAACAGGTTCCTCATTAAAGGAACATGCCAACATTATGGGAAATGTGCTTACCATCTTCTCCAGAGTCAGACAAGAAGATAGATACCAATTTCCTCGCTGTGCGTTCAGTAGAAAGTTATCCGGCTGCTAGCTAGCTTAGCTTAGCACAAATGAATGGAAGCGGACACAGACCACTATAGCCTAATAGCATAAAACTCTGGGAGAGGTGTTTTAGGCTAGGCTCGCTGGTCCCTATCTGCTTCCATTCATTTGTGCTTAGCTAGACTGGCTAGACGTCGGATAGCTTTCTACTGAACGCACAGATTGGTATCTGTAAAAGGAAATTGGTATCCATCTTCTTGTCTGACTTTGGAGAAGACGGTAAGCGCATTTCCCATAATGCTGGCGTGTTCCTTTAACTAATTTAGGATTTTCTGTGTGTGTGTGTGTGTGTGTGTGTGTGTGTGTGTGTGTGTGTGTGTGTGTGTGTGTGTAGGTGGAGCGCTGTGCACATCTGTCAGAGAGTTTGAGTCTGTTCCAGGTGTTACTGGACCACCCGGACGCTCTGGAGCGGCTCAGGAAGAGACCACTGAGAGACGGACTGCTGTGGCACGTCTGGCTCAAACTAGACTGTGGTAACGGAAGAGGTAGGAGCATTGAATTGTATATAAACTAAGGCTGTCAAAGTTAACGCTGTATTAACGCGTTATCGCCCGATTCTATTAACGCCACTATTCTTTTTAACTCACGATTAAAAATATATGTATATATTTTTTTACTAGACTTCACTCAGGTGTATTATTGATGCTCTCATTGATACTATGTTTGTTTCTGAAGTGTGTGTGTGTGTGTGTGTGTGTGTGTGTGTGTGTGTGTGTGTGTGTGTGTGTGTGTGTGTGTGTGTGCGTGTGTGTGTGTGTGTGTGTGTGTGTGTGTGTGTGTGTGTGTGAGATATAGAGAGAGAGGGGGGTGAGAGAGATGAGGAAGGGGCAAGAGAGAAAGAGAGCTGGGAGAGTGTGTGTGTGAGAGAGAGAGGGAGGGTGTGTGATTACTCAGCCCTTGTGTCGGTGAATGTAACAAGTTTCTAACGTTTAAAACGCATTAGTGTTGTGCTATGTGATAAATACAATGAATCTTATATAGTAAAGTATACGGATGAAGGGCAGAAGTGTTGTGCTATGTGATAAATACAATGAATCTTATATAGTAAAGTATACGGCTGAAGGGCATTAGTGTTGTGTGCTATGTGATAAATACAATGAATCTTATATAGTAAAGTATACGGATGAAGGGCATTCGTGTTGTGCCATGTGATAAATACAATGAATCTTATATATAGTAAAGTATAGGGAGGAAGGGCAGGAGTTGTGCCATGTGATAAATACAATTAATCGTATATAGTAAAGTAAAAGGTGAAATATAAAATAAAACTCCGTAATAATACTCAAGGCAGATGCAAGCCATTTCTACAGAGAGACAACAAAATAGCCTAACACTATACCTGTTCATGTGAGCTGGGCCGTAGCCCCCGATAGCGTACACCATGCCATCCAGCACGGCGGTGGCAAAGCAGCTGCGGGACTTGGTCATGGGCGCCACAGGCTGCCACTCCTTCATCTTGGGGACGTATTTCTCCACCGACTGGAGGTAGTACTGGCCATCGTAGCCCCCGAGGGCGTACAGCTCCCCCGCCAGGACCACCACCCCCAGCGTGCTGCGACACTCGGCCATGCGATCCAACGAGGACCAGGTGTTGCTGTCGGGGTCCCAGCTCTCCACCGTGCTCTCGTGTCTCCGGTAGCTAATGCCCTGTCTCATGTGCGTGGCGATGCCTCCCACCACGTACACCTTCTGGTCCAGCACTGCTACTCCAAACTCATACCGGGGTACGCTGAGAGGGGCGAGTCCAATCCATGAGTCTGTCTGAGGAAAATACATTTCCATACTGCGAGAGAAAAAAAATGTAAAACACTCAATATATTACAGTTATACACATAACATATCAAATCAGCACTGACATACAGTAGGTTGAATCATTGGCTATAGAGAGGGGCTTAAAATGTACACCAGTGGTACCCGGCAATACCTTTCCAGGGTGGCAAAGAGTCCAGCCTTGCCTCCCACCGCGAGCAGCACTTTGGGAGCGCACCGCGGCCGCGTGGACAGCACCGTCTGGTAGGAGAGCCGGTGCTCAGGCATGAAATGGTACTTGAGAGCCTCGTTAAGCAGGTGCTTGCACGCGTGGTCATCGCGTATCAGGTGGTTGGCCTCATAAAGGCGGGTGAGGAACTTGACGCTGAGCAGAGGCAGGCGCACACAGTGCAGCAGCTGGGCCAGGTGCTGCTGTCGCTCCGTCACGTCGTATTTGATCCAGGACTCCAGGGCGTAAAACACAGTCTCCTCAGTGACCACCTTAAGACAGTCGTTGGACACAATCTCATCCAACTCGGCCCTTGTGAGCTCAAAGAACTCCTCCGTCTGGCACACTTCCTCAAAGTTCTGGCAGATAAACTTGGTGGCGGCCAGGCACAGGTTAAAACTTGGAACTTGAAAAAGATCCGTTTAAGGTAGGGGGGGGGGGGGGGTGCGATTAATTTGCGATTAAACGCGAGTTAACTATGGACAATCATGCAATTAATCAAGTTAAATATTTGTATCGATTGACAGCACTAATATAAACATAAAACATAAAGTTTGGACATTTGTGTTTGGTAGATTATTTCTCTGTTGTAACAATGCTTCTTGGCAATACATTTTATACCGGTTGGAAAGCCTATTCATTTACCTTTTAAATTTGTAAGGAACATGCATTTGTGGAATGATGAGCAGCACAGCTGAGTATGTGGGTTGCGCCCCCATGAGAAATGTGACAAATCTTATTCAAACAGCTTATTCTGCTGTCGCTATTGACTCTTGTTTGGTGTTGTTTGGTGGATTGGATGATTGAAGTCTATTAGTAACAAGGAAGAAACAAGACAAGACATATTGGCAATTTTACAATTGATTAATTTAACAGTCAGGAGCCTCAGTCAGTAGCGTGTGGAAGAACCATACACAGCCACTACAGCCTGGCACCTCACCTCCTCATGCCATGGACACCAGCGTGGTCACACACTGCTGTGGGATGGCATTCCACTCCTCAAACCGCAGGATTTGTCGCAACTCTCAAGTCAGCCAACAACGTGGTTGTGTTGGTCACCCTAGCACGAACAGCACGCCTAGGTTGAGGTCAGGACTGTTGGCAGGCCATTCCATTCTCTCTACTCCCAAATTCGGGAGGTAGTCTCTGATAAACCCCGCTCTGTGGGGGTGAGCGGTGTCATCTTGGAGGATGGAGTTCGGTCTCAGACTGGAGATATGGGATGGCCCCTGGTAGGGGGTAGGTGTGGGAAAGTGACCATAGCTCAGCGTAGGAAGGTCAGATCGAGGGCCATATCTGAGGAGGTGCCAGGCTGCGTATGGTTCTTCCACATGCTACTGAGGCTCCTCCTGACTGTTATTAATACGTTGTAAAATGGCCAATATGTCTCATTTCTTCCTTGTTACTGATAGACTTCAATCATCCAATCCACCAAACAAGAGTCAATAGCGACAGCAGAATAAGCTGTTTGAATAAGATTTGTCATATTTCTCATGGGGGCGCAACCCACATACTCAGCTGTGCTGCTCATCATCCCACAAATGCATGTTCCTTACAAATGGGGCACCATTTAAAAAGTAAATAAACAGGCTTTCCTACGGTATACAATCTATTGCCAAGAAGCATTGTTACAACAGAGAAATAATCTACCAAACACAAATATCCAAACTTTATGTTTTATGTTTACAATATATACAACAAAATATATATAATATTATACAAAATATTATAGTATATCTTGTATAGTGTTTAGTATTTATTCTTTAACTTTTTTACTGTATGAAGCACAATTTCAGGATGGTCATCATAGTACATAACCAAGCATTTTACTATCATGTACTTGTACTTTATACGTGACAAATAAAATAAAAAATAAAAAGTCTGTCCTGACTCCTGACTGTGGTGGGACCGCGGCCTTGATCCGATCGGACACGTCCCCCAGAACCTATTGAGAGCCGTGTGTTCTGTTCCCCTAGCGGGTGTGTTGCACTCTGAGCCAGAGGCACTGACACTGGCCCAAGCCATCTCTGAGACGGAGGGGGTGGAGCTGACCGGAGTATACGCCCACTGCGGCAACACTTATAACTGCAGAGGGGAGGAGCAAATACAGGCGGTTGCCCAGGAAACCACCTCGTTAACTCTTCAGTTCATGGATAAGTAAGACATGATCGTTGGCCTTGTAACACTAGTTCTGTGAGCATAAATTCAGAATTCTCAATTTAAAGACTTAAAACAGGTATTCAAAAGCCTGACATTCAATGTCATCAAACAGGGTGATGAAGACCAGTTTGGAAGGCTTCACGTAGAAACCTTGTAGTCTCCTTGTAGTCTCCTCCCAGGAGCACCATTCAAATAGACGAGCTGATAGAGCCGATTGGAGATTGAATCCTGCAGTCAAATAGAATCCTAACACGTAGATTGTTTTGATCGAATTGACCTTGATGTGTTAGATTGATTGATTGAGTGGTTTTGGGAACATCTCTGGTTTCTCTTCAGACTGAAGTGTCTCGGCATCACCTGTAAGTCCAGCATGGGCTCCACCCCCTCCTGTAGCCATCCAGTTAAAGACATGGCCCGGCTCAGTGAGGTGCATCCAGGAAACTACGTCTTCTATGGTATGTGATTGATTGATTGATTGAAAACTTTATTAACAGATTGCAGAATGGGTACAATACAGTTCGGCTCACAATTGTTCAGGGGATGCAGACCAGAGAAAGACTTTCGTCTTGTTTACATCAGGGTCCCCCATTTTCAATTCATCATGTCATACAGATAGACAGTACTGTTACATCCAGACATTTATGACATACCAGATCTACAAAAAAGTGTGTATGTGTGTGTGTGTTTGTGTGTGCATGCATACGTGTGAGTGAGTGCGTGCATGCGTGTGTGTGTGCACATGCAGGTATATGCAGGTATGAGGGTTTGGCATGTGCGTGTTAAATAAGATTTGCAAAGCATAATGTCAATAACATTATACATCATAGATTCTCTGTATGGCTCTTTTCAGACATGCAGCAGTCAGTGATCGGCTCATGCCGTCTGGAGGATGTAGCTGTGCGTGTTTTGACACGAGTCATTGGACACTGTCCACACAGGAATCAACTACTGATCGACTGTGGCTGGACCGGACTCAGGTAGTATTATAGTTAGGGATGTTCGATATTGGCTTTTTTACCGATATCCGATATACCGATATTGTCCAACTCTTAATTTCTCTTGCCGTCGGTTTGATAGTAAAGGGTTAACCTTCTGTTGTGTGGCAGTGAAAGGGTTAACCGGCTGTTGTGTGGCAGTGAAAGGGTTAACCGGCTGTTGTGTGGCAGTGAAAGGGTTAACCTTCTGTGTATTGTCGCAGTGAAAGGGTTAACCGTTTGGTAGTGCGGCGGTGAAAGGGTTAAAAACTAGACAATTTCAGGTAACTAACTATACATATCTCTTGTCGTGGAATTAACACAACATTATGCATACTTTTGACAATAAAAGTATGCATTGATGTGTTCATTTCACTGGATGCATTCGACAAGGCATTCTAAATGTAAACATTATCTGTGCATCTCCCCTTTTCTTCTCTCTCTCTCCCTCTGGTTCTCACTCTCCCTTTCTCTTTTTCCCTCTCTCGCTTTCCTTCTCTCTCCCTTATTTATTGTCATTTTCCTTGTATACTATTGCTACTGTAATCTTTTTATTTTTTTTTACTTGTATGCATGTACATAACCTTGTTATGTACATGCAGCCCCCCCCCCCCCCCACCCCCCCTCAAAAGGCTTTTGATTTTTGGTCAGGCTGCTTTTGGTATATAAGAATTTGTTCCTACTTGCTTGCCTGGGTAAATAAAGGTTAAATAAAAAAATAAAAATAAAAATACCGATCATAGCTGGACTGGACTTGGGTACTATTATAGTACCATGGTACTGTACGATTCAAGTCAAGTCAAGTCAGTTTTAATATTTATATAGCACATTTTAAACAACAGCAGTTGACAAAGTGCTGAACAATTTACACAAAATTCTAGATAATATACTCAAACCATATCAAGTAATTAAAAACATATATATATTAAAAAAATCACATTAAAACTAAGCGGATGCTTTGCACAAGGGATTTAAGGGATTACTAGTAGTATTGCACTGCCTATTGGCTGGCTGGACTGGACTCGTTACTATTCTAGTACTATAGTACTGTACTAGTATTGCACTGCTGATCGACTGTGACTGGACTGGACTACTAGTATTGTACTTAGTGCTGTCAGGCGATTAAAAAATTAATCTAATTAATTACAGCATAACCATTTTAGGCCTGATATTTTATATTCTATAATCATATTTCAAATTGCATGTGTCCGGATGGCAGAATTCAGTACTGTATCTACAAAACCTTCTGTTTAATCATCTTCCCTTTATTCATTTGTTTAGATTCGTCAGGTCTGGTCAATTTGAGCATGGTGTTATTCACAGTCAAAAAAAATAAATAAAAAATAAGAATTGAATTGCTATTCTCATTTGGTTCATTACAATTTACTCAAGCCTAGTAACAGAGACAGTATTTCTGACACGGGGAATACATTCCCTGAGATGTCCCTAATCAGATACCAAGAACATGCAAATGGGCCATTTAAAAAAAGAAAGTCTGTAAATGTTTATTCTACGTTCTTATGGAATGAATGAGATAAAAAAAAAACACATTTTATATTTTTTTAATGTTTTAATTAATTTTGAGTTAATTTTCATAACGCGATAATTAGCTGTGTAATTAATTAATCGAATTAACGCGATAAACGGACAGCCCTAATTGTACTATGTTGGTAAAACACTTGATTTAAACAGTGTCGCGGTTTACACTGTCATAACTATTTCCCTGTTCTTACTCATTCCTTTCAGTTTGGATGGAGCTGGAAAATTGTCAACTGGATACGCCCTGATTGAAGGACACTCGGATCTCAAGTAATGCCAAACCGACCCGTACTCACACTGCAGAATCAATGTATAGCATATCAGTCACACAGTAGTAATTACTGTATGTGGCTGACGACCTTGTCCAGGCCGACTTTTACTTCTCAAGTATGTCACTAACAATTCCAAGTGTAGGGGTTTGATTGCGACCAGATGCTGAAAATGAATGCATTCTCATAGGGTGCTTTGAATAGAATTCCCATTATGCTATATTATATAATGTAATACTGACGAGTAGAAAAGGATGGAGAGGATGAAGAAAACACAGCTTATATAATGAGCTAAATGACAGAGACGGTGCTCCGATTTGACTCGAGGCGAGAAGTTTTTCTTCTTCAGCGAGGTTTCTGGCAAAGTGATGATCCGACATGGTGACGAGGAAATCACATCGGAGTGTTTCCTGGACTCTTCTCCTCCATTTACTATGTTTTGAGAATTCAGCATCTGGCATTCATTGGTGTCATATTTGATATAATAATCAGAGACGTTTTCCGTTTACCCCTCTGTAGGCTGTTGTCTATGACCCAGGAACATGGCAGAGTGGAGCCCATCTCCGGCGGACTGGACTACGGCAAATACCCACTGGGTTCTCTGCTCACTTTAATCCCCTACCACGTTAGTATGTTACTCACATTAACCCTGTCACTACCACACTACAGAAGGTTAGGGTTACCATCTGTAGTGATCTAGTGTTTTCGTGTGGCAGTGAAAGGGTTAACCTTCTGTATTGTCACCGTGAAAGGGTTAACCATTTGGTAGAGTGGTGGTGAAAGGGTTAAATCCCTCTACCACGTTAGTATGTTTACTAGTCGACACGGATTCCCGTTCACTTTTACATTAGAGTGTTGTATTTTGTATCGTTACTTTAGTTGTCTTGTCTCTTGGTTTTTCTGCAGTCGTGTGCAACGGCGATGATGCACGCCGTCTACTACATCCACTCTGGGGGTCGTCTGGTGGGGAAGTGGACACCGACGCGCGGGTGGTGAACGACGGTCCAGCATGGGATGGATGAGGAGATTTGTGTACGTGTAATTATTATGTGTAGTAGACCTGGGGAGTCGCTTTGAGACCCGCCTGGTTACACATTTTTGCCTATGGTTCTTTCTTTTACCATTGGACAGTGTATCTGCGGGGTATTAAAATGTCTTATAATGTTCCAATAAACCCCAGGCTTTGTTCAAAGTCCTAAACTCCCTCATCAACCCCTGTGCCACTCCCTCTGTTGTACCCTCATTAGCTCCATGTGAAGGCTTCCAACATTTCTTCATCAGCAAAGTCTCTGCCCTCAGATCTCTCTCCCTCTTCCTCCCCCCCACCCACTGCCTGCTGTTTTTGACCAGTTTGCCCCGGTCTCCCTCTCCTCCCTTTCCGATGCTATAATTAAACACCTGCGACCAACAAACTGCCCCTCTGATGCACTCCCCTCGCGCATCCTAAAGGAAGTACCTGACTCTGTCCTCCCCGTATTATTACCACTACTAAATGCCTGCCTCAGCACTGGATGTGTCCCAGCTGCCTTCAAGCATGCTGTGGTCCAGCCCCGGATAAAGAAGCCCAACCTCGATCCCTCTGTCTTTGCAAATTTTAGACCCATCTCACAATTACCATTTTTATCAAAAATCCTGGAGTGCATAGTCTACACACGGCTACAATCATTCCTTGAACACAACAACATTCATGATAAATTCCAATCTCGCTTTAAACCACGACACAGCACTGAAACGGCCCTCCTCCGTGTCTTAAATGACCCGATTTCAGCTGCTGATGCAGGCAACCCATCCCTACTACTACTCCTTGACCTCACAGCCGCCTTTGACATGGTAGATCACAACATCCTTTTAGCTCGCCTCGAGCATCACATAGGCCTTAGGGGCCCCGCCTTAGACTGGTTCCGGTCCTACTTATGCAACCGGACCTTCTCTGTCCAACTTGGTGACTTCACTTCCTCTGTGGCCCCCCTCACCTGCGGGGTGCCCCAAGGCTCGGGCCTAACGACCACCCATAGGCATGGTTTATTGTTCACAAACCACTCCTGCGCGTGATGTAATGCTTAAGTACTGTACTGTACCCATTCTGCAATCTGTTAATAAAGTTTTCAATCAATCAATCAATCAAACAGCATGGGGACACATGGGTAGGGGTGTGTTTATTATACACGAGATACCCGTTAGGGAGTCCCGTTACAGGCAGCACATGTCTGGAAACAAATAGCAGCGAAAACGTTTGTATAATCAATAGAAAGAAGTACTGCTGCCCTGAAGAACTTCTTCCAAACAAAGAGCCAGTGTTGTTTACGCAACCCGGGTATAAAGACCATCGATGTTCGACATGAGCACAACAACAACACAATGCAACACGTAATAAAAGGGGGGGGGGGGGTCATATGTATTGTCATATGTCATACTGTACATTGGAATATTGACAAAACCATACTTGGTCATTTACTGTACATTGGAGGGGGTTGGGTTAGGACATTTACAGGGGCCAGTTTCGAATTGCAGTCTCCCGTAGGTGTTCTTTGAGAGTGGTTTTTGAAGAAGGGGAAGAGGAAGAAGATGACATTGCATTTGATTTCCTTATGAAATGCAGTCTTGGATTGATACTCGATAGTAAATTATTTGTGTTTTCTGAGCGTTTTTTTGGTAATTTATTCATTAACGATAGCATACGAAACACACACACACACACCGACATGCGTTCGTGTAATAATAAAAAGATTATTATTCTGCAAGCGAATTCATAGCCTATACATTTATTTTATACAGAGACGAGAAAGTCTTAAGTTTGAGACTCAGTTTTTAATGGTAGGAACAACAGGTTGTGTGTGTTGTCTTTGTGGATGGGTCGCAATTAGGGTGACCAGGTGTCCCGCTTTTGGTTGTCGCAATAAAGCTATAGCTTGCTTCTAATGGAAGCAAGTGTCAATCTCAGCAGCATCATGTGAAGTCCCGCCTCCTCCCATCTGAGGTCCACGTAACGGTTCTTATTATCATGATGTTACTAGGTAGCTCAGAGAAAGGTGGATTTCTGTGTTTATATCGGCCCTAGTGTCCTTAAGTGGGGGGGGGGGGGTGGGGGGTGGATCCATGTAGGGATGACGATTGCAGAAAGAAACCAATTGAAATGCAATGTTTTCCCCGGGTCTCTCAACTCTATAGCTTTATTATAGAGACCACGAGTGAGGCATAGAATTATACGCCTGCATTTATGGAGAGAGAGAGAAGAGATGACCGCTTATTATTTTCCACATTTAGAGTTTAGCATATTTACATGTATTCCCCTATGTCATGTTGTCAACTTCAAACACCTGATAAGCCAAATATAATGAATACAACATTAGAATATTACGTTGAAAATTAAATCAACAAGCCTCGCCCTATACCAAACTAACCATAAAAGAGTAGATAATTTCCAAATCTGGGCCCAATCTGATTTGCATTGCCAAATAACAAACCCTGTAGCCTAAAACAAATGAACTACAACTAAAGTGTATCGTAATTTGACACAAGTTGCACAACATTTTAAACACGGGCTAATGTAAAAACAGCAATACACTAGAAACAGTCAGATTTTTTTCTTGCTGCAAGAAGTTAGATCCGCGTGACTTGTCCTGTTGCTAATGTGCCCTCTCTTGTTACAGTATATCCTACAGCGCTTACGTGTTGGGATATTTGAGCGACAGGACATTTTAACAACTGTAGGCTATAGTTCAAAAGCTTAACGTTTGCCTTAATATCGTGTTTATCAATAGCCCCCCCATGACAGCCCTCAAATATACTCTCTTTTTTAGACTCTTTTTGTATCACAAACAGTACTGTATTTGTAGATCTGGTATGTCATAAATGTATAGATGTAGCAGTACTGTCCATCTGTATGTATGTCATAAATGTTATGATGAATTGAAAATGGGGGACCCTGATGTAAACAAGACGAAAGTCTCTCTCTGGTCTGCATCCCCTTAACAATTGTGTGTATTGAGCCGTACTGTATTGTACCCATTCTGCAATCTGTTAATACAATTTTCTATCAATCAATGACATTAATATGTTGTGAGGTGACTCATATGATTATGGGCTCCAATAAGAGCTCTCCATGGTGCTGATATACAGACCAGACACATAAGCTCTAAACTGAAGCTCATGAGTCATCTGTACCCGTTACTCACTATTACCTAACAAGTGATTGATCAAGATTAAAAAAATTATAATCCCAGTCACTATTGCCAATTGGTGTCGAGTTGATTGTTTTGCCATTGTATGCTCATTTACTGAACATTGTAAGCCTATCACAGTATAAATGACTTGTTAACAGGTAGTGTTTTTCAGTATTGTCACTGGTGGGGGTCTCAGCATTTCTGTGGTGATTTAATCAAAATCCTTGTTTACAAAGAGAACAGTAACATGATACAATAATGGTTCATAACATTTCTATCAATTCACAAAAACAGGCGGAAATGTGTTGAAAGTACTTTTACTTTCTTTTCTCTCACTAAGCTCTGTTCAACGCTTCAGCTGAAAACCTCAACTATACCGTTCTTTGAATCTGGACCGAAAACAAAATCTGCATTCTGAACCTTCTATTTATTTTAGATGACATTATTAACACTGGACACACCTTTATATGAACCCAGGTTGTTTATGTGTCCGTCTATTTGCAAATGAGGTATACACGAGGGACCCTCTCATATGTTTAATTCCGTCAGGTATTATGGGTTCGCCAGAGCTATTATAGGCAGCCGACACAAAAGCCCGGCTCCTTTGATATCTTGTAGGCTGATGTCAATACACCACGAGAACTGGGCTCGGAGAGGCTCCTAGCGGTGGATCCTGCCAGCTGTACTGCGAGACTTGATTATAACAGACATGGTTCTCGGTTACCTCTTGATTGAAACGTTAGGAGGTAGGATTATGCGTATAGGTCATATTAGTCACCTCCCTCTGAGTGAATGAAAACTTTATTTAACAGATTGCAGAATGGGTACAATACAGTACGGAATACACACAATTGTTACAGGGATGCAGACCAGAGAAAGATTTTCGTCTCGTTTACATCAGGGTCCCACATTTTCAATTCATAGTGAATTCATAAGGAACATAGTCTGTTCCTTAGTGTCACAACGCTTTTGAATCAAGAGATACGTGTCCGATATGCACAGTGATAATATATAATTTGTACTATTTGCATATGGCATTGTTGACGGGTCTGACTGGAAGAAATCAGAGTTATTTATTACCAGAGTTTGGACAGTGAGGTTTCAAAAAGAGTTCTAGGGTGTCAGTGGCGTAGAAACGGCACCAGAGCCGTTTATCTTGATATTATTTTTATTCAATGTTTTAACATAGATACAAACAAAGCAGACAGAACAGACAAAATCAAGACATCATGACAGAAATAAAAAAATATATATACCCCCCCCCCCCCCCCCAAAAAAGAAACAATAAAAAAAAAGAAACAAGACAACCAGTCACTCCTTCGTGCCTCTTACCAGTGTTAGACAGACACATCAAATCAGAACCAGAGATGTTTATTACCAGAGTTTGGACAGTTCGGCTTCAAAGAGAGTCGTCAGTGGCGTATACGGTGGCCACAACGTGGCTTCCATACTGCAACCTGCATGGCCAAACTCTGGTAACGTATGGCTCTGAACAGCACCACACGACAAAGGTTATAGAAGAGAAAGGCAAACATATTGTAAAGAACTACATTTAGCAGTACACTAAATGGGGACCTGGCAAAACAGTGCCGTGGAACATTGTTAAAGTTATTTAAAGACCTTCGCTTCGCTTATTAGGTCATATAATCACTGTGTGCACTTCTGCCATCGAGCAACGAACATCTGGCAAAGGGTTTTATTCCCCAAATAGATGTATTTAGGATTTATAGGAGCAAAACCCCTTCAGTCATTCTGCCCTGAGAGAAAAGATAATCTTTTGTTTTCATTTACGAGAGTGAGAGCTTTGTAAAGCATTGGACATTAACAACGTCCATGCTGTAGTTTCAAGTTAGGAGGATGGTGGGATGGGATTGGACACAGTAAATGCCACATGTCACCAGTGTACCAGAACACTAGGTGGGGCCAGATAATATTTTTGCACCCAAAGTTTAGTGTTGAATAGCAAGTGCACTTCTACCCAGAAAATAACTATGACACTAACTCTTTACTATCACACTATAGATGGTTAAGCCTTTCACTACCACACTACAGAAGGTTAACCTTTCACTGTAGTGTGTGATAGTAAAGGGTTAACCTTCTGTAGTGTGGTAATGAAAGGGTTAACCCTTTGTCGTGTGGCAGTGAACGGGTTAACCTTCTGTATTGTCGCGGTGAAAGAGTTAACCGTCTGTAGTGTGGTAGTGAAAGGGTTAACGTATTGTCCAGGATGCTTGTCATGTGACGTTCAAGGGGCAAAGAAGTGCGTTAGGGTGTAGAAGAACCTACAGCAGATTATTATTAAAATAAATCCAGTAGTGTTCCTTTCTCTTGTGCTATTATTAGTCATCACATTATGTAGTCATCTGGATGAGATGACTTGTTTTATAATAATAATGATAATAGTTATTATTATCATGATCAACGTGAGCAGTAACTCTGAGACCCACAGAGGAAGGTGGCACCCCCTGGTGTATTCTTTAGGAATGGACAATAATACACAAAGCTATGGATGTATGCTGTTAAAAATGTTGGCTATTATTTTATTACTAGATTATCTTTAAATCCCAAATCTGTGACCCCCCCCCCCATATCAATGTGCATGCATGCATCCCGAAGTTGGTTACCGTTAGTTTGGAATCAGGGCTGGTGTTCTATCGCCTTGCTCTAAGACAAACTCCCCCCTAACTTTAACACTTTCAATGCCCATCACGTCATATGACATTTGATCAGCCCAATGCCTGAATGCCCACGACGACAATTATCGTTCTATTTTTTATTAGCGATCTGAATTCATATTTCATCAACCGAGTCTCCCGTTGGTACACCAGCCCCATCAGCAGCTCAGTATGGAAAAAAGCGCCCCCTATCGTCTATCCCTGAGTAACTGCACGTCAGTCGCTTAGACTGACCTGGCATCAGTCGATATGTAGAGGCGGGGCCAGCTGGCTCCCTGAGCTGGCAAGCCGTCTGATGAACATGGAAGTGATCGCGGGACGGGAATCAGCCTGGAATATATATTCACAGTAGCCAATCGATAGTAGACCGTAGTGATCGATTTTTGGAATGGCGATCAGGAATTGTATTCGCTGAGATATCAACGTGTCCCCTATGTGTGTGTGCGCGATCGCCATTGAGGAAACCAGATAATCGATTTTCAGCTCGCGGCCCCAGCGTGCATACGTACACATACAATCGATAATCTAGCGTTTATTTGAAAAGATTCATAAATAGGCAGAAAAATGACAGTTTGTGTATTCTAGAATATTCCAGTAAACGTCTTTTATCATGGAATCTTTTTATTTTCCTTGAAAACGAGGGCTTTTCAAAATGCTATAAAACGAAAATGAACAGATAAAAAAACAATCCGCTTCGACAATGTTGACTGGAAAACGAGTCATTGATAAGCGACGGGCAGATTAGACACATAGCTATAATTTAAAACATAGATTAGGCATTATTAACGCTAACATTGAAGTGGATGGTGGGCATTCAAGCACTAAATCGTGCGCCCCCTGCTGTCACTGAAAGTGTTAAGTACCAACTTCGAAAGAGTGCCTAAGCTTAACCAGTGATAAACTAGGCGTTAGGTAGTTTGCAGGCTGTTCGAGGCGGAAATAGGCGCAGAAACAGGCGTCACGCAATTGGCGCACATGTCACATGACCGGAACAGTCAGTGGCCAATCAGATCGCGCAAACCGAACGCGGAAGTGCAACCCCGTTAGGGAAAATATTCACACAGGCAGGCGTCCAGATGTGAAATCTAATTGAAATGTGCAGAAGATCAAAAGTGCCGAGTGGGGCTCGGAACACAGTCTGTCCCACGGCAGCCTGTAGCGTCTCCAAGGCCTTGTCCAAGTCGTCATTGGTGATGGTCAGGTGGAAGTAGAGGCTGTACGCCCCCTGGTGGTCAGGTGGAAGTAGAGGCTGTACGCCCCCTGGTGGTGGTCAGGTGGAAGTAGAGGCTGTACGCCCCCTGGTGGTCAAGTGGAAGTAGAGGCTGTACGCCCCCTGGTGGTGGTCAGGTGGAAGTAGAGGCTGTACGCCCCCTGGTGGTGGTCAGGTGGAAGTAGAGGCTGTACGCCCCCTGGTGGTGGTCAGGTGGAAGTAGAGGCTGTACGCCCCCTGGTGGTGGTCAGGTGGAAGTAGTGGCTGTACGCCCCCTGGTGGTCAGGTGGAAGTAGAGGCTGTAGGCCCCCTGGTGGTCAGGTGGAAGTAGAGGCTGTAGGCCCCCTGGTGGTCAGGTGGAAGTAGAGGCTGTACGCCCCCTGGTGGTCAGGTGGAAGTAGAGGCTGTACGCCCCCTGGTGGTGGTCAGGTGGAAGTAGAGGCTGTACGCCCCCTGGTGGTCAGGTGGAAGTAGAGGCTGTACGTCCCCTGGTGGTGGTCAGGTGGAAGTAGAGGCTGTACGCCCCCTGGTGATGGTCAGGTGGAAGTAGAGGCTGTACGCCCCCTGGTGGTCAGGTGGAAGTAGAGGCTGTAGGCCCCCTGGTGGTCAGGTGGAAGTAGAGGCTGTACGCCCCCTGGTGGTCAGGTGGAAGTAGAGGCTGTACGCCCCCTGGTGGTCAGGTGGAAGTAGAGGCTGTAGGCCCCCTGGTGGTCAGGTGGAAGTAGAGGCTGTAGGCCCCCTGGTGGTCAGGTGGAAGTAGAGGCTGTAGGCCCCCTGGTGGTCAGGTGGAAGTAGAGGCTGTACGCCCCCTGGTGGTCAGGTGGAAGTAGAGGCTGTACGCCCCCTGGTGGTGGTCAGGTGGAAGTAGAGGCTGTACGCCCCCTGGTGGTCAGGTGGAAGTAGAGGCTGTACGCCCCCTGGTGGTCAGGTGGAAGTAGAGGCTGTACGCCCCCTGGTGGTCAGGTGGATGTCGTGGCTGTAGGCCCGCTGGATCCTGGTGCTCTGGGTCCACCGTCTTCCTCAGGTCCACGTCCTGGACGCACACAAACAAACACACAAACACAAATACACACAGAAGCCAGGTGAGTGAGCGACAGTGGCTCAGGAGGTAGATCCGGAGGTTCACGGTTCGATTCCCGCTCCTCCCGGGCAGTGTGTCGAAGTGTCCTTGAGCAAGACACTTAACCCCTAACTAACCCGCTTAACCCCTAACTAACCCGATGAGCAGGTTGGCACCTTGCGGTCGCCTCCGCCATCGGTGTGTGAGTGAACGGGTAAAATGTGAGGAACAAAGCGCTTTGGATAAAAAGCGGTTATATAAATGCAGCCTTTTACCATTTTAGTAGACATGAAACAGGAACATGAACCCCTTTGAATGGTTAATAGGCTACATGTCATGCATATTAACACTTTAACTGCCGAAGGTTAAATTCATGATATACCATCCCTTGCCAGCTCTATTTGTCTATAGAGAAGTTCCTTCTTTGCAGGGCTATAACTTTTTAAATTCTATTGCTAGATTGCCATTATTAGGGCCCATTCAATGTCCTATATGTATTGTTCAGGGTGTATGAACGTTAAACTTTTTCATTCACATATTCATACTAAAATATGGTCTAAAGTATAAGTATGTTTTTATCTTTTTCTGCAGCTTTCTCCAGAACGTGATTTATAGCCCCAAATGCATTATATTGATGATGAAATACAGTTTGATAGCGATCTGTGCCAGATAAAAAATGTCAACTGGAGGTACTTCTAGAAGTTACTACACGTCATCTGATGTTGACCGGATGGGCGAGGGGGCGTTTATAATTCTGTGGGCAACGTTATACCATTCATCTAATGTGGGTCATATGTTCATCATAGCAGTTAGTAAAGAAGACGTTAGAGAATAACGCTGAATCTTACCGTGGCTTCCTCGCGCCGCTGGACGATGAGCGTGGAACTGAAATATTCCTATTATGGGATGTAGAAATATCCGATCCATTTCCAGGTTGTATAATAGTATATACGTCCAAATAACGTTGTTTATTGAGTTAGGGCGAGCAATCTATTATCCAGTGTTTCAAGATGGAGTCGCGGGAGCTATAGAGAGTGGCCGGACCACATATGGATGAGTACTACCGGTACAAGGGTGACTTCCTGTTGGGCGATCTGCCGATCGGCCACCAGATGGCGCTCTTGAACCACTAGAGGGTTGAGAGGAGACCAGCACTGTGTCTCAGGGCTGCGGAGGAAAAATATGATTTCGATCACAGATTTTTGAAATATTGATATTAAAGACGAGTTAGGGCGTCCTCTGCAACTTGAGCATGGCTAGGAAAGACGCCTAAACACGTTTTCGGCACTTAAAGTGTTAAAAGGAACACGCCAACATTATAGGAAATGCGCTTACCGCCTGCTCCAGTCAGACAAGAAGATAGATATACATTTCCTCTCTGTGCGTTCGGTAGAAAGCTATCCGGCTGCAAGCTAGCCTAGCTTAGCACAAATTAATGGAAGCAGATATGGACCAACTAGCCCAGCTGTTGGCCAAAACACCTCTCACTGAGTTTTATGCTAGGCCAATGGTCAGTATCTGCTTCTATTCATTTGTGCTAAGCTAGGCTAGCTTGCAGCCAGATAGCTTTTAACCCTTGTGCCTCCTTGGCACGGGTGTCCCCCAGGGCTCGGTTTTAGGACCCCTTCTCTTCTCCCTCTACACTAAATCACTGGGTAACATTATCACGTCTCATGGCTTGTCCTACCATTGTTATGCTGACGATACTCAACTCTTCCTCTCCTTCCCTCCGATATCCACATCTCTGAGCGGATCTCGGCCTGTCTGTCCGACATCTCCGCCTGGATGACGACCAACCACCTCAAACTGAACCTAAGCAAAACAGAATTGCTCCACCTGCCGGCCAAATCCTCCGCCCTGACCGACCTTTCCATCACAGTCGAGAATGCAGCCGTGACCGCGTCCCCGACCTCCAAGAACCTTGGTGTTGTCCTCGACGACCAGTTGAACTTCTCTGCTCACATCGCAGCGACAACCAGAACCTGCCGATTCCTCCTGAGCAACGTCAGAAGGATCCGCCCCTTCCTGACAAAAGAAGCCACCCAACTCCTCGTCCAATCAACAGTCATCTTCCGCCTTGACTACTGCAACGCACTGCTCGCTGGCCTCCCGGCCACTGCCACTAAGCCTCTTCAACTCATTCAGAACGCAGCGGCCCGCCTGATCTCAAACCTACCGAAGTCGGCCCATGTCACCCCACTTCTTAGGGACCTGCACTGGCTCCCCATTGCTGCACGAATCCGCTTCAAGGCCCTCGACCTAGCATACCGTGCGGCAAAGGGAACCGCTCCCGCCTACCTCCGGTCAATGGTCTCTAACTACACACCCTCAAGACCCCTACGCTCTGCATCTTCTGGCCGCCTCAGACCTACTCCTATCCAAGCTTCGGGAGGGTCATCAAAGAGAAGTCGCCTATTCTCAGTCCTTGCCCCACAATGGTGGAATGAACTACCCACCCCAGTTAGGACAGCCGAAACACGTCCAATCTTTCGCCGTCGACTAAAGACGCACTTCTTCAACCATTATCTGAATAATAATTAAAAAAATATATATATATCTAACCCTAACTAACCGTACTGTCATGCACTTGTCCTAATAAACTAACCTACACTGTAGCACTCAACACTTTGATGAACATTGTTGCTCAGCTGATAAGAGTTGTGCCCTTCCTGATGGCTTGTCGTACAGAACATGTAAGTCGCTTTGGATAAAAGCGTCAGCTAAATGACAATGTAAAATGTAAATGTATTTAGCCTTTTTTGTGTGTGTTTGTGTTGTGTGTGTGTGTACAACGGTGGCTGTGTTGATGATTGTCATGAAATTGGGTCCGTTTGCTTATTTTGTATATATTTACAGAATTTGAGATTATATTTTGAAAACCTCAAAAAAAAGTTACCAATATTAGAGGAATACGACCCCAGTGGTTTATTTCATGCCATTAGGGGGTTAGGGTTACCCTAGGCCTAACCCCATCCCTAACCCTATCACAAACGGGAATATAAGGGGTTACAATTCGAAAATCTTTGGAATCTTTGATAGATATGTTGAGTTAGGTTCATAAAAAAAGAATTTGAACGAAATATTACAAATTACGTTTTTATGACCTTGAACGTGATGCAATTTTTTCATGCACTGATGTGCCAACTCTGTCAGTTACCTAACAAGGCAGAAGGGTTAAAAAATTCTATTCAATTAACTTTTAAATGCGGTTTTCTGTAGGAAAAGAAAATCGGATCCAATATTTATGGCTTAAAACCAATTTTCGACAATTAAATGAAAATAAAAAAAATTTGATTTCTTGAAATGTTTTATCATGGATGAACAAAACGTTCAATGCGAATGGTTGTTTAAATTTCAAGGACTTTTTAAGCACCTTGTTAAAAAATGGGCTGTTTAAGGAATTCCAGGCCTTGACTTAAAAAAAAAAAAAAAAAAGGCACTTCAAGGACCTTGTGTGAACCCTGCCTACCGTGCCTGCTGGCTGGGAAGACAGGAGCACATGACCACAGCACCATTCAAGACGGCACTAGTCAAACGGTTGGAACATGGCCTTTAGGAACGGCTTTTATGCAGGGTTTCTGCAGGGTCCTAAAGTCTTAAATTGAATCAGAATGTTAAGCCTTAAAAAGTCTTAAATATGATATATACATAGAACCTAGAGGTGCGAGTGCTCACCTTCACACTTGTGTCTCTTCAGATTGTTAGACTGGCTGAAGCTCCTCCCACACTGTTGGCAGTGATAGGGCTTCTCTCCTGTGTGGCTCCTCAGGTGTTGCTTTAACTTGTCATATCTACGGAAGCTCTTCTCACACTGGTCACACTGGTGGGGCTTCTCTCCCGTGTGAGTCAGCAGGTGATGCTTCAGGCTATGTAACTGACTGAAGCCCCTCCCACACTGCTCACACTGGTGGGGCTTCTCTCCTGTGTGAGTCAGCAGGTGTTGCTTCATGTTGATTAACTGACTGAAGCTCTTCTCACACTGGTCACACTGGTGGGGCTTCTCTCCCGTGTGAGTCCTCCGGTGTTGCTTTAAGTTGGATAACTCACTGAAGCTCCTCCCACACTGGTCACACTGGTGGGGCTTCTCTCCCGTGTGAGTCCTCTGGTGTTGCTTTAAGTTGGATAACTCACTGAAGCTCTTCTCGCACTGCTCACACTGGTGGGGCTTCTCTCCCGTGTGAGTCAGCAGGTGTTTCTTTAAGCCGTCATATCTACTGAAGCTCTTCTCACACTGGTCACACTGGTGGGGCTTCTCTCCTGTGTGAGTCAGCAGGTGGTCCTTTAAGCGGTCATATCTACTGAAGCTCTTCTCACACTGGTCACACTGGTGGGGCTTCTCTCCTGTGTGAGTCAGCTGGAACAGAAAACAAGGAGGGGTCAGATTAATAGGAGCCGAAAACAAGGAGGGGTCAGACTGCTTGGAGCAGAAAACAAGGAGGGGTCAGAATGCTAGGAGCAGAAAACAAGGAGGGGTCAGACTGCTCGGAGCAGAAGACTATGTCTCCTGGTCACCACTAGGGGTAGAGTGGGTAACATCTTAAAACAACAGGAAAGAGGGCGGTCAGGTGGCGTGGCGGAGATTGCGCTCGTCACCAATGCAGGAGATGCTGGGTTCGAGTCCAGCTCTCGGCGTTCACACTAATACAATTGGCAGTATTAGGTGGTGGGGAAGCTGGCGGGTGGGAATCTGGTGTTGTGGACAGACGCCTACAGGTCAGGTCTCGGCGCTTGCTAAGTGGGGCAGGACTTGGTGGAGATAACGTGCCCTCCCACGTGTTACGCTTCACCAATGAGAGCCCTCGCTGCCAAGTGAAAAGACATCACTGGCTGTCGGCGCACGTCTCGGAGGAAGCGTGCGATCGACTCGGGACGCCCTTGTACCGACTCGTAGGAGAACATGCATACAGCAGCCAGGTAGGGGAGGGGGGGGGGATTGGCACAACGACTAATTGGGACGGGGAGAAAAATCAGAAGAAGATAAATAAATAAAACAGGAAAGAAATAGCTCTCTGAAAGAGACTAGTGGACACGCATAGTAAAAGTAGCCAGCTGACAGTGTTCCATGTAGAGAAACAAAGCCACAGATGATGGACCTGGACCAGATAACTGCCGGTGATTATGATCACAATATTTCAGATATTGTCAAGTAAGCTGAAAATGTTGTTATACTGGTAAACTAGTCAGATTTCTAGTCATGGTAGTATTGTCCTGTGTTGTAAACCCCACATACCTGGTGCTCCAAACAGGATGAAACAAACACTTTAAATTAATTGCAGATACTATTTGACTAATGTCGACCTTTCATTACCTGGCAGGGGGGCGGGGCAGACGGGGTCCCAGAGGAAGTGCCTGGTTGAGAGGCTGTGGAGGGGAGGAGCCTCTCTGGGCGGATCTGTCCACTTGTCAACAGCTCGAAGTACAGATCGTTATGTATCCTCTTCAGGTGCTTGTGGAGGAAGATCTGAGAGGTGAAGCAGTACTGGCACTCAGCAGGACATGGAAACACTGGAGACTGGGTCTTCACTCCTGAGAGAGAGAGAGATACAGGGATATGGAGACAGAGAGAGAGCAGATTAGGAGCGAAGTCAGACTAGTAATGGAAATGATTGTGTAATGAATCAATACAACTACGACGGACAGGAGGATCTTTGTTGGTGGGGTCTATATTATTCCGGACTGGCAAAGGAACCATGTGATTTACAGATCTCTGATGCGTTACACCCCAAATCAGATGAATAGACGTAAGGATAAGGACATGCACACAGACAGACAGATTACCTTTAGTCTTATTGTGCCAAAGTTCATCGAAGATGATGCCCAGGTGTGCGGCGTACTCATCCCCGTACCAGACCAGCAGCTCCTCTCCTGGGGCGACACGACACCAAGACCGGTAGAAAATCTGCCCACGGTGTTGGAACGCTACCAGGTTCTGTTCCTCCTCGTTACGGGCACAGTTGACATATCTGAGAGAGAGACACAGAGAGAGAGAGAGAGAGAGAGAGAGAGAGAGAGAGAGAGAGAGAGACACAGAGAGAGAGAGAGAGAGAGAGAGAGAGAGAGAGAGAGAGAGAAAGAGAGAGAGAGAGACAGAGAGAGAGAGAGAGAGAGAGAGAGAGAGAGAGATTACTGCTACTACTGTAATTGATCATCTCAGTCTGTATCTTTTAAACCACAGCAGAGTTTCCTACCTCATCCAGTTAGAGTGAGTCTCTCTTTTGGCATCGATGTATTTGTCACTGTGTTTGTCCCTGTAGATCTGATGGAGAGACGAGACGTTCAACACATTTCACACAGACATCATTCCATAACAGACTTAATACAAAAGAGCACTTGGTTCATGATGTGTCAACCTTTGAAGAGGGTGGGGGGGGGGGGGGGGGGGGGGGGATCACCCAACCACCTCCAATGTACAGTTTCTTCCCCCTCAAATGTATATACTCTTTGTAAACTCTTTTTGTACTCAAACAGTACTATATATATATATATCATGTATGTCATATGTTATGAATTGCAAATGGGGGACCCTGATGTAAACAAGATGAAAGTCTTTCTCTGGTCTGCATCCCCTTAACAATTGTGTGTATTGAGCCGTACTGTATTGTACCCATTCTGCAATCTTCGTACATGTTGACTGCAAGCAAGTCATTGATAAGCGGCAGGCGTATTAGACACATAGCCATAATATAGAATATGGAAATAGCTCCGCGAAAAAATCATGAAATATCAGAAAATCTGTCCAAAAAGGCTGGCATTCAACTGATAAATAGTGCGCCCCCCTGCTGGCACTCAATGTGTTAAACTCAAATGCGCGTTCACGCTCAATTCATTTGCATACAGACACACCCGCCATCTCCTTATAAGGCGAATGAGGCGTGTGTAAAACAGCCGTGGTTCGGCAGCCGATCCTTGTCTGATCCATTTAACAGGAAGCAATTTGCGACTGATCTCAAAATGACACACATCTTACGACTCGCGACTCACTGCATGCGTGTGTGTGTTCCTGTGGGTCGCTCATCACGTGTGTGTTAATTTGATGATAAATTACAAACTTATACGTATACGTACTGTATAGTGTGAAATAAATCGTTCCAGCAAAGTAGGCTTAGTCAATACTGAACTGCACTCAAGAACCAATCGCGCAGTAGGTTCGGAAATACCGGATCTGTCACCTGTCATCTCTCTCTGAAAGGTCCCTGTGGCTAAAACCCAGAGTGCGCTCATAACTTGTAGGTGTAGAGAAGAGAAGAGAGAAGAGGTTGTAAATATGCTTTCTATGCGTACAGCCTGGGCAGCCAGCATCCAACTGTTCTAACAGCAATATATAATCCATTTCAGAAGCAGAACGCACGCAATAAGTTATAATAATAATAATTATTGAAAAGTTCTGAGTTTATAAATTGACCAATCTTTCCAAAGACCGTCTCTTGCGTTGGTGACGAGCGTAATGTCCGCTGCGCCACCCAGCCGCCAGTCCTGTAGCCTATTTTCTTCACACCATGGGCTAGATTCACAAAGAATGGATTGCACAGAGCAAGTTGCACCCTTACTTACAATTCATTATGAATTGAAAATGGGGGACCCTGATGTAAACAAGACGAAGGACTAGGCCTGCCACGATAACACATTTTGCTGGGCGATTAATTGCCCCCGAAAATATCGCGATAAGCGATATTATTGCGACCGGTTAGAGAATTTTTTTTTTGGAGAAATTTATTTCCCAAAACTTTTATTTTGAAGCCCACCGCTCCGTCTTTTCCGGTGTTTAAGACTTTTATTTTGAAGCCCACCGACCGGACCGGAAGTATTGTTGTGATTATTTCAGGTACTTTTTGGGTACCAGAAAAGTCACGTGAAACACTGCAGACCACTGAATAGAGACTCGTCTCTAGGATTTCATAATCATTATGTTTGCAGCAGGCACAAGTGCAATAAACAAAGGATACAGTCACTTGTGTATTCTGCCTCATTTATTGATTAAACAAAACCGACATCAACACAATTTGCCACCGAGCGGAGAGTTTAGTCTCGCAAAAAGATCGCTGACTTGTTAAGGCTTGTTAGGTTAGGTGCTAATGTTGTGCTAGCGTTTTAGCATGGCTATCGTACATAGCGTGATCAATATAACTCGCTATTGATTGTTTGTATGAGTAACGTTAATGCTAGTAGAATAGACACAACGTGAGGTAATCACCATCCATTTTAAACCGGTTATTACCTAATGCTAACGTTAGCAAATAGACGCGACTGGTAACGTTACAGCTTGTTAGCCTAATGCTCGTTAACGTTAGCATAGACAGCCTAGCTAACGTTAACGCTTGTAGAATAGACACAATGAGAGGTAACGTTAGCGTTAGCAGAATAGACACAACGAGGGTCTCGTTAATGTTGTTGTTGATTGATTGATTGAAAACTGTGTTTACTCTGTTTGTATGAGTAACGTTAATGCTAGTAGAATAGACACAATGTGCTGTGCTCTGTAGTAAAGCCAGCGGCCCGCCTCCCAACACGGACAGTGACTGACAAGGGGCACTGGGTCCGCCTCATTAAAACAAACGCGCAAATAGCAATTAATCGCGCCCGTCAAAATCATTGCATTCATTTTAATTATCGCGGCAATTAATCGATTTATTGCTTATCGCGGCAGGCCTACGAAGGACCTTCTCTGGTCTGCATCCCCTTAACAATTGTGTGTATTGAGCCGTACTGTATTGTACCCATTCTGCAATCTGTTAATAAAACTTTCAATCAATCAATCTGCACAGTGATTGATTGAAATCTTTATTAACAGATTGCAGAATGGGTACAATACAGTATGGCTCAATTCCCACACAATTGTTAAGGGGATGCAGACCAGGGCCCGGTTCCTCGAGTTAGCCGGATAATTTTCAGCATAGCTTGACTTAAGCCAGACCTTTCCGTTCCCCGACGTTCGATTGTCTAAATCACTATGACAACAGATCAAAAAGTTTGTATCTGGTCGAGGGCAGAGCTTAGTTCAGTTAGCCGAATAAACCATGGCCACACCCTCGCAAAGAAATGCCAGCTCGCTTCCTGAAATAATTCTCACAGTCTAGGTCCCATTATACCACTGAATTATGTTTTTGTGCTTTGTTTTTCTAGAAGGGGCTTTTGAAATGTAAAATAATAGACCTAAAATGCTGATACTAAATTTACTTTGTCCTAAATAATGCACGCTATATATATACGGCGCTCGCGAGGTGCGATATACACATTATGTGGTTATTTTAATAACGCGCAGCATTGCAAATGTGAATCCCGCTGGGATGTTTTTAATGAATGAAACCTATCGCTCGTTTGGCTCCGATTCCTTTCATATTCTCCGCTGTGGATGTTTAACGGAGCGCCTGGATTTTGTTTCATTCAAGCATAAATTGAAGTCTTCATGCATGGATTGTGGATATGAATTACAACAAATCTGAATATGTGGATTGTTGAATTGTCACTCACACGTTATTGTGATATTGTAACTGGGATTAAAATGTTTGAGGAGATGCGCCGTTTGATTTGATGACATGGACGTGACTTGAGAAACTTAATGAGCAATTGCAAGCCTTTGACGTTTTGATGAATGCATTTGAGAAAATGCATTCATCTGTTCAAGCACTGTTAGTGTTATCTGATGATGAACAAGAAGGTGATTAACATGACTGGTGTCACTGGTATAAACCAAAGGTTAATCAAGTCAATGCATGTATGGATGATGTCCGAAATAGATTAAAACCTGATCAATAGTGAAACTGTATATAGCCTCCCTCCAAGCCTCTTATTTCAGGGGTCGAGCCTTGAAAACTTTGGGAACCATGTATTTATATATAAAGTACATGATACCTAAGCCGAGCGCATACAGTACAGATATCCTCATAAGTATCTATTAATTCGTATCAATTAGATACTCTTTGGGCTCGTTAGTATCTACTTATTCTGAACAAATTTAACGAATTATTTTCGCTAGCAAAAGCTCATTCGATTATTCATTCCATTAAGCCTACTGCCAGCAGGCACATTTAAAGAAATATAATCTGATTGATTGGGGTAATGAGTAGGGATGGGTACCTTTCACATTTGAACCGATACCGGTACCTGTGAATCGATACCGGTACCCAACGGTACCTTTTTTCGGTACTTTAGTCTCAAGAAATTTAATTTACCTACCTCAGTCGTAAAGAAAATCCAAACTTTTTTATCTACTTTTTCTCCCATTTTCTATTTTTCTCCCATCCCAATTTCGTATCGTCCAATTCTACCCTCCCCTGTCTCGAACGCCGTTAGCCATGCCTCCCACAAGCCGGCTGCAATGTGGACGAAGCCTTACATCACGTGTCCCCTCCGGTACTCGAGGAAGCAGCCGTCGCATCTTTTCACCTGCACAGCGCAATCTTTCAGCGTCGGGGGTCTGTGTGGGAGGGCACGCTGCCCCCGTCGCTTCCTGATTCTGCTGCGCAGGCACACCAACCGACCTGTAGGAGTCGCTGTCCACAATGTCCGATCCCCACCCATCAGCTTCCCACCCCCTAATACTGCCAATTGTATTAGTATGAACGACCAGCCAAGCTGATAGCAATGCGGAGAGCTGGGCTCGAACCCAGCGTCTCCTGCATTGGTGGTGAGCGCCTTGCCCACTGCACCACCTAGCCGCCCCATTCTGCAATCTTTTAATAAAGTTTTAAATCAATCAATCAATGTCGTTAGAAAATCAGGATTTCTGCGATCGACACCTGCTGTCTTTTCAGGTGAGGCGGCCGCGCGCAATTATCCTGAGTATCAAGTCTGGTTTGAATTAACAAGACTGAATCAGTGTTCGAGGAACAGGGAAAGCCCGGATTCAAACATCGGGTTAATTGAATCTGGATAACGGGACTTTTGATCGACTTAGTTGAACCAGGTACGGGGAATAGGGCCCAGAGAAGGTCTTTCGTCTTGTTTACATCAGGGTCCCCCATTTTCAATTCATAATGAATTGTAAGTAGGGATGCTCGATATTGGCTTTTTTACCGATACCGATATACCGATATTGTCCAACTCTTAATTTCCGATACCGATATCAACTGATACCGATATATGCAGGGTTTCCCCGCTCAAAAAAATATGTCAGGTAATTAATTAACATTACATATCTCTTGTTTTGCAATTAAATTAACACAACATTATGCATACTTTTGACAATAAATAAAATCAGAATTTGTTCTTACTTGCTTGCCTGGGTAAATAAAGGTTATAGAAATGTTAAAAAAAATATATATAATCTTGGAAAACCGATAACGATATTTTCCGATATCACATTTTAATGCCAATATCGGCCAATAATATCGGTAGGCCGATAATATCGGACATCCCTAATTGTAAGTAAGGGTGCAACTTGCTCCGTGCAATCCATTCTTTGTGGATCTAGCCCCATGTGTTCGAAAGTCTTCACTCATCTGCAGTTAACGTTCTGATCTGAGAATGTGCACCCAGAACGTGCTTTGCATCTACGAGAGTCAGTTCATATGTGTGTTTTTACTGTAAATGGAGGTGAAAAGCCATCATTCTGAGCTATGCTTCAGGGATAAAGAGGTATGTGGGTCTTTTTTATGGCGGTTACCACAACAGTTTAAATTGCTTCACTAATTGTGCAGCAAGGAAAAAGATCATTACCGCGGCAGTTCTACACACAGACTCCCTCCCTCCCTCCCTCCCTACTGACCATCCATGAGTAGCCACTCTTGGCAGCCTCCTCCTCCTCTGCCTTGTCCCCTTCGTATGGCCCGAAGTGCGTTCCTATAGGAAGCTCTGTCTTCCCAGAGTAGAACACTCCAAGACCCGCTCCTGGTATGCCAGACTTCTTCACCTGGACAGACACAGACAGGAAGATAGACCAACAGACAGCTTGCTCTAAAATGGAATGTTATCATTGTTCAGATAAAAAAAAAAAAAGAAAAGACAGCTTTATTTTAGATCTCAGGAAATCATTAACACATTGGACGCCAACAACGTGATAATTCGTTGTTGGGATCAATATTTAATTTTTTCGCCATGGCATTCATAATTCATCCAGCCTCCCTGCGGGACTGCAGCTGCACCCTGTCTGATATTGCAACGCCTCAATACCGCCGCCTGGTGGATGATGGGGTGAGTTACACTCCACGCCAAATCGGAAGTGGCGCTGGTGCATCGAGGAAATCCCTCCGGCAGTACTATCTTGTTACGTGGGTCCAGACAAACACTCGAGTGCATGGGATCGCTTTCTAAATGCAATAATCTATATGATTTTTGCGTTTATTGCGTCATACAAACGGGAATTGGATCTAGCAGATCGACGTCAAATAATTGGAATATTTTTCCTCCAGTCTCATCGGCGAACGGTAAGAGGAATCTAACGTTATTTACAGCTTGATTGATCAGATGGATTGCAAACAAAGAAATGGACAATGTATCAACCCATACTAAATAAAGCCGTTACTGACGATCAAGGAATTATAAACGACCCCCCCCCTTTCCTCCACGCATGAAGCATAATGTATACCGATCATATACATTTGAATTTTTTAATATAGCGTGTATAGGAAAGAAACGCCAATCGATAATCTATCATATGCTTCAGGGCCTATAACTCACGTTTTTGGAATTACAGCAGAAAAGCTTAAAATCACTTATATTCTCGACGGTATTAACACAACAATGTATGAATGAAAAAATATAACGTTCCCACATCCGTAACGATAGATACCGGATGTTGAATGGGCCATAGTAATGTCAATATAGCTATAATATTTAAAAAGTTATAGCCCTGCAAAGAAGGTAAACATCTCCATAGGCTCACAGCGGTGGCAGACTGGGTATAATGATGGGTACAATGCACAGCGCCCAATGTGTTAAGGGTGGCCCTCATTTAGAATGAGGGCCCCCTTACCTCTGCTGACATGGACATAAACTCTGAACTGTAATCTATGTAATTGTGTTTTCTTCTAACTGCATGTAGTATGTACGTTGTAAGTGATGTTATATGTTCTATGTTTTATGTTGGAACTGCAATGCACTGAAACCAAATTCCACCAGCCTGGCTGGGTGGTCATTAAAAAAATTTAATTGGATACCAAGCGTACAAAAAAGAGACAGTGCTGTTGAGATTAAAACATATTAAAAAAAAGGTACAAAAAACATTAAATAAAGAAAATTATTAAACATAGACTACATACATAGATGAATTGTAGTAACTGGTGGGTGAGTCAAGTGTTTTGGTCAGTAACATGGCTGAGTGTCTGCTCAGTAACATGAGTCTCCCAGTCCCTCCACGCTGCAGTAAGCACAAAATAAATGTTCCGGTATCCCATTCTCACTTCATCCAACCAGGAGGAGAGAGAACTCCACACTGCAAACATGGTCTGACAAAAATAAGAAATAAAAACAAGTATGTGCTTGAAACAAGTAAAATAAAAATATCTAGGGTTCTTCTCTCTCCCGATTGGATAAAGTGGGAAGGGATACCAGAAAATGTATTTTGTGTTTACTGCAATTTACCTAAAGATAATCTAAAGGAAACAATACCTTGAATTGTGGAGGGAGAGTCTTCTTGGCCCTGTGTGGCTCTCCCGGAGCCACCTCCACGTCAGGGTAGAAGACAGGAGGGCCGTGGACGTCACACTCAAACAGGAAGAACTCCTCACAGCCGTAGCAGTCTACACAGAGAGAGAGACAGAGGGGAGGTGAAGAAGAGACGGAGACATAATGTGAGAGAGAGAGAGAGAGAGAGAGAGAGAGAGAGAGAGAGAGAGAGAGAGAGAGAGAGAGAGAGAGAGAGAGACAATACATAAATATTAAAGGGGAACTATTTGACTATTTCTTTCACTATTTGGGCACTTTTACACAATTCCTATGAGTCTATGGAACACCTCTGCACGTGTGTTTTTTTTATTTTTTATTCATTCATTGTTTTGTATTTCTAATCAGGTACTCAAAAACAGCATTTTTCTACCTCAAGATCTTAAGCCGTTTTGAGGCTGGGCTCCAACCACTGTGTGGCCTGGTGCCAACTGCCACACCAACTGCCACATTATTATGCAGCTGAGAAATCTCTGACATCACAGATATGCACATTTTCAGATGACTCAGTTCAGTGAGGGTGAATATTGTGAGAGGAGAATTGGAAGAATGCGCCAATATGAGAATTGGAGACATAGATCCTATTAATATAAGTCCACATAGCTAGGAAACAATGCTAAACACTGAAAAAGGCCATTTATAAGATAGTTCCCCTTTAAAAGGAAGAAAGCAAATAGAACTAATGCTGTTCAGCTGCTGATATGTTGTGTGTTACGCTGCGTTCAGGTGGAGTCAGACAGACTGATATGTTGTGTTACGCTGCGTTCAGGTGGAGTCAGACAGACTGATATGTTGTGTTACGCTGCGTTCAGGTCAGGCCATGTGAGCGGATCGGAGCGTGAGCGGCGCGGGGAGCGGAGCGGGCGGTTTTGACGTGAGCGAGGACTGGGTTTTAATATGGGTCGGCGCGACGTCCGGAGCGAGAGTTCTCCTCCGCTCCAATCCACTCCGGGACGCTCACAGTGGTTTAACACTGATGTAATAATATACATGTAGTACAATGCCAAAGCAACAGATGGCGATGTACAAACATGAAGGCCATTTTCAACCAATGAGAATTGAGAAGGGTGAACCTGTGATATCCTGTTCAGGCTTCACTCCTCCTCCTTCACTCACTCCTGTTAGAAAAGTATCGACGCCATTGTTGTTGTCGTTAGCTTACACGCTAACGTTAATGGCAGCGACCATAGCATTGTGGCTCGGCTAACTATCATCGCTTAATAGAGCTAGTGAATGGATAAACAACGTTATTTAACATTGCAGAATGGGTACAATTACAATGCTGCTCAATACAAACAATTGTTAAGGGGCCCAGGGGGTGTAGACTGTTGTAGTTTGAGCTCATTTACACCATGCTCCAAAAAATGTTTAAAAAAAAAGCAGAGCGATCTGGCGCGGGGAGCGCTCGATTCAAGGTGAGCGGTGAGGGAGCGGAGAGCGACTTGGGGGCGGGGTCAACATGAGCGATTAGCGGAGCGGACCAAGCTTTAAAGAGCGAAGAGCGGATTTCTCGGCCGCGCCGATCCGCTCACGTGGCCTGGTTCAGGTGGAGTCAGACAGATACGTTGTGTGTTACGCTGCGTTCAGGTGGAGTCAGACAGACTGATACGTTGTGTGTTACGCTGCGTTCAGGTGGAGTCAGACAGACTGATATGTTGTGTGTTACGCTGCGTTCAGGTGGAGTCAGACAGACTGATATGTTGTGCGTTACGCTGCGTTCAGGTGGAGTCAGACAGACTGATATGTTGTGTGTTTACGCTGCGTTCAGGTGGAGTCAGACAGACTGATATGTTGTGCGTTACGCTGCGTTCAGGTGGAGTCAGACAGACTGATATGTTGTGTGTTACGCTGCGTTCAGGTGGAGTCAGGCAGACTGATATGTTGTGTGTTACGCTGCGTTCAGGTGGAGTCAGGCAGACTGATATGTTGTGTGTTACGCTGCGTTCAGGTGGAGTCAGACAGACTGATATGTTGTGTGTTACGCTGCGTTCAGGTGGAGTCAGACAGACTGATATGTTGTGTGTTACGCTGCGTTCAGGTGGAGTCAGGCAGACTGATATGTTGTGTTACGCTGCGTTCAGGTGGAGTCAGACAGACTGATATGTTGTGTGTTACGCTGCGTTCAGGTGGAGTCAGACAGACTGATATGTTGTGTGTTACGCTGCGTTCAGGTGGAGTCAGACAGACTGATATGTTGTGTGTTACGCTGCGTTCAGGTGGAGTCAGACAGACGGTAGACTGATATCTCTCTGCCGTTTCGATGACATTTTGAAAACATTCTAGGCTGATGGCGAGCGGAATGAAACAATACACGTCTTCTAGTTTTTATATAGTTCGATACTGAAACCCTGTTAAATGTGCTGCCGTCTGTCTTGGCCAGGACACTCTTGAAAGAGATTTTTTATCTCAATGTTAAATAAATAAAATATACTAGGTTATACTTACAGTGAAAATGATCGTCCTCAGGAACCTCCTGTTCTTTGTAAAAGACCCTGGGCAGGTTCCTCAAGTTGATCCCTCTTGTATAACCCTGATCCTCCTCCTGATGTGGAAGCCCTGGTGTGAAGGGTGTAGCTGGATCACCTCCCTGGTGCAAGCGAGAGAGAGGGCAAGAGAGAAAAAGAGAGAGCGATAGAGAGAGAGAGGTAGTCCGTTAAGTCAGGAGATATAACAACATCCCATAATTCTGACTGAATTCGGTCGTTAAAGAATCGTAAAGAGTAGGGAGTTCCCCGGCGTTCCTGGCCAAATTCCCAATCAGGTCTCTGACATCAAGGCCACCTAATCATCCCTCCCCCCTTATATGCTGATATCAATCCCTGTCTCCTGAGCCGTTCAGCCATTGTGTAGTGTGATGTGTGCCTGGTGCCAGTGTATGGTAGTCATTGTGTAGTGTGATGTGTGCCTGGTGCCAGTGTATGGTAGTCATTGTGTAGTGTGACGTGTGCCGGGTGCCAGTGTATGGTAGTCATTGTGTAGTGTGATGTGTGCCGGGTGCCAGTGTATGGTAGTCATTGTGTAGTGTGATGTGTGCCGGGTGCCAGTGTATGGTAGTCATTGTGTAGTGTGATGTGTGCCGGGTGCCAGTGTATGGTAGTCATTGTGTAGTGTGATGTGTGCCAGTGTATGGTAGTCATTGTGTAGTGTGATGTGTGCCGGGGTGCCAGTGTATGGTAGTCATTGTGTAGTGTGATGTGTGCCAGTGTATGGCAGCCCTTGAGCCTGTAGCCCAAGGTTGGGTGCTACCAGTGGTGCTGAAGGAGGCAATTTCCCTAACCCTACGTTGTAAAGTGTTTTGAGTCTGAGAAAAGTGCTATATAAATGTAATGAATTATAATTAGATCTTCTTATATTAAAGGGATAAGTCTGATTTTTGGAAACCTAGCCCCATGTCTTACCAATGAAGATTAGGGCTGGGCGATGTGGCCCAAGTTTCATATCACCATATCTGTCTTTGTTTTGATGGTATAACAGTATTTGGCGGCATTTAGTTTTCCAGTACACATTTGGCTGTGATATGACATATTGTTTGTGTTGTTATTGTAATACACTTGTCCTGGTGCTATTTAATAAAAAATTGTCTATTTGTTGTCCATTAGCGTTATAAGACAGAGTCAATGCAGACCTGAGCAGCAGCGTGTGCAGTGGAAGCCCTTCTGGCGGACCTCTCGACAGGGGCTCTCACCGCTGAAGCACCTGTTAATATTATAGGAATCATATCATATTACATCATATATCATACATAATATCATCTTGTAGCATGCATCACCCCCCCTCTCTCCCTCTCTGTACGTTCAATGATTTGAAGTAGCCAAACGTTACACTATAAAAACACTGGATAGTTGATGAGAATAAATATTTCACTTCATTAGCAGAAATATTCAATAAAAAAATCATTAAGTCTGCTATAAACTATCCTCCCTGTGTGTGTAAATGTACTATAGGCTACTCTTTTTGATTAGGCTAATTAGCTTTAACAATGTTATTATTATGGGTTCTCTCTCCACTCTGTTCACCATGCTGCCGTCTCTCCAGACCAGGGCTCCACTCTTCCTCCTCCTCCTCCGAAGACTCCGGTACAGGAAGCATCACCATCTGAGACTTAGCCATAAAGGCTGGGGGTTTAGGCTTCAATCCTGAGATAGAAAGACAGAGGGACTGAGGGCTGCAGGAGAGACAGACATACAGAAGCCTAAAGTCACATTTAAAGGTCAAAGTGCTGCCGATACTTTGCCAAAGGTGTGTCGTGTGGAGGAGCAGGGACGTGCACAGGACTTTAGAGGGGCAGGTAGAGCTGCCGCGGTATTGATGTTTTCCTTACCGCACGAATTTGCAAAATATTTCCTACCGCCGCGGTTATTACCGCACGCACACAAATTAAAAAAAAAAGGTTTGAATGAATTTTTTTTTTAGTAGTCTACTCTTTATAGCATATAGCCTGCCTCTAGTCTAAATGTCTATCTTTAGAGGATGACTTTGCAGCATGAATATTGTTTGGGATTCGGCAAGCACGCATTAGTTATTGAAAGTGAAACACGGATTCGAAGTTTCCCCTCTGGTCGTGCGCCGTTCACTCTGTGTCGCGGGCAGGGGTGGTTACCCCTAACCCCCCCGACCCTTTCTTATTATTATTACTATAAAGTTACTACTTTATAATAAAGGCATTCGTTTTGTGGCAATAACATTATATAGTTATACGTTCAATAACATCAGCGTATTTACCGGACCATAGCAAGGCAAGCAATACTCTATTCATATCTCAGTTCCTTTCTTTGCTCAGAGCGTGCCGAGTTGTCCCATTCTGCGGTCTGTTAATAAAGTTTTCAATCAGACAAGTGTATAGAACGAAGGGCTTTTATTATAACATTCGTTGCAGACAGTAAAATCATTATGTCTCGTTTAGTACTCCTGAGGAGCGATGGTAGTCCACTCCGGCGGAGAGTTAAAGCTAACGTTATTAGCCGTGTTGTGATGAGCTGACATTCAGGACGTAAAAAACTAATACACGCTTGCCGATTGGTGGTAACACACTGCATGCCGCTACAACGTGTGACGCGTCTCTCTTCTGACCAATCAGTGGTCTGCAATGTTTCACGTGACTTTTCTGGTACCCAATAGGGTCGCTTGGAACCTCGATAGAGGAGTAGGGTATATCTGCAGAGCCGCAAGCCCAACGAGAGGAGGGTAATTTATTATAAAAAACAGCGGTGACGCGGTATTCAGCCTACTCTGCGGTGGCCGTGATGTAACAGCGATACCGTGGTAATGCGGTAATCGCGGCAGCTCTAGGGGCAGGTGCTCAAAAGCTGAAAAGGGCACTACACTTGTGTGTTTCAACCGAGCGAGCGAGCGAAGCGCCCAAGCCCCGATTTTCAAAGGCCCTTTTCGGGCGGGGGGCCCCCTTTTTATAGTTTTTGGGCGGTTTTGGTGATGCTTTTTGGGGGGTTTTGGTGATCAAATATTGAATATTGAACTATAATAATCAATGGCGCAGTGGGCAAGGCGCTCGCCACTAATGCAGGAGATGCTGGGTTCTCGGCATTGCTACCAGCTTGGCTGGTCGTCCATACTAACGCAATTGGCAGTGTTAGGGGTGGGGAGCTGGTGGGTGGGGATCGGACGTTGTGGACAGCGACTCCTACAGGTTGGTTGGTGCGCCTGCACAGCAGAATCAGGAAGCAACGGGGGCGGCGTGTCCCTCCCGCATGAATACCAAACCAAGCCGCATTTCTCGGAGACGCTCTCTGATTGGCCGACGCCCGTTTCTACACTGGTTAAGCTTAGGCACTCTTCGAAGTTGGTTAAGGTTAGAGTTTGTCTTAGAGCATGGCGATAGAACGCCAGGTAGTTTGCAGGTTGTTTGACGTGGAAATGGGCAAAGACACAGCTCGTCACGGATTGGGCAAACGCGTCAGTGGCCAATCAGAGAGAGTCTCTGAGAAATGCGGCTTGGTTTGGTATACACGCGTCCCTCCCACGCAGACCCTCACCGCTGAGAGATCGCACTGTGCAGGTGAAAAGATGCGACGGCTGCCTCCTCGAGTACTGGAGGGGACACGTGATGTAAGGCTTCGTCCACATTGCAGCCGGCCTGTGGGAGGCATGGCCTAACAGTAGGGATGCTCGATATTGGCTTTTTTACCGATATACCGATATTGTCCAACTCTTAAATTTCCGATACCGATATCAACTGATACCGATATATGCAGGGTTCCCCCCCCCAAAAAATGGAATAATTTCAGGTAATTAACATTAAATATCTCTTGTTGTGGAATTAACACAACATTATGCATACTTTTGACAATAAATAAAATCAGAATTTGTTCTTACTTGCTTGCCTGAGTAAATAAAGGTTATAGAAATGTAAAAAATAAAAATAAAATTTGAAAACAGATACCGATATTTTCCGATATCACATTTTAATGCCGATATCGGCCGATAATATCGGTAGGCCGATAATATCGGACATCCCTACCTAACAGCGTTCGAGACAGGGGAGGGGAGAATTGGACGATACGAAATTGGGATGGGAGAATAGAAAAATGGGAGAAAAAGTAGATAAAAAAAAAGAACTATAATAATCAGTGCAGGAGCTCACTTATCCTTGAAAGACACTTTTATCACTGACTTAAAAGGCCCATACATCTCCATAAATGTTCAGGGGGGAGGGGATAAGTGCTTACCCTACAGACCCCAAGAAGTGCTGTACATTCTGTATCGTTTAATATAAATGCATTTTTTATTCCAATCCCGATTTGTATTTGAGATTCCCAAATCCCATCGGACTTGACTTCTTCGTGTCCCTCAATGAGTGTAATACCAGCATTCAACTGTATGCGCCACAGCGGTTTCTATCATCATCATCATCACCACCCACGCTATGCATAAAATATATGTCGGCGGAGAGGAGGCCATGCAAACTGCACTGGAATATGGGGCATCTCTCTCTTTACGTAATATTTTTATTCTATCCTGACATTTTTCAGTTGGAAGGGCAGTCTATATGCGTAACGGAAAGAAGAAGGAAAAAAAAGTTTATTTTTTATTTATTTTTTTAAGGGCACTTTTTTTATGAGGCTCAAAAGGGCAGGTGTTCAAGCACCCCTTGGGCTCTATGTGTGCACGTGCCTGTGGAGGAGGGATTAGGGTCACGTGGAACAATAAATGCTCAAACCCCCACAACCACCGCTGATAAAGAACCTATGTGGATCTAACATGAGCTTAACCAGAGACGGTCTATATAATGAGACTGATCACTGTGGTAGTTTTGAATGGGGTAATCCACACTAGATGGCGGCAACAACAAAACTACTTGCTACAAAACAAGTTATTCACAGAAAATAATCCAATGTTTATGTTTTAATAAATACATTAAAGGCTGTGCATAGAATCTTGTCTAATTGGGGAAGTAAAAATGTTCTATTAAATTGTCCTTTTTGACCAAATTAACCATTAACCTCATAAGGCCTATCCATATTTTCAGAAAATGTGCCTAAAAGTACATACCAAAGTAAATGGAAGATTGCTCCACTTCTACAAGGTGCATTTGCATGTTCTTGATATCTAGGGACATCTATGGACCTCAGGGAAGGTATTCCCAGTGTCAGAAATATTGTGTTTTTGGGGAAGTAAACATTTTCTATTAAATTGTCCTTTTTGAGCAAATTAACCATTAAGTTTGGTTTGTATTTGTTGCATTTCTTTGTTATTTAATTTGCTACAAGTTATAGTAGCTTTATTTTGAAGTCTCAGTTATATATAGTAGGGATGCACCGAAATTTCGGCACCGAAAGTTTTCGGCCGAAAATGGCAAAAAATGGCCTTTCGGCTTTCGGCCGAAAGAGTTTTTTCACCGAAAATATATCACCGAAACAGAAACAACCTCGCGTGTTGTTGTGATGATGTTGCCCTGTCGGGAGTCGCGCTGCCCCTATGTAAACTCTGCGCGCAACGCGTCCAACAAATGCGTCTTCAACATGCTTCCATATCCTCATTCACTATTATGCCCGTCGCGGTAGGAGTGATCTATGCATATCATTCGCGTGTTGTTGTGATGATGTCGCGCTGTCGGGAGTCGCGCTGCCCCTATGTAAACTCTGCGCGCAACGCATCCAACAAATGCGTCTTCAACATGCCTTTACATCCCCATTCACCATATGCCCGTCGCGGTTAATCACAGAGTGATCTAATATGAATATTATCATAGGCGGAGTTAGAACTTGACGCCTGGGGGTGCGAGTCATTGGAGAACGATACCCGCGCGCACGCTCAGCGGACGCGCGCGATTTTTTTGACCTTTATTTGATTATTTTAGCGTTTTTACAATGCCCTAACCCCTCATTTTTAATTTTATTTAGGTAGTACAGCAGCACACACACTCACACACACAGCACTACGGGGGATCATTTTTAACTGACTTGAAAAATGGAGGCTCTAATTATTATTATTCATAGAGACTCTCGAGCAATAATTATTATTACAGCCTCCATTTTTCGTGGACGAAACATATACCAGACTATAGATATCAATTTTCCCGAAATAACGCTACCTGCCTCGACAAAATCCGTGCATTGGTTATCCAGATACATTAATTATCATCTCAGAATAAGTGGCTTAAGTACAAGCGTTACAATCTATCACGCGGGGCATTCTGCTGCTGCTGCTGCTGCTTGGTGCTTGGCCGCGCGTTAACCCTTTCACTGCCACACTACAGAAGGTTCGCCTTATAATGTGACATGATTACTACTATAAAATGAATGTATTGTAAAACAAAACATAATAGAATTCAGATTTGTTTCTCACAATTATTATAATTTTATTAAAATAAAAATAATCTTGATTTAAAAAAAATATATATATAAAAAAAAAAGACAAAGCAATTTCACCCCCTGCACCCCCATAAACTCTGCCCATGCATATTATTCACATTTTGACGCCGTCTACTGTGCCGAGTCAAGCGAGCACATTCAGCTGGGGACTAGAAAGGTGCGCTCAGTAGAGCACAGATGTCCGCTGCGGCAGCCAGAGAAAAGATGGAATTAATGTACTGTATGCATTCAGAAGTGCTGAATAAATGTTTTATGGACCCATAATAGTGATTATTTATTATTTAAGTTAAGTTTTGCCATAATCATATATTTTTCCATAATCATAATGTTCCACAACATTGGTAAAAATAAATCTATTCTATGAATCATTTTCGGCCTTTCGGCTTTCGACCAACTGTTTTCTATTTTCGGTATCGGTTTCGGCCAAGAATTTCCCATTCGGTGCATCCCTAATATATAGTGTCCCGTTGGGCTGTGTTTTTTGGGACTAATTGCGACACCTGCAAGCAAGCAGCAGGGATGGTCAGCATTATGCTCCAGTGAAAGTTTGATCATTTAACTAATATGACGGTTACAAGAACAGAAGACTGAAGATTTTTCCCCTTTGTGTAGCATGCAGCCAACAAGGTATTTAGTGTTTGTTTGTAATCTGCTTTGGTAAAGTGTTGTTTTGCATGCTTTGCATGTTATTATTTTGTGTTGAAATAACGTGGCTTATGTTTCTTTTGAAGTTTTCATGGTGAATTGGAGGAACAAGGCTTCAATAAACCTGTAGCAAGAAACCCACTTGTGTCTGCAGGGGCTTCGAGGGAATTACAACTACTGTTACCAACATTACTAATGCAACTGCTACTAAATCTTTTACTGCTACTATTACAACAACTACTAGCTACCATCACTACTGCTCCTAATAATACTGTTACTACCACAAATATTACTTACTACTATTAATTTCAGCGTCATGCCCACCCGGACTAACAGACTGAAGTTTAGTTTTTATCCCAGGGCCATATGTGCACTAAACTCAGCTAAAATTTCAAACAACAACCCCCCCCCCCCCCCCGCACACACACACACGTACCACTAAGGGATAGTGCAATTATCTTTTATAACCCCCTGTTTATGTTATGTCTATTATGCCTTACTCTTGTTTGTGTTTAGGACTGTGTTTTTATGATCTATGATGGGACGGGGTTGCACTCCGTGCACCCAAAGATTTGAGCAGAAGCGCGTGCACGCACATGCACGGATGTGCGTGGCACGCGCGTGCACACAGGAATGCGCTGCACTCACTCGCCAACTCGCTATAAGTACCCACCTGGGCTACTTTGCATATCAATAGCGCCGGTCGTCAGGTGTGTTAAATAAGTTCTCAGATACAATCACACATAACTTGTGAATGAAATGTGTTACATTCCATTCGTAGAGGCAATTAGGCACCGTCTTTAGTCTGTGCTTAAGCGAGGGAACATTTATGCGCATGCGCGGAAGAGCGCGTGCACGTGGCGTCATTAGCGTGCGTGCAATCAGAGTTGATAAGAGGAACGCACCTCTGTCTAGGACTGTGTGACGGCTAGCACCTAGGGCTGCATTTAAAATTTCGTTGTAACACTGTAACAATGACAATAAAGACCATTCATTCTATAATAATATTGTTACTATAACAACTATTAATACCTAGGGATTTCAGAAACAGGTGGTTCTCCTTTATGTTATGGTATCGTTCCTTCTCCGCTGTAGGGAGACCGGTCCACTCAGTCACGGTGAAGTACCGCCTGACGTCATCAACGTCCTTCTACAAGGAGAGAGAGAGGGGGGGAAGAGAGAGAGAGAGAGAGAGAGAGAGAGAGAGAGAGAGAGAGAGAGAGAGAGAGAGAGAGAGAGAGAGAGAGAGAGAGAGAGAGAGAGAGAGAGAGAGAGAGAGAGAGAGAGAGAGAGAGAGGGAGAGGGAGAGAGAGGGAGAGAGAGGGAGAGAGAGGGAGAGAGAGAGGGAGAGAGAGAGGGAGGAGAGGGAGAGAGAGAGAGAGGGAGGGAGAGGGAGAGAGAGGGAGAGGGAGAGGGAGAGGGAGAGGAGAGGGAGAGGGAGAGGGAGAGAGAGAGAGGGAGGGAGAGGGAGAGGGAGAGGAAGAGAGAGAGAAGGCATGTAAGTGACAGAAAGAGAGGGAATGCGTGTTTGTGTGAGACATAGAGAGAAAGAGTGTGCGTGTGTGAGTGAGGTTTGATTGATTGAAAAGTGAAAACTTTATTAACATATTGCAGAATGGGTACAATACAGTACGGCTCAATACACACAATTGTTAAGGGGATGCAGACCAGAGAAAGACTTTAGTCTTGTTTACATCAGGGTCCCCCATTTTCAATTCATAGTGACATTTATGACATACGAAACATAGATATAATCATGACATTTATGACAAACATGACATACAGGCAGGCCTGTACGCTGCGACGAGATCGTCGCAAATTGCCCCCTAATTTGGCCGGTGCGAATGAAAAATTATATCTACTCGCAAGCTTGCGAATAGTGATTTCACCCCTTCATTCGCATTTCACTACACTAACATTAGCCTACAACCAGGGCTGTGCAGGCGACATAATGTTGCGGTTGTAATTTCATTAGACAGACCAGCGCGGACATTTAATAACATGCAATTTAATTGACACGAGCAATGGGCTAACGTTAGCTGGTGGTCCCGAGTGAAGCAGGGACGGCGGAGCTATAGGCTAACGTTAGCTGGTGGTCCCGAGTGAAGCAGGGACGGTGGAAAAGTGAGGAAAGGGGGTGGGTTATATTGACAAGTGACAACGCTTGACAACAGAAGTTTAAACATAACTTCATATTTATTAGTTATTCGTTTCTGTATATCATCCACTGTGACTTTCCATCTCCGTGTTAGACTCTTCCTGTTTACATTCGAGTGTGACGTCATCACCTACGGCAGCTTAGACGATCAAAACGCGAACCTAGAACAAAACCCGGGGGGGGGGGGGGGGCTGGCTCTCTTGTGCGTTCTCGCCCCCTCTCTCTACATTCAATGATTTAAAGTAGCCAAACGTTACAGACAGTATAAATACTAACTGGATAGTTGATGATAAACATTTAATTTCATTATCTGAAATATTCTAAAATCATTAAGTCTGCTATAAGCCATTATCCCTTTGTGTGTAATTATTATTTTCTCACAGTAGTATATATATATATATATATATATATATATATATATATATATATGTGTGTGTGTGTGTGTTTGGCTAAAGTGGAAAACACAGTACTGTGCAAAAAAAGGGCACCCAAGAGTTTTTATATAAATAGTCTTAGATGTAAATAATTTTTTTTATTAGTGTGTCAGTAGACTACTCTTAGTACATTTTCATTAAATAATTTTTTAAAGCATCTTCATGGTTTAATAATGCAAACATATGTTGCAGGGACTTATTATAATCATCATATTGGCGTGACTGTATGCATCAAAGGGTTAAATCAAGCATTTTTAAGTGCTTTAGGAAATGTCAAAATATTGCGATATATATTGTGTATCGTGATATGGCCAAAAAATATCGCAATATCATTTAGAGGCCATATCGCCCAGCCCTACTATAATGGTAAAATAGTTATTTAAAAATTTGCCCCTAAAAAATATTCTTTGCCCCTAAATTTCTCATTTAGGGGCAAGTGTGCCCCTAGTGAAAAAGCTTAGCGTACAGCCCTGACAGGTATACAGTCAGGGGAGGAAATTAGGCCACTTTACTGGCCAAATGCTGGTATTTTTTACGTTTGGCTGGTAAAAAAAATCAGATACCCGCCAGTTGGCTGGTAAGCCAAAAAGTTAGTTTCCTCCCCTGCTGGCGAGTATACAAAAAAATAAAACATTCTGCAATCACTGCACTGGCAAACGGTGCGCGTCTTCTGAGTGTTCGCTTTAGTTGACAGTGCCACGAGAGCACTGCACAAGACCACCCGCGGACATATAATGTAGGGGTGGACGGTATAAACGGTATACGGTATAAACGGTATGAATTTGCTCTACGGTATGGATTTTGAGTATACCGTGTAACCGGTAGTGCAGCTCTAAAATAGCAATGACGTCATGTAACCACAGCGCAACTATTTCACTCGCATTTGCCCCTAAAAATAGATAGAATTAGTCATAGATAATAGATATGTGCGAACTGGAAAAAGTTATTTAGGAGGCTTCGCGCAGTGGGCGTGCCAGCCCCTACCGCACGCATGTAAACACGGGTCTAGTAGTCTAGTGGGACGGGACACGGGAGCTGTCGGCGTCTCCCTGAGCTAACGTTAGCTTAGCTACCGTTACTAAATGACCCAGTCAACTATTCACTTTTAGTTTAATACATGATGGGGCATTGTCTAACCGAACGGTATCTAGTCGGCCAGCTACCGATAGCTCCTGACATCAACAAACGCTCCACAAAGTCTAGTACTAGAGACGTGTATGCTACCTGTTAGCTCACGTTAACGCAAATTAGTTCACCGTTCAAAACGAAATGTCCCATTGAACTAAATAATTCACTGAGGCGTTGTATTAACGTTATATATGCAGTAGCTACAGATAGCTCATGATATCAATGTCTTATAACACTGATTCGATGCGTATTCGAGCTGAGGGCTTGCTAACGTTATAATACCAATACAATAGGGTCCAGGTGCAGCGCCGGAGAATCCTGGCCGTAGCTCTGCTCGAGGCTACTAGAGTATAGGTCCAGGTGCAGCTCCGGAGAATCCTGGCCGTAGTACACAGACAGTGGAGCTTGTTGCGTGGTGGCGATGTCTCGCAGATAATACCAGTACAAGTCTAATTATATAATATATATATTTTATAAAAAAAAAATATATATATATATATATAAAATTAAAAAAAAAATTTTTATCAAAAACGATGATACCGTGATATATACCGTTACCGTCTATGCTTCAAATTATACCGTGATATAAATTTTAGACCATACCGTCCACCCCTAATATAATGTTTAATAAACGTTTGCGCAGTACTGGCCAACCCGCGGACATATAATAATAAAGTCCCGCGGTACTAGGCTAGCCATCAGGAGCACTCGCAAACGGATAACGTTAAACACAGCAGAAGATGGAAAACAGACAGACTGACCAACGGGGAACTGCATCCAACCCTAGTACAACCCTCGAGTATAAGTTACTAAGGACACATTTAAATCACAGAGGTGTAATGTTAGTCTACTGGAACTGTATACAGTGGTTAGCTTCTAGTCAACCAGTGCACTGTGCACAACAGCACACCAACCCAACTGACGTTACCACAACACTTGACGGTACTTCACAGCACTGTCGTAAGACCACCGTGCTGTCTTAAAGGCACAGTGTGCCTACCCAGATGCATACACAACATTGACACGGCTTGACATACAAAGAAGTAATTATCACAATTAGCGATTTTTTTTGTCTGGTAAAAAATCTGTTTGGCTGGTAAAAAAAATCAGATACTCGCCAGTTGGCTGGTAAGCCAAAAAGTTAGTTTCCTCCCCTGTATACAGTACTAGGGCGGGCCATACTTTTTTTTTTTTGGAAAATCAATCGAGTGGGGTGTCTAAAATATGTGTTTTTTTGTGGGGAATTCAAATATGGGATTATTTTTCTAATCGGATAACTCCTACCTACATTGTTTTGGATTTCAAAATGGCCGATTTGACCATTTTTCACCCCTTGGCCATACATAGATGCCAACATGAATCTGAAGGAAATCCTAACATGCAAGGTGTCTAAATTATGTGTTTCTTAATGGGGAATTCAAATATGAGTTCATTTTTGGGATAGGATAACTCTAACCTACATCATTTTGGATTTCAAAATGGCCGATTTTACCATTTTCCACCCCTTGGCCATACATGGATGCCAACATGTATCTGAAGGAAATCCTAACATGCAAGGTGTCTAAATGATGTGTTTCTTAATGGGGAATTCAAATATGAGGTCGTTTTTGGGATAGGATAAATATAACCTGCATAATTTTGGATTTCAAAATGGCTGATTTTACCATTTGAACCCATTGGTATTGTATTACAAAATTGCAAAGATAAAAAATATATGGGAAATCATTTATAATGACAAAACCATCAAATGTATTAACAAGTGAACTGTATATAACTCGATACAACTCCAAAGATCAATAATAATAATACTAACAATAATAAATTGTATTTGTAATGCACACAAACACCTAAGTGCTAAATCTCGATCTCCTGACTTCTTGAACTTTGCCAGGTTCCAATATCTTGATTGGACTCATTCTTGGATGGCAAGATCTCCTACTGTACTGCTTTAGCCACCAACCTACAAACACAAACTTAAAGTCAACGTCAGCCATAAATAGGTGAGCTCTTTCCAGAACTACTCAGCAGAAACCTCTGTAACCATTTTAACAAACGTCTCAATGTATTGAGAAAATCCATGGGGCTCCATCAATCCTCTATCTTCTTAAAACATTGGAAAGGCAGGGGATGGAAAAGAAGGCAGAGAAAAGGAGAAGGGGCAAAGAAGAAAGCTGTGCAGCAGCAGACAAGGTTGCCAGGAAGGATGTTGAGAGCTTCCTTACAGTCCCTGAAGTTGAGCTCATTCCTGAAACTGACCCTGCAGCTTCAGCAAAGCTACGGAAAAATTATGATGAGATTCCAAACATCGCCCTTGCTAGTGTAAGGTATGGCATAGGTCTAAGGCCAACTGCAGCTATAGCAACTGCAGCTCTGATTGATGCAGGACTCATCTTAGAAAATGACACAAGTAAAGTGATTGATAAGGTTAAGAGAGCACAAGAAAAGTTGATGCAAGAGCTGGGGGAAGAGTTTGAGGAGAAGTGCAGGGAGGAGGGGGGGATCTCCTGTATCCTCTTTGATGGGCGGATTGACATGACCAATGTGATGATGGAAGCTGAGGGCAGTGACCAATCTTGCTGAGGGCAGTGACCAATCTTTTCCTGCAAAGATCAAGGAAGAACACTATAGTGTTGCTAGTGAGCCTGGCAGCAACTATCTGTTCCACTTTACACCAGAGAAAGCAACTAAAGAGGAGTCCCATGCAGAGAAGATTGCTGAGGTCCTGTTTGCCTGGCTGAAAGAGAGAGGTTCTGATAAGACCTTGTGTGCCATTGGAGGAGACTCGACCAATGTCAACACTGGAGTGAAGGCAGGTGTAATGCGGAAGCTGGAGCTGCACCTGGGGAGAAAGCTGGTCTGGTTGGTGTGCAACCTGCACACTGGTGAACTTCCACTGCGCCGTATCATTGTTGAAGTTGATGGGGCTACTCTGTCAGACAACAAATTGTCTGGGCCAATAGGACAGCTCCTTGATTCTGTTACAGACTTGGAGATCAATCATAACTTCACCAGGATCTTTCTTGGCCCTCCGCTGATCAAGCTGCCTGAGAAGATCATTCAAGATCTCTCAACTGATCAACACTATGGCTATAAGCTGGTCTGTGCAATCAGGGATGGAGTGCTTTCTGCAAGGCTGGCTCTGCTGGAGATTGGACCGGTAAACCACAGCCGCTGGCTCACCACAGCAAACAGACTCCTCAGGCTCTGGGTGTCAAAGCATCAACTTAAAAGAAAGAACCTGAATAATCTACAATGCATTGTGGAATTCATCATTGGAGTGTATTATCCATGTTGGTTCAACATGAAGGTCAAGCACTCCTGGATCTAAGGGCGGACTGCCTCAAGTCTCAGAGGAAGGAGGTGCTGGATGTTGTGATGCCTACTGTGAGAAGATCTGCTTGGTATGCCCACAGTGAAGCCATCCTCCAAACACTGCTGTGCTCTGAGGATCAAAAAGAGAGAATTGAGGGGGTGGAGAAAATCCTGGCCATCAGGGGAGAGGGGGATCCAGACACTCAGCTGGGAGACTCCTGTGTCAGGATCAGAAGAACACCTCACATCAATAGTGACGCTTCCAGCATTGGTGGCTTAATCAGCTGGTCAGAAGATTTGTCAGAGCCACCTCTCACCTGCTCCCTAAGCACCTCCGAGGTGAAGAACTTAATCAACACCCCCATGGAGGTTCTCGACTGGCCTTGCCACACACAAAGCATCGAGAGGGTTGTTAAAATGGTGACTGAGGCCTCTGCTAAGTACTTTTCACAAGAAAAAAGGGATGGAGGGATCAGGGCTCAGGAGACCAGCAGGAGGCTGATGTCCAAGAATGAATCCAAGCAGGACTTGTGCAACCTGATCAAATTTAAGAAGATAGAGGATTGATGGAGCCCCATGGATTTTCTCAATACATTGAGACGTTTGTTTAAATGGTTACAGAGGTTTCTGCTGAGTAGTTCTGGAAAGAGCTCACCTATTTATGGCTGACGTTGACTTTAAGTTTGTGTTTGTAGGTTGGTGGCTAAAGCAGTACAGTAGGAGATCTTGCCATCCAAGAATGAGTCCAATCAAGATATTGGAACCTGGCAAAGTTCAAGAAGTCAGGAGATCGAGATTTAGCACTTAGGTGTTTGTGTGCATTACAAATACAATTTATTATTGTTAGTATTATTATTATTGATCTTTGGAGTTGTATCCAGTTATATACAGTTCACTTGTTAATAAATTTGATGGCTTTGTCATTATAAATGATTTCCCATATATTTTTTATCTTTGCAATTTTGTAATACAATACCAATGGGTTCAAATGGTAAAATCAGCCATTTTGAAATCCAAAATTATGCAGGTTATATTTATCCTATCCCAAAAATGACCTCATATTTGAATTCCCCATTAAGAAACACATCATTTAGACACCTTGCATGTTAGGATTTCCTTCAGATTCATGTTGGCATCCATGTATGGCCAAGGGGTGAAAAATGGTAAAATCGGCCATTTTGAAATCCAAAATGATGTAGGTTAGAGTTATCCTATCCCAAAAATGAACTCATATTTGAATTCCCCATTAAGAAACACATCATTTAGACACCTTGCATGTTAGGATTTCCTTCAGATTCATGTTGGCATCCATGTATGGCCAAGGGGTGAAAAATTGTCAAATCGGCCATTTTGAAATCCAAAACAATGTAGGTAGGAGTTATCCGATTAGAAAAAGAATCCCATATTTGAATTCCCCACAAAAAAAGACATATTTTAGACACCCCACTCGATTGATTTTCCAAAAAAAAAAAAGTATGGCCCGCCCTAATACAGTACTGTTACATTTGTGACATACAATATATGCAAATATACAGTACTGTTAAACAGAGATCCTAACAGAAAATATATACATACGAGGGGGAGGAAACTGTACATTAGGAGGGGGTGGGTGGGTGTGAGGGGGGGGTTTGGACATTTACGGGGGCCAGTTTCGAATTGCAGGTAAAGAAAGAGCATTAAATTGTTAATGTGTAATGACATCAGTGAGATAGTATTTTATGCCGGGATCAGACTACACAATACAGTCTTTCATGATGGTCATTGGTCACCATGTCAGGTACTGTAGTTATCATACTGTAGCATCATAAAATCTAGCTGTGTCTTGACTCTTGGGTACAGTTTGTTCATTGTGAGCCACCATACCTGTGTATGTGTGTGTGTGTGTTCGCTCTGACTGAGGCGCGAGTGTGTCCACAGCTGGATGCGCAAGATATGTGTGCGTGTGTGTGTGTGACGAGCCAGGAAAACAAACAAGGTTTCTATGGAGCAAGTTGGAATCGGATACAAATAATGGTTTCGAATTGTGCCAACAACACGTTGCTTACTTCCAGGGGTGTAAAGTACTTGAGTAATTGTACTTCGTTACAATACTTAAGTACTGTTTTGGGGGATTTGTACTTTACTCCAGTATTATTAGGTTTGTATACTTGTAATCAATTACATTTCAGAGAAAAAAAACATACTTTTCACTCCTTACATTTAAAATGCAGACCTATAAAGTACAAAGTTGGCCTACATATCTTGCAGGTCCAACCATTTTAATTAGTATATTTGTTTCTCTGGCCGAACTAACGTTAACTTTATTAATCCTGCGGCCGCAATTTATTTAAAAACAGCCAATAAAATCCCCATCAATGGAAAATTAACCCACCCATACCCATGCTGATTGGTCCTTGTGCAAGACTAGAAAGCAGGAATCTTTGATTAAACACCTGCTATCAGAAGAATAGACAGTCAGAAAAAAGGTTTTTACTTTTACTTTTTAGTACTAAAGTACATTTAAAAGTAGAAACTTTTTGACTTTTACTCAAGTGTGTTTTTAGCCAGATACTCTGACTTTTACTTGAGTACGATTTTGAGACAGTACCCATACTTTCACTTAAGTATCATTTCTGGGTACTTTTTACACCCCTGCTTACTTCACACCTACTTCATAGACTTTTGATACAGACGGAAACGCAACTTGTGGCTAGCTTGTGCTACATGGTCATGACTCATGGACCCAAACACGGACATCCTGGCTGTACCAAAGGCCTGTTACTGTTCCGCAACTGTAAGTTACTTCCGGGGTAGGCCTGATTGGCCCCGACAGGCACGTGACAGGCGCGGCCACGCCCCGCGGCAGCCTCAGGATGCGCAACTTTCTCTGCCGCGCGGCACGCTCCGCGGCAGCATTATGTAGCAGTAATACGCCCTTTTTCACTATCCAGAAATAGCTCAATTGGCAGCGCTGCATTGGTGTGGATCCTACCGTCCGTTGCTGGCAAGTTCGATTCCCTTCAATTTTTTTATTTTTTTTTTAACGTGCATTCGTTCGCCGTTAAGTTTAGGCATGTTAACTTTAAGCATTGTTTCGGAGTTGGTTAAGGTTAGGCATTGTTTCGGAGTTGGTTATGGTTAGAAAGGTTAAGTTTAGGCGCTGTTAAGGAGCTGGTTAAGGTTAGAGTTTGTCTTAGAGAATGGCAATATTCTTTCGGAGTTGGTTATGCCTTATGGTTAAGGTTAGGCATGGTTAAAGTGGAAATGAAGCAGTGCGATAAATACATATTCATAGCATCACATTAGTATTTAGATAAGCCACAGAAGAAGTCACGTTATAAAAATAAGCAGTTTCTAAGAAAAAACGATTTGTTGTGTACATTTCTGAAGCATTTAGCATTATGGGCGCGGCCATTTTGTTGCTGACGTCATGCTGGGGGTTGGGTGTATACACTCTGGTTAGCTGCCTATATTGAATGGGTCAGTCAGCAAATAAAATGTTGCCTACAAAACAACGGGACCGCGGTGGTTCTGTTTGTATTGCTCCTGGCTGTTCAAACTAATTTTACCATGTGAGAGAGAGGAAAGTTGGTTAATTTCCACAAACTACCAGTGAAAAAAACAGTGTTGTTTACATGTTGGCTCGGGCTGGCTGCACTCAGGCGGCGCGACCAGCCTGTTGGACAGGGAAGGAGGATCTGCAGCGAACACTTCATTGCCTCGGATTATGTTGTTGGGGTGGGATGTTTGTCCAGAAGACCACTAATCAGCTGAAGCCGGACGCGGTTCCCTCGGTCTTCGACAGACAGACCGGCGTTAGCTCTCGGGAGCGAGCGTTAGCAACCGGAGCGTCGCGGAGCATTCAGCCTGCTGGCTACACAGCTTTATTTGCTGGCTACACAGCTTGTGTAGCCAGCTTGTGTAGCCAGCAGGCTGAATGCTCCGCGACGCTGGTTGAAGTGGGTCTAGGTAGCCAGCAGGCTGAATGCTCCGCGACGCTGGTTGAAGTGGGTCTAGGTAGCCAGCAGGCTGAATGCTCCGCGACGCTCCGGTTGCTAACGCTAGCTAGCGAGAGCTAACGCCGGGCCCCGGCTGGTGCCAACTAGCTAGCGATCGCTCCCGAGAGCTAACGCCGGTCTGTCTGTCGAAGACCGAGGGAACCGCGTCCGGCTTCAGCTGATTAGTGGTCTTCTGGACAAACATCCCACCCCAACAACATAATCCGAGGCAATGAAGTGTTCGCTGCAGATCCTCCTTCCCTGTCCAACAGGCTGGTCGCGCCGCCTGAGTGCAGCCAGCCCGAGCCAACATGTAAACAACACTGTTTTTTTCACTGGTAGTTTGTGGAAATTAACCAACTTTCCTCTCTCTCACATGGTAAAATTAGTTTGAACAGCCAGGAGCAATACAAACAGAACCACCGCGGTCCCGTTGTTTTGTAGGCAACATTTTATTTGCTGACTGACCCATTCAATATAGGCAGCTAACCAGAGTGTATACACCCAACCCCCAGCATGACGTCAGCAACAAAATGGCGGCGCCCATGTTGAAAACAGGTTTATTATATTATATTTTTCAGACAAATAAGATAGATTTCACATTTGATTATAGAACCCTGTCTTACACAAGGTACACAACAAACAAACTAGGATCACATTGCTCACTGCTTCATCTCCACTTTAAGGTTAAGGTTAGGCATAGTTTCGGAGTTGCTTAAGGTTAAAGGGTTAAGTTTAGGCGCTGTTAAGGAGCTGGTTAAGGTTAGAGTTTGTCTTAGAGAATGGCAATAGACACTCCTATTTCCGCGTTGCAGCGCGAGGCAATAGACAGCCTATTTCCGCGCGACAGCTCTCAGCAGCCTCGTTGCGCGTCCTGAGGCTGCCGCGGGGCGTGGCCGCGCCTGTCACGTGCCTGTCGGGGCCAATCAGGCCTACCCCGGAAGTAACTTACAGTTGCGGAACAGTAACAGGCGTACCAAAGACATTTTTCCAAGAAATCTGTCGTTCCATAAGTGGAGAGAGCTGCTGCAGTGCAGACAGAGCGGATGGTAAAGTAACGTTAATTATTACCATTGATACATTGTGGCTAATGTTGGAGTGGGGTTTAATGTCTTTGCATCCGACAGGTAAGAGTTGTATAATAATAATAATAATAATATAATGACTCTTACTGACCAAGAGACTGACAGGTAAGAGTTATATCGCATTATAAGGGTTCATCACAGCTCATCACTGCCATGCCTCTGCACACGGCACTGTAGCACCTTATGGCACCCATCTCTTTAAATCAGTGAATCTATTGGTCTTATTGAATTGGATCAGTTTCTGAATTAGACTAAGTTTCTTATTTTGGATTAGTTAGCTACTGAATCAATTCACTGTTTTTATTGATTGTATTTTATTTATTTGTTTAGTGTATATCTAGCGTCAAATGGCTGTAACTGAGACTGTATCTCGTGCTTCCATGTCAATGGAAAAATGACAATAAACTTTACTTTGAATTTGATATAATAATAATAATATAATGACTTAGTGACCAAGAGACTGACAAGTAAGAGTTGTATTATAATAATAATATAATGACTTACTGACCATGAGACTGACAGAATAATTGTAATGCAAGGTGACTATTGTTGGAATAACGTTACACATAATGGAGGTGGAGTGCCCTCTAGTGTTTAAACAATGTAAATTCTAATATTCTAACAATATAAATCCACCACGTCGGTTTTGGCTTCTACAAGTACTAAAAAGTAAAAGTAAACAAAATAATTCTGACTGTATTCTTCTGATAGCAGATGTTTAATCAAAGATCCTCGCTATAGTCTTGCACAAGGACCAATTAGCAAGGGTATGGGCGGGTTCATTTTCCATTGATGGGGATTTGATTGGCTGTTTTTAAATAAAGCGCGGCCGCAGGATTAATAATGTTAACGTTAGTTCGGCCAAAGAAACAAATATACTAATTAAAATAGTTGGACCTGCGAGATTTGTACTTTGTAGGTCTGCATTTTAAATGCGAGTAAAAAGGATGTTATTTTTCTAATAATACTTGAGTAAAGTACAAATCCCCCCAAAACAGTACTTAAGTATTGTAACGAAGTACAATTACTCAAGTACTTTACACCCCTGGTAATAATCTCAGTTAAATTGGGTTTTGCCCTCAATTGAATTTTGATTTTTAAGACTTTAGTGGTCCATCTAGCAGGTTGCTATTTCAAATTAAGAGGGTTGTGTTTCAAAATCACTTACAACAAGGTACAAGCATCATCGTAGAATTTGTGGCAATCAAGCTGAATATTTCAGTAATGTTACAATTATATATCACATCAATCCTCATGGAATGTATGGTGAATGGTTTTAACCTTCCATTTATGAATGTCTCTCATTTCACTTTGATGGCGTTATCTAGTCTGTAGTCTGTTCATTACAGTAAATGTTTAGAAGAATGATAGCATTAATGTTATCTTGTAAACACGAACTGGCTGAGAAACCTCACCTGACTCGACGCCATTTTGCTCATTTTCAGCCGACCTGTTGAATGATGCTGTAGCAGAAACACAATGGTTGTTAGTTAGCTAACATTCTGTTCGTCGGTTGTGTACAATAATACATCTATCTATCATCCTCAACTCATGTTAATGAACGGTAACTACTTGGTGAATAATTTGTAAAGGAAGACATAACTGCTCAAATTGTAGTAGTAGCTAACGTGACTCACCGTGAAATTAATTACTGACCAACACTCTGAACTGAAGTCAAAGAGAATATCACCTCATGTGCGCGAGACAGGTCAACACGCCCACCTGTCAGTCATTAGGTCGAGCACTGCCCACGAGCCCATGACCTCATGGGAGAACGGTCTCGGATCGCTCACAGCGCCACTCCCACTCAGTGGCTGAATTGGAGTATTGCGACAGGACTGTGATAATAATACAAATACAATTTATTAATATTATTATTATAATTATAATATTGAAACATATGTTCCCATCGGGTTTAGCTTGGTCAACAACACAGGGCAGTTCTATACAAACAGGCTTGTACATATGAGTAAATTAACTATACTTCATAAAAATGTATTGTTCTTTAATTTTTTTGCTCACACAATATTTTAACAATATAAAACTCAAAAGTAGCCACTGCAGCCGTTATCACGAGCTCTGCTCTTCTGTGTTCACATAACTTTCCCCAAACAGTACTGTATATCTGTCATGTATGTCATAAATGTCATGTTTATATTTAGATTAGATTATTCGATTTTTATATCTGTATATCTATGTTGTGTACTGTCACAGTCCAATCTTTCGCCGTCGACTAAAGACGCACTTCTTCAACCATTATCTGAATTAAAAAAAAAAAAAAAAAAAAAAAAAAAACGAACCCTAACTAACCGTACTGTCATGCACTTGTCCTAATAAACTAACCTACACTGTAGCACTCAACACTTTGATGAACATTGTTGCTCAGCTGATAGAGTTGTGCCCTTCCTGATGGCTTGTCGTACAGAACTTGTAAGTCGCTTTGGATAAAAGCGTCAGCTAAATGACTAAATGTAAATGTAAATGTAAATACGTCATTATGAATTGAAAATGGGGGACCCTGATGTAAACAAGACGAAAGTATTTCTCTGGTCTGTATCCCCTTAACAATTGTGTGTATTGAGCTGTACTGTGTATTTTTACCCATTCTGCAATCGGTTATAAAGTTTTCGCCAGACTCACTGGAGGAACCTAATCTTCGTCTTTGAAATGTCCGGCAGTATGGCGCATTACTGCCCTCTGTTGGACGTATTTCGAATTTTCGAGAAATAACTCATGTTAACTTTTCTATTGATTGATTGATTGATTGATTGATTGATTGATTGATTGATTGATTGATTGATTGATTGATTGATTGATTGATTGATTGATTGAAAAGTTTATTAACAGATTGCAGAATGGGTACAGTACAGTACAGCTCAATACATACAATTGTTAAGGGGATGCAGACCAGAGAAAGACTTTCGTCTTGTTTACATCAGGGTCCCCCATTTTCAATTCATCATATGACATATATGACATACAGATAGACAGTACTGCTACATCTATACATTTATGACATATCAGATTTGCAAATACAGTACTGTTTGTGATACAAAAGTGTCCAGAAAAAGAGTGTATATACATTTGACGTACATTGGAGGAGGTTGGGTAGGTGTGGTGGGGTTGGGTGGGTGGGTGAGGGCTGTACATTAGAGGTGGGGGGGGGGGGGGGGGGTTGGGTAGGGGGGACACACACATTGAACACTGTACATTGGAATACTGACAAAGCCATACTTGGTCATTTACTGTACAACTAGGTTAGGACATTTGTAGGGGCCAGTTTCGAATTGCAGTCTCCCGTAGGTGTTTTTTGAGAGTGTTTTTGAAAGTGGGTAGTGATTCACATACCTTTACAGCTTTGGGTAGGGCGTTCCACATAGATGTGGCATAATTGCGAAACGTGTTTAGTCCCTTGTTTGAGCCGAATCTGGGTTTAACATGATTTGTGGAGCTCCCTCTGGTGTTGTGATCGTGGTATTCACTGACCTTTGGGAAGTATTTTGACATGTACATGGGTACCTTGGTCGCGTAGTGTATCTTGTAGACCAGGCCCATTGCAAGTTGCTGTACTCTGTCGTCTACTCTAAGCCATCCTAGGTTGTCAAAGTGGGCAGGGGTGAGGTGGGTTCTAGGAGTTAGGTCAAGCAGTAGTCTGACTAGCTTGTTTTGAGATGTTTGTAATTTGTTTTTTAGTGCCTTTGAGGTGCTTTGGTACCATGTGCCTTTGAGGTGCTTTGGTACCATGAGGTGCAAGCATAGTCATAGTACCCTTGAATGAGTGCTCCTGCTAGAGTCTTCAGGGTATTCTTGTTTACCAGAGAGGAGATCCGGTACAAGAATCGAGTTTGTTGGTTGACTTTTTTATTACATTGGATGCCATTTTGTCACAGGAAAGATTAGCCTCTAGGATGGAACCCAGGTAGGTAATTTCATCTTTCCTTGTGACAATATTGTCACCCAAGTCAAGTTCTTTAATAGTTGTCATACAGAAGTACAGAATACTTTCATACAAAATGCTTCTTACTGTTACGCTCCAGAGACTGTGCTAGACAAGATAGTATCAAATAACATAATATAGCATGTAATTTAGAAGAAGAAAAATGAGGTCACAGTGTTCGGTATAGACATATGTACAATGTTCTGGGTTACCATATAATATACAATACTATGCAGTGTACTAATGTACAGTACTATCTAGTGCAAAGCAGAAATGGGATGAGGTACAATTTTAGGTACAATTTACAGTAAGGTGTACGAGTTGTAGTGCAATCCTTCATCAATAAATATAAAGTGTGGGGAGTGGGTGCTACAGTGTGTTTGTTTAAAGTGGGTGTGTGCTATAAAGTGTGTGGAGTGGGTGCTACAGTGTGTTTGTTTAAAGTGAGTGTGTGCGTGTGGATGTGTGTGCTATGTGCGTTTGGTGGTTGTTGTTGTGTAGTGTTCATTCATTGTTCGTTTAGCAGCCTGATGGCCTGGGGATAGAAGCTTCTTCTGAGTCTTTCTGTGCTCGCCTTGAGACTCCGGTATCGCTTGCCTGACCGCAGCAGTTCAAAGAGGCAGTTGTTCGGGTGACTGGAGTCTTTAATGATTCTCTTAGCCTTGCCCTTGCAACGCTTGTTGTAAATGTTCTGGAGGGTGGGGAGCCCCCCTCCAATTGTGCGTTCGGCTGAACGTGTCACTCTTTGTAGTCTGCTTCGGTCTTGTGCAGTGCTATTCCCAAACCAGGAGGTGATGTTGCCGGTCAAGATGCTCTCTATTGTACATGAGTAGAAGTTCTTAAGGATCTTCTGACTGACTTGGAACTTCCTTAGGCGCCTGAGGAAGTAGAGGCGTTGTCGTGCCTTCTTCACAACACTGTCAATGTGTGTGGTCCATGTCAAGTCCTCGGATATGTAGGCTCCGAGGTACTTAAAGCTGTTGACTCTCTCAACCCACTGTAACCGAGAAGCCGTCGGTCTTGCTGAGTTTGTTATTTGAACCGAAGAGAACGGACTCTGTTTTACCCAGGTGTAATGATAGTTTGTTGTCGGCGAGCCATATGCAGATTTTGCCTAGTTCCGAGCTGAGGACTTTTTCAACCTGTAACTTGTTCTTGTCAGAGACCAGCAGGGCTGAGTCGTCCGCAAACAGGAACAAGTTGCAGTCACAAGATTGCAGAATGGGTACAATACAGTACGGCTCAATACACACAATTGTTAAGGGGATGCAGACCAGAAAAATACTTTCGTCTTGTTTACATCAGGGTCCCCCATTTACATTTATAAGCAGCACTTTATATTCTCCTATAGAAGTCTGTCGTGCAAGAATTTCAGAACTGCTTCAGTGATCAGTTGGTGAATCTCACTCAGGCCAAAAAAAATTTCCTCCATTTTCAATTCATCAAGACATTTATGACATACAAGACATACAAATATACAGTACTGTTTAAGAAAAAGAGATCATAAAAAATATATATACATTAGAAGGGGAAGAAACTGTATATTGGAGGGGGTTTGGTGGGGAGTTTGGACATTTTACAGGGGCCAGTTTTTAATTGCAGCCACCCGTAGGTGCTCTTTGAGAGTGGTTTTGAAGGAGGGTAGGGATTCACATTATTTTACAGCTGTGTGTAGGGCGTTCCACATTGTTGTGGCATAATTGCTAAACGTGTTTAGTCCCTTGTTTGAGCCGAATCTGGGTTTAACATGATTTGTGGAGCCCAATGCAAGTTGCTGTACTCTGTCGTGCACCCTTGGTTGTGCTACTGATGGTAACGGAAACGAATGATGGGGGGGGGGGTTGGCGTTCTCAGTACAATAACAGAAGGGAATGGTGGGTGTTTAGTGTGTGTGTGTGTGTGTGTGTATGTGTGTGTGTGTGTGTGTGTGTGTGTGTGTGTGTGTGTGTGTGTGTGTGTGTGTGTGTGTGTGTGTGTGTGTGTGTGTGTGTGTGTGTGTGTGTGTGTGTGTGTGTGTGTGTGTGTGTGTGTGTGTGTGTGTAATAATACACAAGACCCTCTTCTTGGGACCAAGTAAGGTTTCGTCGATAATCCAATCACTCAAAAGGGCATTTTAGTTAGGCATTCGTTTTCAACCGTGGGGGCCCCAGGGGGGCGATCGACCTGCGCCCCCCCCCTGAGTCCGCCAGTGTGATGCCAGTAGACATGATGATCAGGTGACCAGTGTGATGCCAGTAGACATGATGATCAGGTGACCAGTGTGATGCCAGTAGACATGATGATCAGGTGACCAGTGTGATGCCAGTAGACATGATGATCAGGTGACCAGTGTGATGCCAGTAGACATGATGATCATGTGACCAGTGTGATGCCAGTAGACATGATGATCAGGTGACCAGTGTGATGCCAGTAGACATGATGATCAGGTGACCAGTGTGATGCCAGTAGACATGATGATCATGTGACCAGTGTGATGCCAGTAGACATGATGATCAGGTGACCAGTGTGATGCCAGTAGACATGATGATCACATGACCAGTGTGATGCCAGTAGACATGATGATCAGGTGACCAGTGTGATGCCAGTAGACATGATGATCAGGTGACCAGTGTGATGCCAGTAGACATGATGATCACATGACCATGCCCCCCCCCCCCCCAGTGTGATGCCAGTAGACATGATGATGATGATGTGACCACGTCAATGTAAACAAAGTTTCACTTCATCTTTCTGGATGTAGACGTAGTCTCCGCCGTCTCCTTTTATATAAAACCAATAAAGCGGTTTCCACTAAACAAGGTGTTGTTTGTCTGTCTGTTAAGCTCAGATAGATAGATAACAGTTGAGCTGGAGAGGTTCCAGTGTGACTGGTCTGAAGTCAGATAGATAGATAACAGCTGAGCTGGAGAGGTTCCAGTGTGACTGGTCTGAAGTCAGATAGATAGATAACAGCTGAGCTGGAGAGGTTCCAGTGTGACTGGTCTGAAGTCAGATAGATAGATAACAGTTGAGCTGGAGAGGTTCCAGTGTGACTGGTCTGAAGTCAGATAGATAGATAACAGTTGAGCTGGAGAGGTTCCAGTGTGACTGGTCTGAAGTCAGATAGATAGATAACAGTTGAGCTAGAGAGGTTCCAGTGTGACTGGTCTGAAGTCAGATAGATAGATAACAGCTGAGCTGGAGAGGTTCCAGTGTGACTGGTCTGAGGTCAGATAGATAGATGACAGTTGAGCTGGAGAGGTTCCAGTGTGACTGGTCTGAAGTCCAACCAGTCAGTGAGAGCAGTGCAGGGAGAGTTACTAGTGTGTTGCACCAGGCGCGTGATTTATTCCCGTAGCCTATGTGTGCGAAGACGCTTTCTGATTGGCTAGCCGCATACAGCGAAGACCCTCTCTGATTGGTTTAGCTCCGAAGGGTCTTTTCCGCCTTGTACATATATATTCTCTGCTTCAAAGTGGTTATGCTTTGGCCCTCTTTCGAAGTGGGTTATGCTTAGAGTTAGAGTTAGGGTTAGGGTTAAGGTTAGGCTGCTGTAGCTTCTGCTTCTTGTTCTGTATTGGTGGTTGACATCCAGATGTGTTACATAATATTACTACCATCTAGTGATCAACATCAGTAACTGAAAAACCCCTTTCTTTACAATCATTCTTGGTAAATCTGTATTTTTCAAACATTCAGTTAAAATGACATTATTCCTTCCATTTTCTGCTGGATCCCCTCGACTGTAAACTAATAATAATAATAATAATAATAATAATAATAATAATAATAATAATAATAATAATAATAATAATAATAATAATAATAATAATAATAATAATAATAATAATAATAATAATAATAATAATAATAATAATAATAATAATAATAATAATAATAATAATAATAATAATAAATTCAATTTGTAACACACTTTATATCTGTGACAATCTCAAAGCGCTACATGACCTAACGCCACTAGGGGCAACATGGCTAAGTGTGATTGAATGACTGACTGACCAGACCAGGCTGCAGAAACAAATTAGTGGGGGGGCATAAAATGTTCTCGGGGGGGCACAATGGTTTTTCAACACAAGTTCCCTTTTATACGTTTCAGCTGGGACAACGGCACTGTGGCTTACTTGGCGCTGCCCACGGTGCTGAACTAAACAGCAGAGAGGCAATTGAAAAATCTAATTTCTCTCTATCTTAAGAACATTCACTGAGAGCAGACTGAGAGCAGGGGACACAAACAGGCTGGATAAGATGGTCAGGAAGGCCAGTAGCGTGGTTGGGGTGAATGAATGAATGAAAACTTTATTTAACAGATTGCAGAATGGGTACAATACAGTACGGCTCAATACATACAATTGTTAAGGGGATGCAGACCTGAGAAAGACGTTTGTCTTGTTTCCATCAGGGTCCCCCATTTTCAATTCATATAGACATATATGACATACATGACATACAGATAGTCAGTACTGCTACATCTATACATTTATGACATACCAGATTTGCAAATACAGTACTGTTTGTGATACAGAAGGAGTCAAGAAAAGGGAGTATATACATTTGACGTAGAAACTGTACATTGGAGGAGGTTGGGTGGGGGGGGTTGGGTACATTGGGATATTGACAACCATACTGGGTAATTTACATTGGAGGTGGTTGGGGGGGGGGGGGGGGGGGCGGGGGGCACACTGTATAAACAAGTAACACTGTACATTGAGGGGGGGGGGGGAGGAGACACTGTACAAACAAACACAATTGTACATTGAACTATTGACAACCATACTAGGTAAATGACTGTACATTGGAGGGGGTTGGGTTAGGATATTTACAGGGGCCAGTGTTGAATTGCAGTCTCCCGTAGGTGTCCCTTGAGAGAGGTTTTGAAAGTGGGTAGTGATCCACATTCCTTTACAGCTTTACAGTGGAGCTGGACTCTAGCCAGGGTGGCGGAGAGGAGGAGCCTTGCTAAGCTCCAGGCCATCAGGGAAAACCCCTCCCACCCACTATACACAGACTTGGCTGACAGGAGGAGCATGTTATAGGCTCACACTACCTAAATGCAGCACTGAACGGCACAGGAAGTCCTTCATTCCGACAGCCATCAGACTATACAATGCATCACTGTGCCTCACTGCATCACTGAGCACAGAGTGACAGTTATCATCTTCCATCACTGTGCAATATTACACCTACTGTAGACTTCAGTATATTTTTACTGTATTTATTTACTGTATCTTTTATTCTATTTTATTCTATTTCATTTTATTCTATTCTTAGGCCATTTGTTTTGTTATTCTTATTCGTGACTTGTTCTGTTTAATGTTGAGTGATTTGCAGTGTCAAATTTCCCTCAGGATAATACATTTCTATTCTATTCTATTCTATTCTATATCTTTGAAAAGTCTCCATTTATTCAACACTTCTGAATTCACTGACAAACTGAACTGACAAAAATAAAGTGCATAAAAAAGCAAACAAAATTCCTCCACAGGCTACTCACCATCATTAGTAAAGCGGCAAGCGGCATTTGGGGACAGAGTGAAATCTTCTTAAAACACTGTCCCTCCAACAAGTCCTTCTCAAATGCCAACTGAATTAAATTGGCCTTGCGTCGATGAAGCATACTAAGGCGATGTTCTGTAAAGACGTTATTGAGGGTAGAAAACGAATTCTCACAGAGTGCCGTGCTAGCTTCAGTAGTGTTGTTGTTGACATCAGTGCCCACTAGGGCTGTCCCCGACTAAGGATTTGGATAGTCGACTTTGATTGACAAAAAAAAAAAAAAATTATGTTTTACCAGGGTGGGCACAGCTGACTCAGTGGGCGGGCCCGGCCCCCTAATGCCCGCCCATGGCGCCGGGTCTGTGACTGACTGACTACTTGAATGAATGAGTGAACGAGTTAGTGACATCGCTGGCATTACACCGGAATCTGTGACCCATCAGGTGACCTGACAAAAGCTCCTCCATTGACAAAGTTCACACACACACACACACACACACACACACACACACACACCACACACACACACACACACACACACACACACACACACACACACACACACACACACACACACACACACACACACACACACACTCTCTGGTGGAACTTTAACCCCAAATTCAGTATCCAAGAAAATTTGAATATATACATTATAGAAATGCCGGCCTACTGAACAGTATATGCACTCAACACTTGGTCAGAGCTCCTTCTGCATGAATCAATGAGGCGCGGCACGGAGGCAAACAATATACTTCATCAAGATTCAAATGTATTGAGATGCACCGGTACATCCTGTACAGCAAAGATATTCTTTTAACACCTTCACTGGCACACTAAACCCTTAGTTTACTATCAACTACCCTGCTGTTGTGTGTGTGGCAGTGAAAGGGTTAACCTTCTGTGTATTGTCGCAGTGAAAGGGTTAAACCCTGCAAACACTTGTATTTATTACGCTGCTGTTACTGTATCTTCTGTAAATCACTCTTCAGTCCAATAACACAATACCTCCAAAACATCTTTATATATAATTACACTCGTTTCATATTTTACATTTTCTATTTACTTTATTTCTATATTTCTCTTCATATTTAATTCTAGTTGTGTTGTGTTTGTGGTATTTGTGTGAGCAGGCACAGAGACAATTGTTTGTGCAACGTACTTAATTTTTTTTTTTTATTTTGCCTTCATAAAAACATTGAAGAAAATCGAACCAACAAACATAATTAAATAATGTATTAATAAAACAACCACAACAAACACATTAAATAACAAACAATGCATTTGTAACAAATAAAAACTGAATGTTATATATATACAGTAGCACCATTAAATATTCCGGTACTTTTAATAAGAGTGGTGTAACGCTTATAAGAGTCCTCTGACAGGCAGAATAAGCAGCTAAACTGTGCTGCCACACCACTGTGCTGCCGGAGACTAAGGTGACGTCTCCCGTCCACTAGAGAAACATCTATTGCTATAAAATAATGTGAGTCTTCAAATAATTTGTTTAGTTATTGTTTTTTTAAGAAAGAGAAAATGTACCAAAAGGGTGAGATTACTTCACTTGTTCCAGTACAAAGTGGTGACAGTCGCCCCGGAGGTAGAGGCCGTCCGGTAATCGGAAGGTTCCCAGTTTGATTCCGGCTCCTCCCGACAAAGAAACGCTGAAGCGCTAACTGCTCCCGATGAGCAGGTCGGCACCTTGCACGGTTGAAGCACTAACTGCTCCCGATGAGCAGGTCGGCACCTTGCACGGTTGAAGCACTAACTGCTCCCGATGAGCAGGTCGGCACCTTGCACGGTTGAAGCACTAACTGCTCCCGATGAGCAGGTCGGCACCTTGCACGGTTGAAGCACTAACTGCTCCCGATGAGCAGGTCGGCACCTTGCACGGTTGAAGCACTAACTGCTCCCGATGAGCAGGTCGGCACCTTGCACGGTTGAAGCACTAACTGCTCCCGATGAGCAGGTCGGCACCTTGCACGGTTGAAGCACTAACTGCTCCCGATGAGCAGGTCGGCACCTTGCACGGTTGAAGCACTAACTGCTCCCGATGAGCAGGTCGGCACCTTGCACGGTTGAAGCGCTAACTGCTCCCGATGAGCAGGTCGGCACCTTGCACGGTTGAAGCGCTAACTGCTCCCGATGAGCAGGTCGGCACCTTGCACGGTTGAAGCGCTAACTGCTCCCGATGAGCAGGTCGGCACCTTGCACGGTTGAAGCGCTAACTGCTCCCGATGAGCAGGTCGGCACCTTGCACGGTTGAAGCGCTAACTGCTCCCGATGAGCAGGTCGGCACCTTGCACGGTTGAAGCGCTAACTGCTCCCGATGAGCAGGTCGGCACCTTGCACGGTTGAAGCGCTAACTGCTCCCGATGAGCAGGTCGGCACCTTGCACGGTTGAAGCGTTAACTGCTCCCGATGAGCAGGTCGGCACCTTGCACGGTTGAAGCGTTAACTGCTCCCGATGAGCAGGTCGGCACCTTGCACGGTTGAAGCTAACTGCTCCCGATGAGCAGGTCGGCACCTTGCACGGTTGAAGCTAACTGCTCCCGATGAGCAGGTCGGCACCTTGCACGGTTGAAGCTAACTGCTCCCGATGAGCAGGTCGGCACCTTGCACGGTTGAAGCACTAACTGCTCCCGATGAGCAGGTCGGCACCTTGCACGGTTGAAGCGCTAACTGCTCCCGGTGAGCAGGTCGGCACCTTGCACGGTTGAAGCGCTAACTGCTCCCGATGAGCAGGTCGGCACCTTGCACGGTTGAAGCTAACTGCTCCCGATGAGCAGGTCGGCACCTTGCACGGTTGAAGCTAACTGCTCCCGATGAGCAGGTCGGCCATTTGACATCAACTATCTGTCGTTCAATATGTGAAAAAGAATACATTTTTTCATCAATACGTTCACGTGTTATACCGTGGTGAATATAAGTATAGTTTTAGAGTGATCCCGTCTAATCTCAGAAAACGACGATATGCAGCAAAACGTGAATTTCACCAAAAGCGTTGCCGTTTCTCGCCTGGACACGCTACTATTTCCAAATCAAATGTATATAATAGGTATTATGTTTCATCATGAATGCATGAAAGGGGGGGGGGAGTCGTTTTTTGATGTTCTGATCGTCACCAACGGCATACGTTGTGGAGTAACGTTACACACACACACGTTGCGATCGAGGTGAAATCATGGTTGGATCAAAGCAGGATTGATATAATTTAGTCCTTACCTTCACCAGGAGGTACCCCAAAAAGAATATTCCAATTATCTGATCGTGAGTCCCAGTATTGGTGTCGATCGTGTCGCCAACATAATCCGCCACACATCATGCACCGGGAGCAATTCACGCTTCTCAATCCGACCGTTATAACGTTATAAAAATGCATTACTGTTACAATCTTGTTGTAACTAAGAGATTACCTGAAAAAATTTGGAATTATGTGCATGATTACAACATACAACTTTCTCTTGGGCATTTCCTAGTTGTTAAAGGTGCTATAGATAACATTCAGCCACATGGTGTCGCACTAGAGCACCAGCATGTCATTTATCCAATCAGGTGCATTCCACATGGAGAAATGGGAAGTAGGGAGGGGATTCATTCATTTTAGAGCCACAATTTGTTTTTAATGATAAATCCATTAACCAATACATTTTTGGGGGAAAAGCAATACTTTTATTCCACACCTTTCTAAAAAGCTCTGTGGATTATGGGTGGGCGATATATTAAATACATATCGGGTACAGTTCAGTAACGATACACTTTTTAAACATATCGTGGACATCGTGATGTTTTGCACAAACAATCATGTACGTTTCTAAGCCGCCGCTGATGAGACTTACTTTAGCGCAGCGCTTTCCTCTCTCCCTCTCACAGACACACTTGCCCAATTTACGTCACATACTAAGCTAACTAACGTTAGCCGTTAGCCGCTAACCCTGGAAATGCTCACAGGGGAGTGACTCCACGACACCAGTTCCATTAGTGGGGAAAGGGGAAGGGGTTATATTAACGAGGCTTGACAACAGAGGTTTATATAATCATCATATTGCCGTGACTGTATCCATCAAAGGGTTAAATCAAGCATTTTTAAGTGCTTTAGAGGAAATGTCGCAATATATATTGTGTATCGTGATAGAGCCAATATTGTGATATCATTTAGAGGCCATATCTCCCAGCTATACTGTGGATGTATATATATTTTTAATGATTACTATAGCCCCTTTAAAAAAGGTAAATACTTCACATAATACTGTTCTGACAGCCCACTATTGATGTAATTAAGAGTTGCTGAAAAGAATACTTTCTTTCAACCTTGAGGTGAATGGACCATGTCTGGAAGTGGAGGGGCCTTCTCTGGAGGGCTTAGACAAGCCTTCTCTTGAAGAGGCCAAGCCTTCTCTTGAAGAGGCCAAGCCTTCTCTGGAGGATAATGGGCCTTTTCTGAACGCTGACAAATGTTTTCTAGAAGAGGACAAGTCTTTGCCAGACACTGTGGAGTCATCAGAGCTGTCCTCAGTTTGTATTTCAGACAAGAGGCTGGCTTGTGGAGGAGACCGCTCAGTTGCATGCCTCTTATGTGAAGTAACAGAGTCTCCCTCTGGTGCAGTGTAGGTCAGTTTCCTCTCCGGCCTACGTGTGTTCTCACTGTACTGCTCAGGTTCTGAGTCAGATTCGGGGTCAGACTCAGCAGTCGCCATGTGTTTGCCACTTGAAGTCGTTGGTGACCAGCGCTGAATGGCAGTTTTGGATTCACACGATTGTCCGTTTGTTATCACACAATCGGACTCATCAGAGGTGTTCTCGCTTTCGGTTGGAAGTCTCTTCTCTTGGCACTTGCGTACATTCTTTGCAAAATCGTCATTGTCACTCTCTGAGTCAGACTCGGGTAACGGATGACTCTGCGATACGTCCGACATGCCCTCCCCTTCTTCATCCTTACAATCGGACTTGGAGGGAGCTCTTCGGAAGCTTCTCTGAAGCTTTTTGGAAAACCTTTTGGACACCGTTAAATAGTTATATTTTGGTGAAGATGTTGAGTAATCAGAACTGTGTTCCGTTTCAGAGGTATTTAGCTCCCCATCACATTCAGGCTCAGTATCACTTGAAGCTGTTATCTGTGGCCTCGGGTTCTGATCCCCGGTCTGAATGTCGTTGTCCTCCTCCTCTGGGGCAGAAAAAATGGGACAGTGCGCATAATTGATGTTCTTCGCCTTTAGGAATCCGTCAAAAGAGTCAAACACCTCTATGTCAGAGGAGGGAGATGCCACTGCTAGTTTTGAGGTGGAGTCTTGCGCCTCACAAAGAGTAAGAATGACTATATCGTCTTCTTGGTTTTCATTTCCAACATCCTGTGGCAGAACAGGGTCTCCATCTGTGGGTTCAAATGTCAGATCTGACACGACCACACGCATAACCATCCAGTCGTCATCCTTCTCCTCCGTCTCAGCTCTATATTGGAAGTCTTTGTCTCCCGTCACAGATGTCTCCTCATTTTGTGGAGATTCGTCCACCCTCAGTTCCCTGTGGTCTAGATCTGTGGATTGTTCACGTTGCAGATCTTCATGTTCCAACCCTGGCTCTTTAAGTGAAGCTTCAGTCTTCACCGCACTTTCACACTGTGAAGAGTCAAAGAGTGCATGTTTAGAAGATTCAGCACATTATAGGCTCATATCTCTGATTCATACGTCCCATGCATACTGATGTGGATACACAGATACTGATGCTGGTACTGAAGGTGATACCAGGCTAAAATACTGCAGGCACTGAGGGTGATACCAGGCTAAAATACTGCAGGTACTGAGGGTGATACCAGGCTAAAATACTGCAGGCACTGAGGGTGATACCAGGCTAAAATACTGCAGGCACTGAGGGTGATACCAGGCTAAAATACTGCAGGTACTGAGGGTGATACCAGGCTAAAATACTGCAGGTACTGAGGGTGATACCAGGCTAAAATACTGCAGGTACTGAGGGTGATACCAGGATAAAATACTGCAGGTACTGAGGGTGATACCAGGCTAAAATAATGCAGGGACTGAGGGTGATACCAGGCTAAAAGTAAATATAGAGAATAGACTGATTTACTTTCAGTCAATAAATATAGAGAATAGCTACTGATGTTTATATGATATGGACCTATGACTGTCCATGTATATTGTTACTGTCTCTTCTATCCTCTGCTCTTTATCCTCTCCTCTTCGCCTCCCTTCTACCCCACTATATTACTAATGAAAGAGCATTTCTATTTCACAAACTGTATGGATCCATATCATAATAAACAATCTTATTGAACTTTAGGAATAGTCTCATAATCATTCTGATATTAATTTCCATATTAGTATTCAGATTTCTATTCTTAATACCTCGGACCACGGATCTTGATTTACATCAAAACACATCATTACAACGGGCGGCTAAGTGGCGCAGTGGGCAAGGCGCTCACCACTAATGCAGGAGATGCTGGGTTCGAGCCCAGCTCTCGGCATTGCTACCAGCTTGGCTGGTCGTTCATACTAACGCAATTGGCAGTGTTAGGGGTGGGAAGCTGGTGGGTGGGGATCGGACGTTGTGGACAGCGACTCCTACAGGACGGTTGGTGCACCTGCACAGCAGAATCAGGAAGCAACAGGGGCGGCGTGTCCCTCCCACGCAGACCCTTGCCGCTGAGAGATCTCGCTGTGCAGGTGAAAAGATGCGACGGCTGCCTCCTCGTGTACCGGAGGGGACACGTGATGCAAGGCTTGGTCCACATTTCAGCCGGCCTGTGGGAGGCATGACCTAACAGCGCTCGAGACAGGGGAGGGTAGAATTGGACGATACGAAATTGGGATGGGAGAAAAATAGAAAATGGGAGAAAAAGTAGATAATAAAAAAATAAATAAAAACACATCATTACAGTGATATAACCACCTGCATAGACACTGGCTCAGGAGGTAGAGCAGTCATCTGGTAATCAGAAGGTTCCCGGTTCGATTCCAGCTCCTCCCGGGCAGTGTGTCGAAGTGTCCTTGAGCAAGACACATAACCCCTAACTGCTCTCGATAAGTAGGTTGGCACCTTGCATGGTGGCCTCTGCCGTCTGTGGTGTTGTTTAAGTTCTCCCATCGTCTTGAAGCTCTTCCCACACTGGACACAGCAGTAAGGTTTCTCTCCTGTGTGTGTCATGTGGTGTAGTTTAAGATCTTTCTTCGCCTTGAAGCTCTTCTCACACTGGTCACAACAGTAAGGTCTCTCTCCTGTGTGTGTCATGTGGTGTACTTTAAGTTCTTTCTTCGCCTTGAAGCTCTTCTCACACTGGTCACAGCAGTAAGGTCTCTCTCCTGTGTGTACCACGTGGTGTAGTTTAAGACATGCCTTTGTCTTGAAGCTCTTCCCACACTGGTCACAGCAGTAAGGTCTCTCTCCTGTCTGTACCACGTGGTGTAGTTTAAGACATGCCTTTGTCTTGAAGCTCTTCCCACACTGGTCACAGCAGTAAGGTCTCTCTCCTGTGTGTGTCATGTGGTGTACTTTAAGTTCTTTCTTCGTCTTGAAGCTCTTCTCACACTGGTCACAACAGTAAGGTCTCTCTCCTGTGTGTACCATGTGGTGTAGTTTAAGACATGCCTTTGTCTTGAAGCTCTTCCCACACTGGTCACAGCAGTAAGGTTTCTCTCCTGTGTGTGTCATGTGGTGTACTTTAAGTTCTTTCTTCGTCTTGAAGCTCTTCTCACACTGGTCACAACAGTAAGGTCTCTCTCCTGTGTGTGTCATGTGGTGTAGTTTAAGACATGCCTTTGTCTTGAAGCTCTTCTCACACTGGACACAGCAGTAATGTTTCTCTCCTGTGTGTACCACGTGGTGTCGTTTAAGACATGCCTTTGTCTTGAAGCTCTTCTCACACTGGTCACAGCAGTAAGGTCTCTCTCCTGTGTGTACCACGTGGTGTAGTTTAAGACATGCCTTTGTCTTGAAGCTCTTCCCACACTGGTCACAGCAGTAAGGTCTCTCTCCTGTGTGTGTCATGTGGTGTAGTTTAAGTTCTTTCTTCGCCTTGAAGCTCTTCTCACACTGGACACAGCAGTAATGTTTCTCTCCTGTGTGTGTCATGTGGTGTACTTTAAGACATGCCTTTGTCTTGAAGCTCTTCCCACACTGGTCACAGCAGTAATGTTTCTCTCCTGTGTGTACCATGTGGTGTAGTTTAAGTTCTTTCTTCGCCTTGAAGCTCTTCCCACACTGGACACAGCAGTAAGGTTTCTCTCCTGTGTGTGTCATGTGGTGTAGTTTAAGATCTTTCTTCGCCTTGAAGCTCTTCTCACACTGGTCACAACAGTAAGGTCTCTCTCCTGTGTGTACCATGTGGTGTAGTTTAAGTTCTTTCTTCGCCTTGAAGCTCTTCCCACACTGGACACAGCAGTAATGTTTCTCTCCTGTGTGTACCATGTGGTGTAGTTTAAGACATGCCTTTGTCTTGAAGCTCTTCCCACACTGGTCACAGCAGTAAGGTCTCTCTCCTGTGTGTATCATGTGGTGTAGTTTAAGACATGCCTTTGTCTTGAAGCTCTTCCCACACTGGTCACAGCAGTAAGGTTTTTCTCCTGTGTGTACCACGTGGTGTTGCTTAAGTCCTCCCATCGTTGTGAAGCTCTTCTCACACTGGTCACAGCAGTAAGGTTTCTCTCCTGTGTGTATCATGTGGTGTCTTAAAAGATTTCTCTTTACCTTGAAGGTCTTCCCACACTGGTCACAGCAGTAAGGTCTCTCTCCTGTGTGTACAATGTGGTGTCTTACAAGATCTTTCTTTCTATAGAAGATCTTCCCACACTGGTCACAGGAGTAAGGTTTATCTCCTGTGTGTACCATGTGGTGTATTTTAAGTTCTGTCTTTCTCTTGAAGCTCTCCCCACACTGGTCGCAGGAATGACGCCTCGATTCCTCCATGTCTCTATTGGTTGCCGGGCAGCAGGACAGGGGGTGGATCTGGGGAACAAAGAGAGAAAGAAACATTCAAATGAAGAGATAGGTTTGTAAACTGGCAGTCTAAGGCTATGTATATGTGACCCGGCACGGTCTAGGCCACCATATCTCGCAAGGGGGGATTCTTCACATTGCGCCATTCGGAAATAGGTCAACAATTTGATATTGGCAATTTTGAGTGCTTTGAAATGTTCTCTATATGTCTCCTTATTTTCTAAACTTAATACGACTTGTAAATGTGTTAATTATTTTTAGATTGTCCGACAGTATTATTTTCCTCGCTGTGTGAAAAAACTACAGTTGCGTCTGAGGGGAGTGGCCACTGGCTAAGTACTCTGTCTCGGGTATCAGAGAGAAGCACATAAATGAGAGGAGAGGAGAGGAGACGCACCAAAATCCATTCCGAAACAACAGGCCCAGTACTTTGTACTTTGTGTGAAAATATGCAGAGAAACATTAATATCTTTGGAACCGTTTGTGATCAATTGTATCTGAATCAGGAGATGATCTTCTCTCCATCACAATTGAAATTGAAATTTAAAAAGGCTCGACTTCCGGTGAGAGGCAAGCGAGATGGGCTGCTTGAAGTTCTAGCTCCCGACGGTCAATTAAAATAACCTCTCCAAATTCAGAAGAAAAGCTAAAACAATAACGAAATACTCGGAAATGAGTGAGAGGGCATAAACAATGAGTTGAAGGAAAAGTAAAAAACAGGAGAACATCAAGGAGAACGACGAGATGGACGAAGTAAGACTAGCTAATGTGGAGGAAGATGGCAACAGTGAAAACACGACTGAAACAATTCAAGAGGGACTAACCAACATTAGCAGAGAGATACGCAACCTTAACCTCTTAAGCTCGACGAGACCGGTACCGGTCCCAAAATTACATCACGTCATAAATCAATCTCTCCAAACTGTTTGACAAAAGTATCATTTTATTTTTCAAACGTATTCAAGTATAAACATCATAACCATGTCACAACAGCAGTTATAATGTATATTATCACCAAAGTTAGTTTACCAATAGGTTAAAGTGTTATTAGATAGATTTAACTTTTAGTTTTTTGTTGTTTAGTTCGCGAAAATCAGCCATTTTGAATTTAACATCGGGAATTGTCGTTTTTTGACGCGATTTTGAAGAGGACATCGAGAGCTTTCATTGAGCGTTGGAATTTTTCCGAACAACACTTCTCAAAGGCCTCTATGGGGCTTCAAGCAAGCATTACTTCTGTATGCATTTTTTAATATCTCTTATTACTCGGGATAATAAACCACAAAACTTAACGTTATTGGCATATATTGAAGCGCAGTTAGTTTCTCTTCCCTATTTTTAGGATGTAGCAACAATCAGATTTGAAATTTGTTTCAAAATGGCGGCACTCTGGCCAGAATAATAAACCTACTGTACATACAGTAGATTTCATTATCCGTTCTTATGCACGCCTGGTGATACTAAATCCAAATTGAACTCAGGCATTTGAAATATAAGATTTGGCACAATCCATAAATGTGTGAATTGGCTATAATAAGGTCATTTATAAGCCTGCTATTCTATATTCTATAATAATATTTCAAATTGCATTGGTCCGGATTAGTGGACTGCATCCCTGCCCGAGCCCGACGGGGCCCTGCCCGACCCGACGGGTTCGGGCTGGGTAGGGCTTTGTTTTTAAATAAATAATTTGGGCTTGGCCGGGCAGCTCCCTCTTTTTTTTATTTATTTTTTTGCGCTCGCGCTGCTTTCACTTTCTTTTTTGCGCCGTAACGTAACATAGTGCTGTCATCAGATCAGATTCAAGATGGATAAGCTAACAGATAAAATAGTAAAGGGAGAGCTTTTGAAAAGTTCCCAATGCGTCTGGGAAAGCATTTGGAAGCATTTTGACCGCAGGGAGAACGCTCGAGGAGAGGGGAACAGACAGCACTGAAGCCATCAACGGTGGATGCAATTATTTTCATTTACCACAGTGCCCGCAAATGAACAGCGGACTGGAGTGGTTTATTATTTGTTGTTTGTTCTTTGATTTAGCCGGATGGCGAACGTTTTTGTTTGTTCTTTGATTTAGCCGGTTGGCGAAGTTTTGTTAATGTTGTTCAAGGCAAGAGGTTTTTGTTGCTGACGTGACGTTCATCAACAGCGAAGTGGTGAGTCCTGATTTACTCAAATTAATTGGCTGCTGGTTTATATTCAATCAGCATTGATTGATTGATTGAAAACTTTATTAACAGATTGCAGAATGGGTACAGTACACTACAGTACAGCTCAATACATACAATTGTTAAGGGGATGCAGACCAGAGAAAGACTTTCATCTTGTTTACATCAGGGTCCCCCATTTTCAATTCATCATAACATATATGACACACACGCAGGGCTTGACATTAACTTTTTGGCTCACTAGCCACTGTGGCTAGTGGTTTTCCAAAGTCACTAGCCACTCAGCATTTTCACCAGCCAAAAATCACCACACTAAATAATTTTTTCATCAATACGTTCCCATTTTATAGCGTGACGATGAATAGGTTTAAAATCTAAATTTAATAACATTTTTGGTGGTGGTCAGGTGTTAATGTCAAGCCCTGCACACACGACATACAGATCGACAGTACTGCTACATCTATACATTTATGACATACCAGGTTTGCAAATACAGTACTGTTTGTGATACAAAAAGAGTCCAGAAAAGAGAGTATATACATTTGACGTAGAAACTGTACATTGGAGGAGGCTGGGTAGGTGTGGTGGGGTTGGGTGGGTGGGTGGGTGGGGGGGGAACTGTACATTGGAGGTGGTTGGGTGGGGGGGGGGGGGGGGGGTTGGGTAGGAGGGGTGGGTGGGGGAACGCATGAACAATCAGTTTGTTACAAATAACATCTACTTGTAATGTTCGGTAGCTAAGTAGCGTTATATGAAAATGATTGTAACAAACTTTTGTTCGAAACGTATCGTCCAGATATTAGACCTGGCCACCATCACCAGTAAACAATCAATAGCGAGCGATATTGGGGGACCCTGATGTAAACAAGACGAAAGTCTTTTTCTGGTCTGCATTCTGCAATCTGTTAATAAAGTTTTCAATCAATCAATCAATAACAACATTAACCAGACTCTTGTTGTGTCTATTCTCCTAACGTTAACGTTACTAGTACAAACAATCAATAGCGAGTGATATAACAACATTAACCAGATTTGTGTCCAGCAAGCTAGTCTCCCCATGTCTAATGTTATTAAGCATTAACTTATGTTGGAAATGACAATTGTCTATTAATTAATGATGTGATGATTAAAGTATTTCCACTCCATTCCACGATACCAGCGCCTCACCAGCTAACCACACATAAGCCAACCAAATCAGCGATCTTTGCACGCTATGTATGCTGGCCGCAATGCTAACTATTATAATGGTAAATCCCAATCACATTAGCACGTAAGCTAACAAAATCAGCTATCTTCTTGTGAGACTAAACTCTCCGGTCTTGGTGGTAAATTGTGTTGATGTTGGTTTTGTTTCATCAATAAATGAGGCAGAATACACAGTGAATGTATCCTTTTTTGTTTATTGCACTTTGTTCTCGCTGCAAATAAATAATGAATGCTACGCGAGGTTCGGGCTGGGTAGGGCTTTGTTTTTAAATAAATAATTTGGGCTTGGCCGGGCAGCTCCCTCTTTTTTTTATTTATTTTTTTGCGCTCGCGCTGCTTTCACTTTCTTTTTTGCGCCGTAACGTAACATAGTGCTGTCATCAGATCAGATTCAAGATGGATAAGCTAACAGATAAAATAGTAAAGGGAGAGCTTTTGAAAAGTTCCCAATGCGTCTGGGAAAGCATTTGGAAGCATTTTGACCGCAGGGAGAACGCTCGAGGAGAGGGGAACAGACAGCACTGAAGCCATCAACGGTGGATGCAATTATTTTCATTTACCACAGTGCCCGCAAATGAACAGCGGACTGGAGTGGTTTATTATTTGTTGTTTGTTCTTTGATTTAGCCGGTTGGCGAACGTTTTTGTTTGTTCTTTGATTTAGCCGGTTGGCGAAGTTTTGTTAATGTTGTTCAAGGCAAGAGGTTTTTGTTGCTGACGTGACGTTCATCAACAGCGAAGTGGTGAGTCCTGATTTACTCAAATTAATTGGCTGCTGGTTTATATTCAATCAGCATTGATTGATTGATTGAAAACTTTATTAACAGATTGCAGAATGGGTACAGTACACTACAGTACAGCTCAATACATACAATTGTTAAGGGGATGCAGACCAGAGAAAGACTTTCATCTTGTTTACATCAGGGTCCCCCATTTTCAATTCATCATAACATATATGACACACACGCAGGGCTTGACATTAACTTTTTGGCTCACTAGCCACTGTGGCTAGTGGTTTTCCAAAGTCACTAGCCACTCAGCATTTTCACCAGCCAAAAATCACCACACTAAATAATTTTTTCATCAATACGTTCCCATTTTATAGCGTGACGATGAATAGGTTTAAAATCTAAATTTAATAACATTTTTGGTGGTGGTCAGGTGTTAATGTCAAGCCCTGCACACACGACATACAGATCGACAGTACTGCTACATCTATACATTTATGACATACCAGGTTTGCAAATACAGTACTGTTTGTGATACAAAAAGAGTCCAGAAAAGAGAGTATATACATTTGACGTAGAAACTGTACATTGGAGGAGGCTGGGTAGGTGTGGTGGGGTTGGGTGGGTGGGTGGGTGGGGGGGGAACTGTACATTGGAGGTGGTTGGGTGGGGGGGGGGGGGGGGGTTGGGTAGGAGGGGTGGGTGGGGGAACGCATGAACAATCAGTTTGTTACAAATAACATCTACTTGTAATGTTCGGTAGCTAAGTAGCGTTATATGAAAATGATTGTAACAAACTTTTGTTCGAAACGTATCGTCCAGATATTAGACCTGGCCACCATCACCAGTAAACAATCAATAGCGAGCGATATTGGGGGACCCTGATGTAAACAAGACGAAAGTCTTTTTCTGGTCTGCATTCTGCAATCTGTTAATAAAGTTTTCAATCAATCAATCAATAACAACATTAACCAGACTCTTGTTGTGTCTATTCTCCTAACGTTAACGTTACTAGTACAAACAATCAATAGCGAGTGATATAACAACATTAACCAGATTTGTGTCCAGCAAGCTAGTCTCCCCATGTCTAATGTTATTAAGCATTAACTTATGTTGGAAATGACAATTGTCTATTAATTAATGATGTGATGATTAAAGTATTTCCACTCCATTCCACGATACCAGCGCCTCACCAGCTAACCACACATAAGCCAACCAAATCAGCGATCTTTGCACGCTATGTATGCTGGCCGCAATGCTAACTATTATAATGGTAAATCCCAATCACATTAGCACGTAAGCTAACAAAATCAGCTATCTTCTTGTGAGACTAAACTCTCCGGTCTTGGTGGTAAATTGTGTTGATGTTGGTTTTGTTTCATCAATAAATGAGGCAGAATACACAGTGAATGTATCCTTTTTTGTTTATTGCACTTTGTTCCTGCTGCAAATAAATAATGAATGCTACGCGAGGTAGTTTAAAGATGGCGGTTTCTGTTTTTGTGCAGGACGCTCCAACGTGTAGGGTACCAAACACGAATTTCGGCAATGGAAAACCGAAAAGGCAGAGTAGAGTAGAGTCGAGTCGAGTAGGTACTATGCAGTGGAAAAGCGGCATAAGTCTCCATTTTTATAGTTTAACAGACTCCACTTGATTATTGAAAGACCGGCCGAGAGTCACTCAGGCACGCTGTGTAGACTATAGACACTTTCTCTTTTATAGCTCCTTTTTTTCGCCATGGGATGGCGAGCAAACGTCTGTTTTTGGAAGCCAATTGTTGTTTTTGTTAATGTTACACCTGTTCTCTATGTGTATGTGTCTAACTGTTCATGTTTAGTAATGTGTGAATTCTGGGTTGACAGTGTCAGGTTTATGTTGTTAAAGCACAGATGAGTAGAAACTTTCAGGTAATATCTCTAAATGTAAATGGTCTGGTTAACCCAGTTAAACGGAGTAAAGTCATAACCAAATTGAAACGTGAAAAAGCTCAAATTATCTTTTTGCAAAAGACGCATCTTGTGAGGTTTCTGTCCTTGCCTTCTCACTCGTTCTGTTCCTTTAACCACCCTCGCTTTGTTTTCATTCATTTTTTCTGTCAAGTATTTCAATTCCCTCGTTCACACGTTTCTCTCCGCTGACGTCATCTGAGACGTCGCTGATTGGTTCCCTCACTTCCCCACGCTTTTCAATCACATTCCCCAGCTGTCACTGCCTTTCAATCAATCGATCCCTCATTATTTATACCCCGTTTTCCCCACCCTAAGTTGTTGGTTCGTCTTGATTTGTCGCTGGATGTTTTTCCCCGTTGCTGCTGTTTCACTGTGCTATTCTCCAGGAATTCCTAAGAAGCCTCCGCTTTCCTAGAAGCCTCCGCTTTCCTAGAAGCCTCCGCTTGGATACCTGCTCCGTGGCGCGCGCTCGCCTCCACTGTTGTCCTGTCCCTTTACGCAGCTCGTCTGGGTGAGTTTATCTAGATTGACTGTCTTGACCTATTTCCGATTTTCGTGTGTAACCTTTACACTGAAGTCTACCACCTTTTTGTCAGACAGTCACTCACCCAGCCATTATCGTTTTTGCTCTTTCCTTTACGGAATAATATTTTGGGATCTTCCACCTCCCACTGTGTATTTACACGAAGATATTATTTCACATTTGGACTGTGTTTGGATTTTTGCTCACTGTGTATTTACACGAAGATATTGTTTCACATTTGGACTGTGTTTGGATTTTTGCTCACTGTGTGTTTACACGAAGATAGTATTTCACATTTGGACGGTGTATGGATTTTGCTCACTGTGTGATTACATGAAGATATTTCACTTGGGCTGTTTTTGGAATATTGCACTTCACTGTGTTGTTTAACACGAAGAATATAACACCCTGTCCTCCAGCTCGTTTCAAGTCTGCTCTGTCACTGACCCGTTCCCTCTCTCCCTCTCTCGGTCTTACACAACATCTGAGAGGTCCGCCGTGAGAGTCTGCAGAGCGGTACAGAGGTCTGCTCCTGCTTCCCAAGACTACCCTTCCGGGAGAAGCTGCAGAGCAGCAGAACTTTGCCCCTTGTTCATTGTACCTGTTTCTTGTTGACCTGCTTTCCCTGTTTCACTTATTCTAGTCACCAAATAAACAAGCCCTTGTATTTGGCAACTCTGAATCCAACTCTCTTGTGTCGTTGCGTTTGGGGTCGGTGTCAAACCATAACACATCTCTCTCAGACGGAGCATGAGAAACTTAAGAAATATGGATATAGGAATACGTTCTATAGCTCATTTAAATCGGGTCATAAATGAGGTGTCTCTGTACTAATTCCTAACTCATTGAATTTTGAATTTATGAAAGAAACTAATGATAAGGAAGGACGCTATGTCATGATAAATGGTAATTAGAGGGCAACTTGGTCACGTTACTGAATGTATATGCCCCACCGGGGAGCAACAAAGGTTTCTATAAATTAAGATTGGGTCTGATAGCAGCGGAGTTGTTATGGTTTGTAACCGACCCCAATCGCACAACACAAGACAGGTATGAGAGTAAGCCAAAACAGGGCATTTATTCAATACAAACAAAAAGCGGCACTGTCCCTTTAAGGGAGAACACAAAAATACTGGAAACAAAGAAATAGGGAAAAATGTGGCACTGTGCCTTTAAGAGGCGAGCAGGCTAAGGGGCTAAGGCTAAAGGACAGGGCCAGGGCAAAAGGTCAGGGCAGGAACAGGGGCACTGGAGAGGGGAACAGGGACAGAGGCCCGGGGAGGCGGGCTGGAGACAGGGACAGAGAAAACAGGGTTAAGGCCTTGGACAGGGCGAGGGCTAGAGCTGCTTACAGGGATGGCAGGGTTCAGACGGCGGAGGCCTGGCAAGGAGATCCTCCTCGGAAGTGAAGAGACGCATCCTCCCGTGGGATAGGAAGCGATGCGCGCCGGCTTGAGCGTCTGGAGTAGGAGCGGCGTCTGGAGTTGGAGCGCGCCGGCTTGACGTCTGGAGTGGGAAACTGGAAAACCTCCCGTAGAGGATTAGAGAGCGCAGACTGTGTCCCACTCCAGGCAAAGGAGCGCGCCGGCTCGAAGAGACGCATCCTCCCGTGGGATAGGAAGCGATGCGCGCCGGCTTGAGCATCTGGAGTAGGAGCGCGCCGGCTTGGGGTCTGGAGTGGAGCGCGCCGGCTTGGGGTCTGGAGTGGAGCGCGCCGGCTTGGGGTCTGGAGTGGAGCGCGCCGGCTTGGGGTCTGGAGTGGAGCGCGCCGGCTTGGGGTCTGGAGTGGAGCGCGCCGGCCTGGGGTCTGGAGTGGAGCGCGCCGGCTTGGGGTCTGGAGTGGGACACTGGAAAACCTCCCATAGAGAATTAGAGAGCGCAGACTGTGTCCCACTCCAGGCAAACGGCGACAGGTGGCGATGGCTGGCACCTCGTCTCACGCCGGAGACGCGGCAGGTGATGGTAACGTCCAGGACTCCATGAACACTGAACACAGAAAAGGATACAGAGTCCAGAACAAAGAACCAGCATACAGAATGGCACAACGTCTCCCAGTGAGAACAAAGGAATCCTCCCGTGGAAGAATAGAGAGCAATGGCGATGTCTCACCAGGAGCGCGGCGGTAGATGGTAGCATACAGAACGACCCGACGAGGACTGGAGTGGAGGTCCAGGTATTTAAAGCCCTCTGGGGCGCTAATCATAACTTATCACAGCTGTGAAAGGTAGTCCAAGGGTGGGGGCTGTTGAAGAGCAGAGGAGAGTAAAACAACGCAAGGGTGGGGGCTGGTGAGGTGAGGAGACAGGGAATTAAAGGTCCAGGGAACAGGCGAACCTCACAGGAGTCTGAGGGGATACTAATCTGCGGGGGAGATTTCAATACTATTCTTAGTCATGAGCTAGACACTACAAGCCATAGGGTAAACAGGACTCCACAGACAAAACATTTTACTGCTTCACTTACAGACTTAGGAATGTTTAATGTCTGGCGAGATCTCCACCCGTCTGAGAGAGATTACACCCACTATTCTGTTTCTCACTCTGTTTATTCAAGAATTTACTATCTTTTTATGTTTAGAGGTGATAGACATAGGATAAGGGATTGTATTTGGGAACTACTGACATATCAGACCACTCTGAAGTCTATATGACTTTACACTTGGAGGGTAGGCCAAGGACCACACAATGGAGGCTTACCACAGGAATATTGAATAACAAATCAATTAGTGAAAGTATTAGGACAGAAATAAAAACATATATAGAGAATAATGGTGAGGTTAATCCAGTGATTGTTTGGGATGCTGCAAAAGCTGTGCTAAGGGGAAGAATGATTGCCATCACAGCAACACTGAAGAGGACGAAAGAGCGCAAATATCAGGATCTAACCCAAAAATTTACATTTCTAGAGCAACAACATAAAAATACTCCAACTAGTCAGCTGCTATAGCAAATTAGGGAAACAAGAAAATGTATTGACGAAGTCTATAAAAACGACATTGAGAAAAAAATCTAAATGTTTACGTCAAACATATTATGAATCAGGCCCAAAGGCTACTAAATTATTGGCCAGAAGGCTGCGAAAGCAACAGGCCCAAAATACAATTAATAAGATTAAAGATCCCTTGACTGGAGAAGTGTCCAGTAATTTGGAAGATATAGAGAAGGCCTTTGAATCATACTACAAAAACCTACATACTGTACACAACCAGCGCAAATAGATAGTGAAGCCACTATTTCAATCCTGAGGTCTCTTGACCTGCCCTCAATTGGCGAAATGCAGAACAAACTGTTAGGGGTGGAACGATACGCATTCGAACCGTACACCATTCGGCACGACCTCCACGGTTCGGGTGTCTGTGTATTGTACGGTTCAGGGGATGCGCACGGTGGTGTAGTGGTTAACACTGTCGCCTCACAGCAAGAAGGTCCAGGGTTCGATTCCCGCTTGGGGACCAGGTTTCCATGATGCCAGTTACCCAGGTGGGGTATCTCCCAGGCCTTTCTGTGTGGAGTTTGCATGTTCTCCCCGTGCTCGCAAGGGTTTCCCCCCCCCGATAAGATAAACCCAATGGAAAAACATGCACAACAATAGATCGCTAATGCTGTGGCGTCCTTGACGAAGACGGACAGCAGCACTTGGATTGGTCCCCTGGCGCTGCTCACATTGACGCCTGTCTGCTCCCGGCTGCCCTTGGGGGGGAAGGTCGACAGGATGGGTTAATCGCAGATACAAATCGCATGCATGCATCGCATGCGTGCCGATTGATGACCTTTGAGCAGGTCCTAAATTATTATTATAAATAAATAAAAAAAACTTCATTTGGCACGGAGCCGGGAGAGGTGAGCGCTGGCTGCAGGCAGCAGCAGCAGCAGCACTGCAGGTGCTAGTCAGTTTGTGTAAATGGCAAGCGCAATATAAATCAATCTTCATTACGACTTTAAAAACATAGCCATTAACATTACATAGGCCTACAAACATCTTGCCATAATGTTAGCAGTTTGTACAACACAACGCACGTTTTAACTATAGTAGCCCGCCAGCTGTAATACAGCCAATTAAATGTTATCGTAGCTACTAGCTAGCAGAGGATAAAATGGGAGTCTGAGAGGCGGGGTGTTTAAAGACAATGATAGGCGTTTATTCAACATCCAAGAAGGCTAACATACAACTGTGTTTACTAACTCCAACCAGGACTATTGCCGCTTTTCCACTGCATGTTATCAACTCCGGTAAGGTTAAGAGTCGAGAAGATCTGATCCTCTTTTGTCTATCCCACATATCCTTGACACACTCAGGAAATTCAGTGAATTCTCAGGGTATAAACTCAACCTTGATAAAAGTGAACTTGTACCCATTAACATTGTGGCCAGCCAGGTTTCTTTTAATTATTTGCCCTTTAAGATCACAGACTATAGATTTACCTATCTGGGTATATCTATCACAAAGTCCCACTCCCAATTACTAAAGGCCAACTTTACACCGCTCCTGGACCGAACACGCCGAGATCTTATGTTGGTCCACCATGCCCATATCTTTAGTTGGGAGAATTAATATAATTAAGATGAGCATTCTTCCAAAGTTTTTATACCTCTTCCAATGTGTCCCGATCTTTCTCACCAAAATCTTCTTTACAAAACTTAACAGCCTAATTTCAACATTTATTTGGAACAACAAACCACCCAGAATCCGGAAAATATTTTTACAAAGACTGAAAATGTGGGGGGGGGGGTTTGGCCCTACCAAACGTCCAAATATATTATTGGGCCGCGAATATTAGAAGTTTACTGTTCTGGCTACATGATACTGTACATCTGCCCCGGATGTTCCTGCCTGGTTACACATCGAAGCTAGTTCTACTGCCCGCATTTCACTCTCCACTCTTTTGTGCTCTTCAATTCCCCTGCAATCTCCCCAGTCCCTAAATCCTGTAGTGTTACACTCCCTGAAAGTTTGGTCCCAATTTAGAAAAAGTTATGGTTTAATCTCTATGTCTACTTATGCTCCAATTGCAGCGAATCATCTGTTTCCGGCCTCCCTCCTAGATAACATATTTGATCAGTGGTTCAAAAAGGGAGTTTTGAACATGAGACTGCTCTATGAAAGCAACATATTTATGTCATTTGAACAAATTAAGAACAAGTATGATTTGCCATCACACCACTTCTTTCATTACCTACAAGTTAGAAACTTTATACGTAGTCAATCCACTACATTTCCATCCCTGCCTCCAGATACATCACTGGACTCAATCCTGGAGATAAAACCTGAGCTCAAGGGAACTATGTCTAAGCTTTATATGAACATATTGAACATATGAACATATTCGAGATGGAGGACTTGTCACTCTCAATAATAAAGGGGCACTGGGAAAAGGACTTTGAAATAGACATATCAGAAGAGGTGTGGTCAAGAATACAAAAAAAATTCACGCTTCATCTATCTGTGCGAGACACAGGCTTATTCAATTTAAGATTGTACATACATAAATCCAAACTCAAACTGTCAAAAATGTTCCCTGAGGTTAGTCCTACTTGTAACAGATGCAAACAAGCCCCGGCCGGTCTGTATCACACATTTTGGTCATGTCCTAGGCTAGCCTAGCAGACTTCTGGTCGTCCATATTTAAGCTCTACTCAGACCTGGCAGGTCGGGTACTGGAACCGTGTCACTTCCTGGGTTTTTTTGGTGTTCTTTCCGACGACTTACATCTACAGTACCAAAAGCACAACTGAACTGCATCGCTTACTCCTCCCTTCTAGCAAGACGTCTCATTCTTATGAACTGGAAAGATGATCATTCCCCCTCATTTGGCAGGTGGTTTTGTGATGTAATGTACCATTTAAAAGTTGAAAAGATTAAATATACTTTACGGGGATCAAGTGAGAAATTTGATGTGGTGTGGCAACCCTTTATCTCGTATGTGGAACGGTTGACTACGTCTCTCACCTCCTGAAACAAGGACACTGTATAGGTAGGAACGACTCTGTAACACGAAATACTCTGAGAACTTTATATTTTTTTATTTATATATATATACATATATATTTTTATTTTATAAAAAAAAAATTATTAAAAAATATATATATTTAAAAAGAATTACCATTATTATTATTATTATTATTATTATTATTATTATTATTATTATTATTATTATTATTATTATTATTATTATTATTATTATTATTATTATTATTATTATTATTATTATTATTATTATTATATATTTCTTTCTACATATTTTTTGGTGTTGGTCTGTTTTTTTTTGTCGATAAGTGTATGTATGTCACGTTCGTATTGTCTACTGTAATGTCTAAAAATAACTAATACAAAATATCAAATATAAGAGTCGAGAAGGTCCGTGACGCTAAAATGTCTGTGCGGTCCCCCAACCCATAAATAGTTCCAACTCACCGAATTACATTAATCCACCACAGTTGCACTCAATATTTAAATAATGTTAGTTTAAATAAATGTAGAGAGATAATACGTATTTTTAAAATAGAATGAACAGAGCAGTGTTGTTTTGAAACAGTACAGTGTGTGTGTGTTAGTTTGATGTATGCTGCAATTTATATTGATGGCCTTCTAATTTGTTTATTTATTTATTTTAAATAACAGACACTTTTCCCTTTGATAAGAAAGCCAGCCATATACCTTTCATTGTATTTCAAATACTGGACTTTAATTTCAAGCGGAAAACGAATCTTTCTATTAAGAACTGACAATCAGGGAATTTAAACATTGTTGACATAATTTTTTTGTGTTTATATTAAAGAAAGGAAAGTCTAGTGCTGGCTGAGCATATTGTTTGTTGCGGGGTCGGGGGGGAATTGTACATTGGAGGGGGTTGGGTTTGGACATTTACAGGGGCCAGTTTCAAATTGCAGTCTCCCGTAGATGTTCTTTGAGAGTGGTTTTGAAGGTGGGTAGTGATTCACATTCCTTTACAGCTGTGAGTAGGGCGTTCCACATTGATGTGGCATAATTGCGAAACGTGTTTAGTCCCTTGTTTGAGTCAAATCTGGGTTTAACATGATTTGTGGAGCTCCCTCTGGTGTTGTGGTCGTGGTATTCACTGACCTTTGGGAAGTATTTTGACATGTACATGGGTACCTTAGTGGTGTAGTGTATCTTGTAGACCAGGCCCATTGCAAGTTGCTGTACTCTGTCATCTACTCTAAGCCATCCTAGGTTGTTAAAGTGGGCAGGGGTGAGGTGGGTTCTAGGAGTAAGGTCAAGCAGTAGTCTGACCAGTTTGTTTTGAGATGTTTGTAATTTAGTTTTTAGCGCCTTTAGGTGCTTTGGTACCATGAGGTGCAAGCATAGTCGTAGTACCCTTGAATGAGTGCTCCTGCCAGAGTCTTCAGGGTATTCTTGTTTACCAGAGAGGAGATCCGGTACAAGAATCTAGTTCTTTGGTTGACTTTTCTTTATTACATTGGATGCCATTTTGTCACAGGAAAGATTTGCCTCTAGGATGGAACCTAGGTATGTAATTTCATCTTTCCTTGTGACAATATTGTCACCCACTGTAACTGAGAAGCCGTCGGCCTTGCTGAGTTTGTTATTTGAACTGAAGAGAATGGACTCAGGTGTAATGATAGTTTGTTATCAGCGAGCCAGTCAAAAGCTTCTGATATAGTCGATCACCATTTACACTTAAAACGATTAGCTACAGGGGCGTGGCTGGGTAGCGCAGTGGACTAAGCACTCGCCTACCACCGCAGAGACTCTGGGATCGAATACAGCTGTCAGCGGTACCTCCGGCTTGGTCAGTCGTCCCTACTAACACAATTGGCAGTGTTTGCGGGTGGGAAGCCGGTGGGGTATGTGTCCTGGACGGTCGTTGTAAACTGCGACTCCTACTGGTCGGTCCTGTTCAGCAGGGAGGGGATCTGGGGGAAATAGCATGAACCTCTGCACACGTTACGTTCCCCCAGTGAAACTCCTCGCTGTCAGGTGAAAAGAAGCGGCTGGCGACTCCACATGTATCGGAGGAGGCATGTGGTAGTTCTACACCCTCCCCAGGCCGACAGTGGGGCAATGCGAGCAACGACCAGGAAGGGACTTGGCATAACGACTAAATTGGGTGGGTGAAAAATACAGAAAAAAGCCAAAAAATGTATGGAATAAAAAGAAATCTAAATAAAAAATGAGATACTATTGGTTTGGATAGAAATGCATGTGATTGGTTCCAAGATTATCTATCAGGGAGACATCAGTGTAGAAAGTCGGGTTATGCCCAATACAATTTTGTATCATTTACATTTTGTCATTTAACTGACGCTTTCATCCAAAGCGACTTACAAGTTCTGTACGACAAGCCATCAGGAAGGGCACAACTCTATCAGCTGAGTAACAATGTTCATCAAAGTGTTCAGTGCTACAGTGTAGGTTAGTATATTAGGACAAGTGCATGACAGTAAGGTTAGTTAGGGTTAGATAAAAACAAAAAATTATAAATTTCAGATAATGGTTGAAGAAGTGAGTCTTTAGTCGACCACGAAAGATTGGACGGGTTTCGGCTGTCCTAAATGTGGTGGGCAGTTCGTCCCCTCTTAGCAGGTGGGGGCCCACATGTGGGCCCTCTTGAGGATGATTTGCCCACCTCCACTTTGGCGACCTCTGGTGGCTCGGGTGTGCATATTTTTTAATACAATATATTATATATTTCGAATTAGAGACCCATTTGTTGCCTGTCGATAGCCCTTTCAGGTGACAAAATCCGTTCAGCGGTTCTCGAGTTACATGCCGATATGTGAGGCTTGCACGAAGTACACGGTATTGCACAAATACTACTCCAGACTCTTGGGGCTCTAGTTCCGTCAATCATTTGGCGATCTCGAAAATTATTGGACAGTTGTAGCCAATGAGTGTGGCTTTCCAATGATACCCCACCTGGGGATGTACGAATCAGGGATCTAGGTGAAAAGTCACGAGTGAAAACAGGAAGAGAAAAAACGCAGAATTAATTGAAGTCTATGCGAAAACTGAGCTTTTCTTTTGTACACAGTTTACCAAAATCACTCCTAATCACTCATTTCTGAACGGATCTTTATGAAATCTGGACATGTACTACATACGACTTCAGGCTATGGATCTCATGCTATGGATTTTTAAGCCTCCAGCCATTCTGGGGAAATACTACTTCTGAACTACTAACTACTACAGAAAAACATGAGTAACAAGCTTTTCTACAACTCAAGTTCAGACCTATGTTACTCTATTTCATTAGCACTAAAGGTGAGTTTCCCTTATTGTACCAGAAACCTTAGAATGTCATCTTTCAAAAGAGACCAGGCTCATGCATGTGGTATAAGTATAAAGTATAGTATTTTGGTTTGCAAAAAAGGTATGCAGTCCTCAAAAACGAAAACTAAAATGGCCAATTTTGGGGGTGCCTGTTAAATGAGGGTTATATTTTTTAACTTTTTTCATTTCAGATAATGGTTGAAGAAGTGCGTCTTTAGTCGACCACGAAAGATTGGACGGGTTTCGGCTGTCCTAAATGTGGTGGGCAGTTCGTTCCACCATTGTGGGACAAGGACTGAGAAAAGGCGGCTTCTCCTCGATGACCCTCCCGGAGCTCGGATAGGAGTGGGTCTGAGACGGCAAGAAGATGCAGAGCGTAGTGTAATAACTAGGAATATCAAGAAGAAACAAAAAAATGGAATGGGCTTTTAGGATTATATGGAAATAGTAATAGTAATAGAAATAATTGCACAGGTCGAACTGAAAACACTTGTACAATTAGAAGTTTTACTCAATCATTTCTTCCATTGTCACGGTTCAATCAAATTGTCTGTGCTTTGGTCCTATGCCACTTGGATTATTGTTCTGTTGTGTGGGCTTCTGCTTCAAAAAGGTTGCTTAACATGTTACAAGTGGCACAAAACAAGGCGGCTAGACTTGTTCTTGGCTGCTCATATAGGTCTAATGTTGTTATGCACAAACGACTTAAATGGTTGACCGTTGAGAAAAGATTGACTGCCAATTTACTTATATTTTTTTCAGATCTCACTTACAAGAGTGCCAATGAATATGAAAGTGATAATTAGGGCTGTACCGAATGTCATTTTTTAACATTCGAAGCTTCGATTGAAGTATTCGAACGAAGCTTTGGATTAAATTAGTATTTTTCTTTTATTAAATCAACTTTCTTTAATGAATATAACTCATCAGTTTCGTCAACATAAATAATCCAATAAGGGCATGGTTGGTATGAAAGTGATGGTGACATCTTATAGTATAATATTAGAATATTAGTGTAGCCTAATCTTTAACTGCAACTGTGAAGAAAACCCCCATTGGTTTAAACAGATTGAATACAAATTTAAAATTAAATTAATAAAACATTTAAAATTCGAATGTTGATTTAGAATTCGAATGTCCACTTCTTCATTATTACTACATCTTTCAATATCTGGAAGTTATTTAACATTACTGTATGATATAATTGTGTAATATAATATCCAGGAATATCAAGAAGAAACTAAAAAGATTAGAGGCCTTTATTCCTTGCCCATCCTTCTCCCATGCCATTTACATGTGTTTTCTGCCACACATCACGTGCAGTACCTAGTTTCTCCAGAAGATGTCCCTCTTCACTCACTAGAGACAGAGCTTCTCTCTCCACATGCATTTCTCTCTCACAGAAAACAGCAGGGAGCCTGTTTGACACCTCTGCCCCAATCGTGTTCACGCGCGCCCCAATCACCCCCCCCCACTCCTCCTCCTCCAACTCCTCCTCCTCTGTCTCTCCTACAGTGTATGAATGAATGAAAACTTTATTTAACAGATTGCAGAATGCGTACAATACAGTACGGCTCAATACATGAATGAATGAATGAATGAAAACTTTATTTAACAGATTGCAGAATGGGTACAATACAGTACGGCTCAATACATACAATTGTTAAGGGGATGCAGACCTGAGAAAGACGTTTGTCTTGTTTCCATCAGGGTCCCCCATTTTCAATTCATATAGACATATATGACATACATGACATACAGATAGTCAGTACTGCTACATCTATACATTTATGACATACCAGATTTGCAAATACAGTACTGTTTGTGATACAGAAGGAGTCAAGAAAAGGGAGTATATACATTTGACGTAGAAACTGTACATTGGAGGTTGGGTGGGGGGGGTTGGGTACATTGGGATATTGACAACCATACTGGGTAATTTACATTGGAGGTGGTTGGGGGGGGGGCGGGGGGCATACTGTATAAACAAGTAACACTGTACATTGAGGGGGGGGGGGGAGGAGACACTGTACAAACAAACACAATTGTACATTGAACTATTGACAAAACCATACTAGGTAAATGACTGTACATTGGAGGGGGTTGGAATGATTGGGTTAGGATATTTACAGGGGCCAGTGTTGAATTGCAGTCTCCCGTAGGTGTCCCTTGAGAGAGGTTTTGAAAGTGGGTAGTGATCCACATTCCTTTACAGCTTTGGGTAGGGCGTTCCACATTGATGTGGCATAATTGCGAAACGTGTTTAGTCCCTTATTTGAGCCGAATCTGGGTTTGACATGATTTGTGGAGCTCCCTCTGGTGTTGTGATCGTGGTATTCACTGACCTTTGGGAAGTATTTTGACATGTACATGGGTACCTTGGTCGTGTAGTGTATCTTGTAGACCAGGCCCATTGCAAGTTGTTGTACTCTGTCGTCTACTCTAAGCCATCCTAGGTTGTCGAAGTGGGCAGGGGTGAGGTGGGTTCTAGGAGTAAGGTCAAGCAGTAGTCTGACCAGTTTGTTTTGAGATGTTTGTAATTTTGTTTTTAGCGCCTTTGAGGTGCTTTGGTACCATGAGGTGCAAGCATAGTCGTAGTACCCCTGAATGAGTGCTCCTGCCAGAGTCTTCAGGGTGTTCTTGTTTACCAGAGAGGAGATCCGGTACAAGAATCGAGTTCGTTGGTTGACTTTTTTTATTACATTGGATGCCATTTTGTCACAGGAGAGATTAGCCTCTAGGATGGACCCCAGGTAGGTAATTTCATCTTTCCTTGTGACAATATTGTCACCCACTGTAACTGAGAAGCCGTCGGTCTTGCTGAGTTTGTTATTTGAACCGAAGAGAATGGACTCTGTTTTGCCCATGTGTAATGATAGTTTGTTATCAGCGAGCCATATGCAGATTCTGCCTAGTTCCGAGCTGAGGGTTTTTTCAACCTGTAACTTGTTCTTGTCAGAGACCAGCAGGGCTGAGTCGTCCGCAAACAGGAACAAGTTGCAGTCACAAGCTGACGACATGTCATTTGCATAAATTAGGAACAGTAGCGGTCCTAGTATGCTTCCTTGTGGAACACCACAGCTCACTGTGAGGGGGGGGGATAGGGTACCGTTTACCTCCACCATCTGTTCCCTCCCCTCAAGGTAGGATTGCATCCAGCTCACTGATAGACTATCAAAACCAATTGCTTTTAGCTTGTCAATCAGAATGGAGTGATTGACCGTGTCAAAGGCCTTTTGTAGGTCCAGCATGACCATGCCGCAGTATTTGCCTGCGTCCACCTCTTGTTTGATGTGGTCATTCAAATAGAGAAGGCATGTGTCAGTGGAGTGGGATGTTCTGAAGCCAGATTGGAATTCGTAGATTAGATTTTTTTCCGCTAGGTACTTTTCGACCTGTTCGTAGACTATTTTTTCCATGACTTTCGAGATGGAGGTGAGAATAGAAACAGGGCGGTAGTTGCCTGGGTCTAATTTGCTGCCCTTTTTGTGCAGAGGGGTCACCCTCGCAATTTTGAAGTCCTTGGGGACGTGTCCCTGTTTTATGGAGAGGTTTATTATGTGTGTGATGATTGGTGTGATGGCGGCTGCTGAGTCTCTGAGGAATTTGGAGGGGATGTTGTCATGGCCAGTGGCCTTGTTAGGTTGGAGGGCGCTCAGTTTATTGAGTACCTCATCTGTTGTTACCGTTTCCAGCTTGAAGTCGTCCTTGCGGACCCCTAGGTTTTTGTAGAAAGCTACTATGTGTTCTACCCCATAAAGCCCTGAGTGGGAGGGTAGTTTGTTTACCAGTGTTGTGGCTATGTTTGTGAAGAAAATGTTTAAGTAATTGGCTACATCCAGCTTGTCTGTGATGAGCGTGTTGTCAGTTTTTATGTTTATGTTTGAGAATCTGGTTTTAAGTTTTTTACTGCATCCTAGTTGATTATTGAGTAATTTCCAAAGTTCACGTGGTTTGTTTTTGTTTTCCTCAGTTTTGTCATTGATGAAATTCTTTTTTGCAGTTTTGATCATGGAGTTTACGTCGTTTCTTAGTCTGTTTCTTTCTAGTTTGAGTTCAGTCACGTGGGCTTGGAGTTCACTGCTCGTGCTTTTAGTAAGCTTTGACTGACTTTTACGAAACTCAGAGCATTTTTTGTCTCTGGTTTTCATAGCGGCCAGTATTTCGGAGTGCATCCACGGCTCAGCGCGATTTTTTACCCTGGTGGTTCTTAGGGGGGCCATGTCGTTTAGTATTGCTGAGAATTTGGTTTTGAAACCAAGCCATGTTTCGTCAACCAGTGTACCATTGAGTTCATCTGACCAGTCCAGACTCTCCAGTTCAAGGTTGAAGGCCTCGCTAGAGTAGGTTTTGAGGTCTCTAGATGTGACTGTTTTGTGGCAGCCAGCCTTTTGTTTTAGTTTTTTTCGGGTACAGAATATCATATAATGATCACTTAACCCACATGCTATAACCCCTTTATTTGAGATCTTGGACTTGTCGGAGGTCAGAATGAGGTCAATGGTAGTCTGAGTTGATTCACATACACGTGTGGGTTGGGTGATTAGCTGGCTGAGGCCATGCAGATCACAAAACCTACTGAAGGCCTTGAAGACGGGTGCATCTTTTCGTTGCATATCCGTGTTCCAGTCTCCAATAAGAATTTTGTCTACATCCTCAACTCCAGCTAAACACCCATCCATTGTATCATAAAAGCCACTATGATCTGGCGGCCTGTAGACTGTGCCAACCAGTAGGGATTTCGCCCTTTCGAATAGGATTTCCACCCATACAGTTTCAATTGATTTATGATTCAGGTCATTTCTGTTGATGAATTTGGTGTCCTTGTGTATGTACATACAGACACCACCTCCATGTTTGTTCCTATCATTCCTGATTATTGAGTAGTTCTCTATCTCTATCTCTGGATCTTTTACAGAATCGTCGAGCTTAGTTTCTGAGAAGCACAGTATGTTTGCCTTACCATTTATGAATATTTGCTTGATTTCATCCAATTTGTTTTTTAAGCTGTTAATGTTAATGTGAAAAATGTTCAGTCCATTGGCGTTGGTTATTTCATTTATGTTGGCAGGTTCGAAGTATTGTCCGTTTGTAATCTGTTCCTCTGTGTTGTTGTGGGTGGGAAGGGGGGAGGGGGGCGTCGGGTCCCGCGCCGTGTTGGAACAACAAAGGACTCGTTCCTGGTTGTTTTTGTTGTTAGCTCTGCTAGCTAGCCGGCTATCGGGCGTCGAGATGTTTACATCCCGCGTCGAGATGGTCGTCATGGTTTCGACCCTCGGTTCACCTCCTCTCGTCACTGCCTCACGTGTGCTCGTCTGCTGCGGCGTCATTGGGGAAGTGTTGCCGTCCGCGCAGTAGATGTAGCCACAGGTTGCGTTGTTGATGTTGTTGGTCGCGATGGGAACCTCCATCGCTTCTTGCTGTAGTCTCTGGTTCCGTGTCATTACGGGACCAGGGTTCTGATGTATGTCACCCGACATGAGCAGATATAATAAAAACATTGATCTCTTATTACACTTGCCTGCCGGGGGTAATTTCTTTCGTTCCGGATTTGCAGTAAGTACTGCGTGGATCGCCGAGGCACCGAAGGGTGGATGTTTCCTCTCCGTGCCCGTTAACAAGTAGAAGTCGCAATGGGACTGTTGATTTACGTTTTCGCTACCCTCCACTTCTGTCTGGAGTTGCTGCTTGAGTTGTGAATTCAGGTACAAATCCATAATCCACAGGAGGGAAAGTAGAAAATGCGCAAAGTACTTTGTTGTTGCTCTGTTGCGTTGGCTATTGCGTTGATTACGGGAGCTACGTAAAATGCGACCGTCCATGTTGAAGCCGGAAGAGCATACAATTGTTAAGGGGATGCAGACCTGAGAAAGACGTTTGTCTTGTTTCCATCAGGGTCCCCCATTTTCAATTCATATAGACATTTATGACATACACAACATACATGACATTTATGGCATAGGGACATATAGGTATTTAGTACTGATACATTTGTGACATAAACGGTATTCAAATATACAGTACTGTTACCCCTAGATCCTGACAGAGTATATACATATGATGGGGAGGGGACTGTACATTAGGAGGGGGTGGGTGGGTGGGAGAGAAATATACATACGGCGGGGAGGGAATATATACATGCGGTGGGGAGGAGACTGTCTATTAGGAGGTGGTGGGGGTTTTGGGCATTTACGGTGGCCAGTTTCGAATTGTAGCCTCCCGTAGGTGCTCTTTAAGAGCGGTTTTGAATGTGGGTAGGGATTCACATTCCTTTACAGCTTTGGGTAGGGCGTTCCACATTGTTGTGGCATAATTGCGAAACGTGTTTAGTCCCTTGTTTGAGCCGAATCTGGGTTTAACATGATTTGTTGAGCTTCCTCTGGTGTAGTGGTTGTGGTATTCACTGACCTTTGGGAAGTATTTTGACATGTACATGGGTACCCCGGTCGTATAGTGTATCTTGTAGACCAGGCCCATTGCAAGTTGCTGTACTCTGTCGTCTACTCTAAGCCATCCTAGGTTGTCAAAGTGGGCAGGGGTGAGGTGGGTTCTGGGGTTCAGGTCAAGTAGTAGTCTGACCAGTTTGTTTTGTGATGTTTGTAATTTTGTTTTAAGCGCCTTTGAGGTGCTTTGGTACCATGAGGTGCACGCATAGTCGTAGTACCCTTGAATGAGTGCTCCTGCCAGAGTCTTCAGGGTATTCTTGTTTACCAGAGAGGAGATCCGGTACAAGAATCTAGTTCGTTGGTTGACTTTTTTTATTACATTGGATGCCATTTTGTCACAGGAAAGATTTGCCTCTAGGATGGAACCCAGGTAGGTAATTTCGTCTTTCCTTGTGACAATATTGTCACCCACTGTAACTGAGAAGCCGTCGGTCTTGCTGAGTTTGTTATTTGAACCGAAGAGAATGGACTCTGTTTTGCCCATGTGTAATGATAGTGTGAGGTTTTGCCCGCTGCTCACCACCTTTTCTCTGTTTTCTTTAAGCCTACTGTTAGAAATTCCCTTCTCACTCACTCTCTCTAGCCCCCACCCTCTCGTTCTTTACTCTCGTTTACTCTCAGTGGCCACACCTGGACTATTATCAATTACCTCTCGCACCTGTGGTGGCAGGCTAATTAGTTCCCCTGTGGGCTTTAAATACGAGGGCTCTTCCCCTCGTTTCGGCGTGGGGTCGTGTTGTATTCATGCTGAGTCATATTCTCTAACATCTAGACTCTTTCGGGAGATCCTCTGGTCTACCAATGCTGTAAGATGGATCTCTCCAGCCTTGAGATGTTTTGCTCCAGCCTTCGTCTGCTGTCGCCGTAGCCTGTGGAGGAGACTGTTCTGCGCTCCCTGTAACTTCCACGGGAGGCACCCCAGCGCTCCACTGCAGACCCCAGCGCAGCTGTTCGTCCTGACGCACATCTAGACCAACGCGCATCTCCCGGACCCTCGGGCTTGGCACGCTCTCCAGTCACCAGCGCGCAACGCGCATCTTCAAGGGCTTTGGCCACCTGTCGCCGTTTGCCTGGAGGGAGACATTGTACTGCGCTCTCTAATTCTCTACGGGAGGTATTCCAGTGTTCCACTCCAGACCAGCGCGCCAGATGCGCTCAAGCCTTCGCCACCTGCCGCCGTTTGCCTGGAGGGAGACACTGTACTGCGCTCTCTAATCCTCTACGGGAGGTATTCCAGTGTTCCACTTCAGACCTTCGAGCTTGGCACGCTCCTCCGTACCAGCGCACAGACGCGCATCTTCCAGACCTTCGAGCTAGGCACGCTCCTCCGTACCAGCGCACAGACGCGCATCTTCCAGACCTTCGAGCTTGGCACGCTCCTCCGTACCAGCGCACAGACGCGCATCTTCCAGACCTTCGAGCTTGGCACGCTCTCCAGACCTCAGCGCGCCGACGCGCATCTTCCAGACCCTCGTGCTTGGCACACTCCTCCTCGCAGACGCACCCCGAGGCGTCTCTCGGTTCCGACGCGCACACCAAGGTGTGGCGCGCACTCTGTTCCTCGGCTCCGACAGCGGCTACCCGGTGGACGACACCCTCGCCACCGCCACTGTTCCAGCACTCTGTTCCTCGGCTCCGACAGCGGCTACCCGGTGGACGACACCCTCGCCACCGCCACTGTTCCGACGCGCACACCAAGGTGTGGCGCGCACTCTGTTCCTCGGCTCCGACAGCGGCTACCCGGTGGACGACACCCTCGCCACCGCCACTGTTCCGACGCGCACACCAAGGTGTGGCGCGCACTCTGTTCCTCGGCTCCGACAGCGGCTACCCGGTGGACGACACCTTCGCCACCGCCACTGTTCCAGCACTCTGTTCCTCGGCTCCGACAGTCGGCTACCCGGTGGACGACACCCTCGCCACCGCCACTGTTCCAGCACTCTGTCCCTCGGCTCGGACAGCCAGCCACCCGGTGGCGATGCCCTCGCCCCGCTGCTGTCCCTGTACCATTACGCATACGCCTGGGTGAGTTTTGATTGTGATGTCACTCACCCAGCGTAGTGCCCTTGCCCCCGTTCCCGCTGCTGTCCCTGTACCTTTACGCATACGCCTGGGTGAGTTTTGATTGTGATGTCACTCACTCAGCGTAATGCTTTTTGCCCCCGTACCCGCTGCTGTCCCTGTACCTTTACGCATACGCCTGGGTGAGTTTTGATTGTGATGTCACTCACTCAGCGTAATGCCTCTTGCCCCCGTTCCCGCTGCTGTCCCTGTACCTTTACGCATACGCCTGGGTGAGTTTTGATTGTGATGTCACTCACTCAGCGTAATGCTTTTTGCCCCCGTACCCGCTGCTGTCCCTGTACCTTTACGCATACGCCTGGGTGAGTTTTGATTGTGATGTCACTCACTCAGCGTAATGCCCCTTGCCCTCGTCCCGCTGCTGTTCCTGCACCATTACGCATACGCCTGGGTGAGTTTTGATTGTGATGTCACTCACCCAGCGTATTGCCTCCTTTAGTTCTCACTTAGTTATTAGTTTGGACTTTTCATCTCCCACTCTGTTTTGTTCTCTCGTGGATATTATTTTGGACATTTCATCTCCCACTGTGTGTTTGTTCACACGAAGATAGTATTTACTTTGTTACTTTGTTATTTGGACTGTTCTGCATCTGCTCTGTTTGTTCCCTTTGAATATTAACCCTCTCCTCTGTTCTGCAGAGCGGCCCAGATGTTTTCCCACCAGTCCCCAGTTCCTCCCTGTCCCCAGCCCGCCTCCGCGGTTCTCTGTCCCCAGTTCCTCCCTGTTCCCCAGCCCGCCTCCGCGGGCCTCAGTCCCCTCTGTCCCAAGTTCTCCCCTTCTAGTTCCACCTAGTCCCTAGTCCTCTATCCCTAGTTCTCCTAGTCCCTAGTCCTCTTTCCCTAGTTCTCCTAGTCTCTAGTTCCTCTGTTCCCTAGGCGTTCCCTTAACCTTCCCTTAGGCGTTCCCTTACCTTCCCATAGTGTTCCCTTTTCCTGCCCGCCTCTTAAAGGCACTTTACCTTCCCCTCTTGTGTTATTCCAGTGTGTTGTGTTTTCTCCCTTAAAGGGACAGTGCCCTTTTCCCCTGTTCTAAATAAATATCTGTTTCTTGGCAAACCATCATACCTGTCTTGTGTTGTGCGATTGGGGTCGGTTACAAACCATAACAGTACGACCCCACCAAATCGACGACCCCAGCCAGCACAGACGGTGTATGTTGAGTTTGCCTTTTTTTTTCTTGTTCCCTCTAGCTCCCCTGTTAGCCCAGTTTAGCTTCCTTGTTAGTCCTGTTTAGCTCCCTTGTTAGCCTGTTAGCTCCCCTGTTAGCCCTGTTGGCTTCCCTGTTAGCCCAGTTTAGCTCCCCTGTTAGCCTGTTAGCTCCCCTGTTAGCCCTGTTGGCTTCCCTGTTAGCCCTGTTTTGACCCCCCTGCAGCTTGTTAGGCCTCTACTACCAGCATGGCCCCTGTCAGCCTCTATGTTTATGCAGCCTTGCAGCTGGCATAGGCCCTGTAGCTAGCCAGGCCCAAGCAGCTAACCCGGTCCCTCTGCATGGCCTCCACTTTTTTGTGTAGAATCTCACACAGCTAGGACTGTCCTTCCAGCTAGCTTGTGCTCTCATGCTGGTCCAGCCCTGTCTGCCAGCCTAGCTCCGGCAGCTAGCGCAGCCTCTATGTTGATGTAGCAGTACAGCTAGCATAGGCCCTGTAGCTATCAGTGCCCTGGCAGCTACCCTTTCCCTCTGCTAGCCTGGCTCCGGCAGCTTGCGCAGCCTCTATGTTGATGTAGCAGTACAGCTAGCATAGGCCCTGTAGCTATCAGTGCCCTGGCAGCTAACCTTCCCTCTGCTAGCCCTTTCCCGGTGCTTCCATGGTTACCCCTTAGCTACCCTGCTTGCCCCTCAGTTCCTCTAGACCAGTTTCTCTAGACCCAGTTCCTCTAGACCAGTTCTCTAGACCAGTTCTCTAAACCAGTTCCCTAGACCAGTTCTCTAGCCCGGTTCTCTAGCCCAGTTCTCTAGACCAGTTCTCTAGACCAGTTCTCTAGACCAGTTCCTCTAGACTAGTTCTCTAGACCCAGTTCCTCTAGACCAGTTCCTCTAGACCAGTTCCCCCAGTTGCCCCTCTGCTACCCCTCGGCGACCCTGTTTCTTTTGCTAGCCCCACTCTTGTGGTGGCTTCCCCTGCTGGCTTGGCCAGTACCTCTTGTTTTGCCCCCTGCCACTCTGTCTGTATTTGTTTTGGGTCGCCGGGTGGCTCCCGTTGAGGGGGGGGTACTGTGAGGTTTTGCCCGCTGCTCACCACCTTTTCTCTGTTTTCTTTAAGCCTACTGTTAGAAATTCCCTTCTCACTCACTCTCTCTAGCCCCCACCCTCTCGTTCTTTACTCTCGTTTACTCTCAGTGGCCACACCTGGACTATTATCAATTACCTCTCGCACCTGTGGTGGCAGGCTAATTAGTTCCCCTGTGGGCTTTAAATACGAGGGCTCTTCCCCTCGTTTCGGCGTGGGGTCGTGTTGTATTCATGCTGAGTCATATTCTCTAACATCTAGACTCTTTCGGGAGATCCTCTGGTCTACCAATGCTGTAAGATGGATCTCTCCAGCCTTGAGATGTTTTGCTCCAGCCTTCGTCTGCTGTCGCCGTAGCCTGTGGAGGAGACTGTTCTGCGCTCCCTGTAACTTCCACGGGAGGCACCCCAGCGCTCCACTGCAGACCCCAGCGCAGCTGTTCGTCCTGACGCACATCTAGACCAACGCGCATCTCCCGGACCCTCGGGCTTGGCACGCTCTCCAGTCACCAGCGCGCAACACGCATCTTCAAGGGCTTTGGCCACCTGTCGCCGTTTGCCTGGAGGGAGACATTGTACTGCGCTCTCTAATTCTCTACGGGAGGTATTCCAGTGTTCCACTCCAGACCAGCGCGCCAGATGCGCTCAAGCCTTCGCCACCTGCCGCCGTTTGCCTGGAGGGAGACACTGTACTGCGCTCTCTAATCCTCTACGGGAGGTATTCCAGTGTTCCACTTCAGACCTTCGAGCTTGGCACGCTCCTCCGTACCAGCGCACAGACGCGCATCTTCCAGACCTTCGAGCTAGGCACGCTCCTCCGTACCAGCGCACAGACGCGCATCTTCCAGACCTTCGAGCTTGGCACGCTCCTCCGTACCAGCGCACAGACGCGCATCTTCCAGACCTTCGAGCTTGGCACGCTCTCCAGACCTCAGCGCGCCGACGCGCATCTTCCAGACCCTCGTGCTTGGCACACTCCTCCTCGCAGACGCACCCCGAGGCGTCTCTCGGTTCCGACGCGCACACCAAGGTGTGGCGCGCACTCTGTTCCTCGGCTCCGACAGCGGCTACCCGGTGGACGACACCCTCGCCACCGCCACTGTTCCAGCACTCTGTTCCTCGGCTCCGACAGCGGCTACCCGGTGGACGACACCCTCGCCACCGCCACTGTTCCGACGCGCACACCAAGGTGTGGCGCGCACTCTGTTCCTCGGCTCCGACAGCGGCTACCCGGTGGACGACACCCTCGCCACCGCCACTGTTCCGACGCGCACACCAAGGTGTGGCGCGCACTCTGTTCCTCGGCTCCGACAGCGGCTACCCGGTGGACGACACCTTCGCCACCGCCACTGTTCCAGCACTCTGTTCCTCGGCTCCGACAGTCGGCTACCCGGTGGACGACACCCTCGCCACCGCCACTGTTCCAGCACTCTGTCCCTCGGCTCGGACAGCCAGCCACCCGGTGGCGATGCCCTCGCCCCGCTGCTGTCCCTGTACCATTACGCATACGCCTGGGTGAGTTTTGATTGTGATGTCACTCACCCAGCGTAGTGCCCTTGCCCCCGTTCCCGCTGCTGTCCCTGTACCTTTACGCATACGCCTGGGTGAGTTTTGATTGTGATGTCACTCACTCAGCGTAATGCTTTTTGCCCCCGTACCCGCTGCTGTCCCTGTACCTTTACGCATACGCCTGGGTGAGTTTTGATTGTGATGTCACTCACTCAGCGTAATGCCTCTTGCCCCCGTTCCCGCTGCTGTCCCTGTACCTTTACGCATACGCCTGGGTGAGTTTTGATTGTGATGTCACTCACTCAGCGTAATGCTTTTTGCCCCCGTACCCGCTGCTGTCCCTGTACCTTTACGCATACGCCTGGGTGAGTTTTGATTGTGATGTCACTCACTCAGCGTAATGCCCCTTGCCCTCGTCCCGCTGCTGTTCCTGCACCATTACGCATACGCCTGGGTGAGTTTTGATTGTGATGTCACTCACCCAGCGTATTGCCTCCTTTAGTTCTCACTTAGTTATTAGTTTGGACTTTTCATCTCCCACTCTGTTTTGTTCTCTCGTGGATATTATTTTGGACATTTCATCTCCCACTGTGTGTTTGTTCACACGAAGATAGTATTTACTTTGTTACTTTGTTATTTGGACTGTTCTGCATCTGCTCTGTTTGTTCCCTTTGAATATTAACCCTCTCCTCTGTTCTGCAGAGCGGCCCAGATGTTTTCCCACCAGTCCCCAGTTCCTCCCTGTCCCCAGCCCGCCTCCGCGGTTCTCTGTCCCCAGTTCCTCCCTGTTCCCCAGCCCGCCTCCGCGGGCCTCAGTCCCCTCTGTCCCAAGTTCTCCCCTTCTAGTTCCACCTAGTCCCTAGTCCTCTATCCCTAGTTCTCCTAGTCCCTAGTCCTCTTTCCCTAGTTCTCCTAGTCTCTAGTTCCTCTGTTCCCTAGGCGTTCCCTTAACCTTCCCTTAGGCGTTCCCTTACCTTCCCATAGTGTTCCCTTTTCCTGCCCGCCTCTTAAAGGCACTTTACCTTCCCCTCTTGTGTTATTCCAGTGTGTTGTGTTTTCTCCCTTAAAGGGACAGTGCCCTTTTTCCCTGTTCTAAATAAATATCTGTTTCTTGGCAAACCATCATACCTGTCTTGTGTTGTGCGATTGGGGTCGGTTACAAACCATAACAGATAGTTTGTTATCAGCGAGCCATATGCAGATTTTGCCTAGTTCCGAGCTGAGGGTTTTTTCAACCTGCAACTTGTTCTTGTCAGAGACCAGCAGGGCTGAGTCGTCCGCAAACAGGAACAAGTTGCAGTCACAGGCTGACGACATGTCATTTGCATAAATTAGGAAGAGTAGCGGTCCTAGTATGCTTCCTTGTGGAACACCACAGCTCACTGTGAGGGGGGGGGATAGAGTACCGTTTACCTCTACCATCTGTTCTCTCCCCTCCAGGTAGGATTGCATCCAGCTCACTGATAAGCTATCAAAACCAATTGCTTTTAGCTTGTCCATCAGAATGGAGTGATTGACAGTGTCGAAGGCCTTTTGTAGGTCCAGCATGACCATGCCGCAGTATTTGCCCGCGTCCACCTCTTGTTTGATGTGGTCGTTCAAATAGAGGAGGCATGTGTCAGTAAATAATGTACCGTGTTTGTTGAACCCCTGCATTATCTGTCGACAGCCATTGTGCATGACTCATCAGCCATACAGAGAAAGAAATCACTCATTCATATTCATAATCAAAGTACTGTATACACAAACACAAGCAAGAAACTATATAAGGATTTATATAGCTGGTCACGTCATCTAGTTTCTTCAGAAGATGTCAAACATCCTTGCCTGTTGTCGGAAATTAACGTCAGACTTTAGGCTTATATCATATATAAATATATTAGTTAATTAGGAACATTGATTAAGTTAAAAGTCATTGATAAATAGGATTACAGTACAATCAGTATCATAAACATTTGAGGACACTAGGTTTCCTTTTACATTGAGAGGCTTTTAGGCCAAGGTTAGAGTGGCCCCCTTTATCTCCAGCAAGGTGGCTGGTCAGTGCGGGGTGGGCGCCTGTGCATTTTTCCTGTTACATAACTATGCATCCTGTCTGAGCTGGATCATATGGGAAAGGACACAGGTGTCTCACACTTGATTGGTCAGCCAGCGAAGAGACAATAGGTCGGACGAGTATATGAGACCATTTAGAATAGAAGAAAAGAGAGCTCCTTGGCCACTCTGCTATACTGCATTGCTGTCAACAAGCTTGTCGTGATCCATGGACCACCCAATAATTCATGTAATTATGCTTTCTGATTATTCAATAAATACCATACATGATGTTTGAACTCATTGTCCTGTGTCTAATATTCGATATCCTTTTGTCCTGATTCGAGGAACAACCAAATCTTCACCACAGTACCAACCAAATCACGTTGGTACTACCGAGTAGTGTACCGATTCACATAAGATCCGCCGGTGCCACATTTCGGTACTGTAAAAAGAAAAAAAATAATAATACATTTTAAAGTCCGATGACGTCAACGTTTAGTTTACCGCAAAACGAAACCTTCCTATTGTGCACGTTCACATCAACGTTCACACGCACAATACACGCTTACCGAGGATTTGACTTGATTCAACCACAAAGCAGTCGGGTCAATGGCAAGCCGAAAATGGTCGCAAGTGTTGTTGTTACACATTACCAAGCTAGATGCAGACAACGCTCGCTGCAATATTATATATATATTAACACATTGTCTGCCACACTCCTTCCGGGAAGTGCATAGGCCTTGCCAGCCACCCATTAACCCCATGTCAGCGCTCACCTTGTTTGTAGAGCTAAACCTATATTTTATATGATCGCTGTTGATCTAATAACGCCGTCGATTGTCAGTGGGTTTCTTCCGGTCAACGTGCAAAAAACAGATTATTTTTTCATCTATACATTTCCGTGTTATACCGTGGTGAATATGAGTAGTTGTAGAGTGATCCTGTGTAATTCCAGGGAACTCCGTCAAAACAGCCCTTTAGTAAATCCACTTATCACGTTGCCATTTTTCGCCTGATTATCGAATCATCCTCGGATCAACGCTAGATTATTAGTATTAACCGGCTCTTTGTGCGTCTGTCGCGGCCAACGGCACGCACACACACACACAGGCTGCAATCGCGGGAAAGAAATGATCGGATCAACGCAATATTGATAATATTGAGTCCTTACCTTGTAAATGATGTACTGCAAAAAGAATAATCCAATTATCTGATCGCCATTCCAAATACTGGTCGTGGTAGTCTGTCCCACGTTATCCAGCATTGCACAGGGACGGGCGGGCGGATGAACTCGTTGAGGCAACCGTGGTGACCGCTTGTCTTGCCGGAGTGTTTAGGACCCGCCCCCACACCGCAGCTCGGTAGAGAAAAGAAATTACATAGTTTCAAATGGAGTGCAATAGCGGCCGCAAGCCGTTAGGGGGCGGTATCGTACTGTTGCAGTCTCAGGCAGAGTGCAACACAGTCCTACACCATAGCAGATTAATTATGAATGGGAATAGCGAATAAAGCAATAACGATCACATTCGATTGGCGGGTAACAACGAGTTAACTCGTCATTGGCGTCCACTGTCTTAACAAATTGTTCTAAATAAATAATAATGATAATAAATTATTTTAAGTTTTGAATATTTCTTTTTACAACTGAGGTAGGTAGATTACATTTTTAGAGACTAAAGTACTGAAAAAAGGTACTGTTAGGTACCGGTATCGATTCACAGGTACCGGTACCGGTTCAAATGCGAAAGGTACCCAACCCTACACCTAGCAGGATTCTGCATTGCAATCTCGAGGTCTCAGAATGAGTCCCAATAATACACGGAGGTCCGTGAGACTGTATAGAATATTAAAAGCGAATAAAAGAAAAAACTAGAAAGAATTATGAAAACCTGAGATTTCTCGGGTTCTGGCGCTCAACCGCTGGCAAGATAACCTGACTTTTTTCGTGATTGGCGCAGAATGAGTTAATGGTAGGGGTGGAACGGTACACATTCGAACCGTACACCGTTCGGTTCGACCTCCACGGTTCGGGGCATGTGTGTATTGTTCGGTTCAGGGGATGCACAAAAAAAAGTTCTTTATTTGGCACAGAGAGGTGAAGCGCCGGCTGCTGGCTGCAGCAGCAGGTGCTAGTCAGTTTGTAGAAAGTTCGTGGAAATGGTAAGCACAATAAAAATCAATCTTCATTACTACTTTAAAAAGATAGGCATTAACGTTAGGTTATGACTATAACCAAGTTCTGTTAGTTAGGGGCGATGCTTGGCATCGCTACTGCACTATCTCGCGTACGTGCACGCGTACTGAATAAACCACAAATGTACCTCTAATACCAGTATTAGTCTGACCACACCCCTCATCAGCTTACCTTCATAAGCAGGTGTGTGGTCACCTGCTCTCCTCCTTCCCAAGCTTTCACCACAAGGTGAGGACAAGGGCTGCAGCGGCCGTCCGATGCCAAGCATCGCCCCTAACTAACAGAACTTGGTTATAGTCATAACCTAACGTTCTGTATCGTTAGTGGCTTAGCTTGGCATCGCTACTGCACAAGGGAGGCCAAGCGGAGCCACTTGGCTGACAAATACACCCCGCTGACAGCCCCCCAAAACCATCAGAACAGGGAGGGCCGAGCCCCCCCGACCCCCCCTAATGGAGGGTAGCCCCCCTATTAGGGACGTCACGGGAGGGCGACGGACCCGACCGTGCGAAGAGGCACTCAAGCAACTCAACGCACAGGGTGAGCAGACCGTGGCTTGACCCCACGACTACACACACGCACAACCCGCATGCTACCCGGGAACGAACGGAGGAACAACCTCGTTACTGCCCCCAGAATCACGGGGTCAAGGGCAAACCCAACCCCGTGGCAAGGCCGTAGCAGCGGAGCACGAAGGAAGACCCAGACCCACCAAAAGGACTGGACTCCCTAGAATGGGGGCCCGGAGAAGTCCATGATGCCAGCATCAAGACCCCACCAGGTGGGCACGTAGTGCCCCGCCCCCCACATCGCCAGCGTATTCGGACAAAGGCCCCTCAGTTACTGCACCTGGTATTCCCAGGCGGAACCAACCAGGCCAGAACCTGCCCAGCTTCCGAGATCGGACGAGATCGGGCGTGTTCAGGTCGGTATGGCCGTAAGCCGAGCGGGCCCCGTCCCCCCAATAGTACACCGCCTGGCACACTGACCCTGCAGAATAGGCAGTCAGCATGGCCGTAAGCACACAAAAAAGGTTAACCAACGGAAGCAGGCAGCGCACCGGGGAAAAACCAGGCAACAGGCTGTTAACCCTAGCCTGGAGACTGCGGACGAGACAGGCGCCAGAGGGGACAGCTGAACACAGCCGCCCCGGCGGAAGGAGCGTAAGCTGGCGGTGTTGCATGACCAAGCCTCCATTTAACAACCCCCACCCAGAGGGGTCGAGGCAGAGAAGGCTGACACGATTGGCAGACGTCATGAACGTGCAGGGGCACCCTCAAACGGTGAACCCGGGAGTTGACACTGCTCCAACACACCAGGGAATCAACCACCTCGGTGTCACCCAATGCGGTGGTTGTTCCTATAACCCCTCAAGAAAAAACTCCAAAACACACCTGCGGGTATACACCGGCTATACCGCAGTACAAGTGTTTCAGTTTCCAAAAAGGGTTAACCCAGGCCTACGGGTCGCAAACATCACTACGGACCGGGCCTGGCGGTACGGGAAGCACAGGGTCACCAGAGGAGGTCAAAAAACCACCCCCACAGGCCCCTCTTCGCCATGCGTGAGAGAGGAGCGAAAAATAATGGAGAACCAGCCCCTAAGCACACCGTACCCGGTATTCCCCGGCGGTCTCCCAACCAAGTACTAACCAGGACCAACCTGTGTAGCGGCCGAGATCCGACGAGATCGAGCGCGTACAGAATGGCATGGCTGTAAGCCATGACGACAGTGCTGAGTAAAAACATACCCAACCAGGGTCTCCATAGCGCTTAACCCTGTGACACCCAGACCGACCTGGCATTTTTCCCCCTGAAAAAAGCCCAAGTCCCTCAGGGTACCAGAACAGCAGATCTGCATCCCCGGCGGACAACGGGTTCAACTGATCTGGACCAGCGTGACCAGAACCAGTCCCGTGCCCTAACCACGCCGACATGCCTACTCCAGGAGAAGGGCAGATATGCGTGTTGATCTTAACATGAAAAGAAGGCGCCACCCAGACGTTCGGACGAACCGCGCCTGGTGGCCCACCCCAAGGGCGTGAGACCCCACTACATATGTTCAGATCCATCCCGTCATCATCCCCCAGACATGAACGAGAATCCGTCGACAACCCACCCAGGTCATGGGATGTGGTCGCCGGAAGAGGAAAAACCCCCATCTCAGTTGCTTTATAAAAACGCTGTTTCAACCACAAGCAACCAAGGCGTGCCAGTCAATCGCCTGTTTACAGCGAGCTAGCACTATACGTGCGTCGGGACACACCCCCATCAATGAACAGGCTATTTAGACCTGTCATTGAATCCCCAAGGCGCCCAGGGGAACGACAAGAGGGGTGTGACACTCCCTAACTCCAACACTTCTGGAATAGAAAGAAGGAAGCATCAACAGTATGTATCCCAGTCTACACAGCCGGGGTAAAAAATGTCCACATTTTTACATCCCACCACCCTCCCATAGGAAAGAGACGGGGATCCCCAGAGAGACTTCCCACGCGAGCTGTACAGATTGAAAAGAATATATTGCACCTTGAGCCATGTAAAAAACTGGTTTTAGGGCCTCCGGGGAAGAGGCACCGAACCCATACACACTCAATAAACGAATTGAATCGAATATACATACAATAGAAAAGGACCCTTCTAGAGGGTCCACTCACTTTGACAATCTGAGGAGGAAGGCTCTGTACTCTGATGGAGGCTTCCTCACATGGAAGAAGGAGTCCGAACTCACAGAAGGCCTGAGTAGGCGCTTGGTGAGGAGGAGCCCTGACCACCCCCCCTGAAAACAGATCCATCACATGGACCTGAACAGCACACGGAAGTCCTACCAACAGAGACGCGCACGGTGACGTACTCTATGGCGGGGGAATTCCTGCGGTGCACACGCCCAATATACCAGGCCGTGGGACCAGGAACTCCCCCCCCCCCCCGTAACGTGCCGAACCGCCACGTGACGGGAACCTTGAAGGACAGGGGGTGTACCCCTGACCGACAGAACAATGGGGAGAGGAAAGGTTACCAGTTCACCCCTTTACGACCCCACACCCATGATACGACGTAACGACAAAAAGAGAATATGACACAGTCATAGTCAGCTCTATGAAGCGTTTCACAGCTCCACACAGCGCATGAGCTAACCTGCTATCTGATTTTTACTAAGGAAAAACACAGAATAGAGAAGGCTCTAAGAACCCCGGTCCAACATACACATGTGCTTCTGTGGCCAGTACAACCCAGTTGTAGGTCACATGACACACACAACCCATCATCACCTACAAAAAATGGCAAAAACACTCAACAGAGGAACGCCGTTTTTTTCACAATGAGAGAATACATCATTCTTGATTAGTATCGACCACAGGCCTTGCTAAGCACACATGACAGCAACCAAACCAATTTCCCTTTAGGAAATAAGTTTCTCCAGCAGATTTAGCACAACCTCAGCAATCAAGCTAAGAGTCACATCGTATCCCTACCACACAAAAGACACAATTAATGCACAACATGTCTGATAGGAGGTGATAAAGTCCCCAGGGAACCGGGGGGGGAAAACACAATCCTCCTATTTTACCCTCAATACGGCCAGTTAAAACAGGAAAACCTGTTAATGTGTGAACTCACTGTTCATTGTCATTACAGTCTGAGAAAGAACATTCTTTTACTCACTTGTCACCAAGCATAGCTTCATAGGTCAGTTGCCTTAGTAGTGAGTACACGGTACACATAAACACCATGATGTTTCTCACACAACAACCAGATCAATACATCACGATCTGCACGGAGAAGCTAACTGCCAGTGACAAAAACAGCTCACACACAACCCGCAACGTATCCCAAATGCATTGCAACAACACACGTTTTGGGAAAAAACACTGTTATTCACAATACATTTAGCAAAGTAAAACCAGAAGACGTGTCATGAGGTCTGGCCAACCCCGTACCTACCCGGAACGCAGATCAGCGAAGTGCAGTCACAAGACACCGTAGAACACAGCCGTCCTGTGTTGTTCGACCCGGGCAGCGTCGCCGCTCCACCAGTCGCTACAGTCCTCTTTGTTGACGCAATCCCCGTCTAGGCTCAGGCAGGGTCGACGAACATCCCCTGTCAAGGATGACGTCGTGGTCAAGAGTGTAAAACATGTTAAAATCAAAGCACGTTCAACAGAATAGCATCAAGCTAACGGCTGCTCCAACCGTTCGGGTGCTATTGCCTCCGCTCGCGAGACGCCGATCTAACGACGCACGCGATCAGAAGCGAGCTCCCGGCGGCGCGCGAGAAGCTAAGCTACCCCGCGCCAGGCCACTGACCGGCTAACCGTAAGCCATGAACATGTAAACAATGACATAACACTCACCCAGACAGGCCGCCGTTCTGAACCCCTCCTCACTTTTTAAGAGAAAAGAGAAAACAAGACGTCAACACCGCTTCACAACGGTGACATTACCACGTCCGGCGGAATCAGCACAGTACCAACTGGCCTGTATAGCTGACTTTGAACATGAATCTGCCGCTATCGCACATTACATGCACATATCCCCTCGTGAAGGAATACTCTCATTTGGATATGAAAGATGGGGTCTTAACACGGTGACAGAGAGAATCCACTCGTCCAGAACACACAGGGATCACCAGTGTCAATGGTCGCGGCCCACTAGTTAAACTATAATGGTCGCCAGACCAAGGCCTTCTGTCGCCTAGGCGGCTAAACAAAGGACCCTAGCCTGGGGCCGGTTTCCATAAACTTTGTCAAGTAGCCCCCATAGCACTAACAGACAAGTGGAGCCCGCCAGCAAACACTACTCACCCAACCTGGAACGCACCGCTCCTCACAACAGCGGCATGTCCGACAGTTCAGCTGTGGCCTGACAGGTTTCACCCCAACAAACACAGCAAGGAACTGCAGTTGAGAAGCATGCAGCGGCGTGCTCCCAATACGAAAACCGGTGGAGGGTTTTTAGAATGATCATCATCTTCTAGACACTCCAGTACGAAGACAATATCGCCGTATTTTCTCGAAAATAGTGAGAGAGAAAATAAAGATATGATGTCAACGTATCCTTGTTTCCCAAGCTGTTCCTAATCCAATTTCTTCCATCATGGTGTCAAGTGTGGGGATCTACCGAGGCACCTCTTCCTTGTGGTGAAAGCGAGAAGGAGGAGAGCAGGTGACCACACACCTGCTTATGAAGGTAAGCTGATGAGGGGTGTGGTCAGACTAATACTGGTATTAGAGGTACATTTGTGGTTTATTCAGTACGCGTGCACGTACGCGAGATAGTGCAGTAGCGATGCCAAGCTAAGCCACTAACGATACAGAACATTACATAGGCATAAACATAAAGTTTTAGCATGGTTTGTGACGCTACAAATACAACGCACGTTGGTAGCCCGCCAGCTCCAATACAGCCAGTGAAATCATTATCAGACATCAATGAAATGTTACCGTAGCTAGCAGAGGATAAAATGGGAGTCTGAGGCGTGGTGTCGAAAGACAATGCCGTTTATTCAACATCCAAAAAGGCTAACATACAACTGTGTTTACTAACTCCAACCGGGACGCTTTTCCACTGTATGGTATCAACTCGATTCGACTCCACTCAACTTCCACTGTAGATAGTCAGCGTTATTTTTTTTCGTAGCCCATTTTGCGGAGACGCTCTCTGATTGGCCACTTCATGTGACATGTGCACCCAATCGTGTGACGCCTGTTTCTACACCGGTTAAGCTTAGGCACTCTTTCGAAGTTGGTTAAGGTTAGAGTTTGTCTTAGAGCAGGGTGATAGAACACCAGCCCTGATTCCAAACTCTAACCTTAACCAACTTCGAAAGAGTCGCCTAAGCTTAACCAGTGATAAACTAGGCGTTAGGTAGTTTGCAGGCTGTTAGACCCGGAAATGGGCAAAGACACAGCTCGTCACGCACTTGGGCGCACATGTCAGTGGCCAATCAGAGAGCGTCAGTCAGTGTCCAATCAGAGAGCGTCTCCACAAAATGCGGCTACGAAAAAAAACAACGCAGATAATCGAGAACGAAGGTACCACACGCTAAATTGTCCTTGCGGACCCCCCAACCCATAGACAGTTCCGTGTGTGAATTACGTTAATCCACCACAGTTTCACAATTACTGTGTTGCACTCAATATTTAATTGATGTTAGTCTAATCTGTATATCTGTATGTCGCGTATGTCATGAATGTCATTATGAATTGAAAATGGGGGACCCTGATGTAAACAAATCGAAAGTCTTTCTCTGGTCTGCATCCCCTTAACAATTGTGTGTATTGAGCCGTACTGTATTGTACCCATTCTGCAATCTGTTAAATAAAGTTTTCATTAATTCATTCATTCAGCAGTTAGTTGACCATGGAGATGGTAAACTACTACAAATCTAAAACGCCAAGGCTTCTTTCGAATCGCTGCAAGGAAGGAGCAATAAGAGGAAAACTATGTAAACACAAATGTACTTACAGTAGATGTTGTGGACTTGTGATGTACGGCTGTGGTGGGGATGCTGGATAGTCACTTTTCCGCACGTACTCCCGCACACGGATCTGGATTACTCCTCACGGAGGAGGTAAAACTGGGAACGAGGTTAACTCCAGCTGCAATCCCTAACCTCGTTCCCAGCATTGTTAACCTCGTTCCTAGTTTTATCTCCTTCATTATGCAATCCCGGAGCTAAAACTGCGCGCTGATTGGCGGAGAGGGGACGTCAGACTACTGCTTGACCTTACTCCTAGAACCCACCTCACCCCTGCCCACTTTGACAACCTAGGATGGCTTAGAGTAGACGACAGAGTACAGCAACTTGCAATGGGCCTGGTCTACAAGATACACTACACGACCAAGGCACCCATGTACATGTCAAAATACTTCCCAAAGGTCAGTGAATACCACGATCACAACACCAGAGGGAGCTCCACAAATCATGTTAAACCCAGATTCGGCTCAAACAAGGGACTAAACACGTTTCGCAATTATGCCACATCAATGTGGAACGCCCTACCCACAGCTGTAAAGGAATGTGAATCACTACCCACTTTCAAAAACACTCTCAAAGAACACCTACGGGAGACTGCAATTCGAAACTGGCCCCTACAAATGTCCTAACCCAGTTGTACAGTAAATTACCAAGTATGGCTTTGTCAGTATTCCAATGTACAGTGTACAGTGTCCCCCACCCCCCCCTACCCAACCCCCCCGCCCCCCCCGCGTGTACCACTTCCGCAACGGATTTGATTTCCGGGGTTGCCCTGATTGGCCGCGACGGCCGCGTGACACGCCGCGGCCCCGCCCCGCGGCAGCCCCAGACGCGGCAACGCCAGGGCTGCTGTGTTTCACTGCCGCTTTCGCACTTCACCGCCGCAGCAAGTGCAGAGCTGTTTAATCACTTTTACCACTGCGTTACCAGTGGCGCGACGCTGGAGTTCACTTCGCCTTGCTGAATTAAAGAATGAATAAGTTAAACGTGTCAATTCAGCAGTCAAAGTGTACTGTATAAATCTAACTTCATTAGACGGCCGACGTACGGCTCTCTTGTCCATTAATGGATATATAATGGATATTTTATTTATCTGCCACCGTGGTGTAATGGTTAGTCCTGATACCTCTCACGCGGACGACCCGTGGACGAATCCCCACTTTTTCTAATTTTTTTAATTTTTTTTGCCATGTAAATGCTACAATCTGGTGCACTTTGAGGGCGTCATTCTTTATATAGCTCTCAAAGTGCACCAGATTGAAGCATTTACATGGCAAAAAAAATAATTAGAAAAAGTGGGGATTCGAACGCAGGTCGTCCGCGTGAGAGGTATCAGGACTCTATCTGCTAACGTTAGCATTAGGTAATAACCGGTTTAAAATAGATGGTGATTACCTCACGTTGTGTCTATTCTACTAGCATTAACCATTAGTTACTAGTACAAACAATCAATAGCGAGTTATATTGATCACGCTATGGCCGAAAGCCATGCTAAAACGCTAGCACAACATTAGCCCTTAACCTAACAATAACAAGCTTAACAAGTCAGCGATCTTTTTGAGACTAAACTCTCCGCTCGGTGGCAAATTGTGTTGTTGTGTCTATTCTACTAGCATTAACCATTAGTTACTAGTACAAACAATCAATAGCGAGTTATATTGATCACGCTATGGCCGATAGCCATGCTAAAACGCTAGCACAACATTAGCCCCTAACCTAACAATAACAAGCTTAACAAGTCAGCAATCTTTTTGAGACTAAACTCTCCGCTCGGTGGCAAATTGTGTTGTTGTGTCTATTCTACTAGCATTAACCATTAGTTACTAGTACAAACAATCAATAGCGAGTTATATTGATCACGCTATGGCCGATAGCCATGCTAAAACGCTAGCACAACATTAGCCCCTAACCTAACAATAACAAGCTTAACAAGTCAGCGATCTTTTTGAGACTAAACTCTCCGTTCGGTGGCAAATTGTGTTGTTGTGTCTATTCTACTAGCATTAACCATTAGTTACTAGTACAAACAATCAATAGCGAGTTATATTGATCACGCTATGGCCGATAGCCATGCTAAAACGCTAGCACAACATTAGCCCCTAACCTAACAATAACAAGCTTAACAAGTCAGCGATCTTTTTGAGACTAAACTCTCCGCTCGGTGGCAAATTGTGTTGTTGTGTCTATTCTACTAGCATTAACCATTAGTTACTAGTACAAACAATCAATAGCGAGTTATATTGATCACGCTATGGCCGATAGCCATGCTAAAACGCTAGCACAACATTAGCCCCTAACCTAACAATAACAAGCTTAACAAGTCAGCAATCTTTTTGAGACTAAACTCTCCGCTCGGTGGCAAATTGTGTTGTTGTGTCTATTCTACTAGCATTAACCATTAGTTACTAGTACAAACAATCAATAGCGAGTTATATTGATCACGCTATGGCCGATAGCCATGCTAAAACGCTATACACAACATTAGCCCCTAACCTAACAACAACAAGCTTAACAACCATCAGGGGACCCTGATGTAAACAAGACAAAAGTCTTTCTCTGGTCTGCATCCCCTTAACAATTGTGTGTATTGAGCTGTACTGTATTGTACCCATTCTGCAATCTGTTAATAAAGTTTTCAATCAATCAATCATGTCATGTAGGCCTAGGCTATGTTGTGTATGTCATAAATGTCACTATGAGTTGAAAATGGGGGACCCTGATGTAAACAAGACAAACGTCTTTCTCTGGTCTGCATCCCCTTAACAATTGTGTGTATTGAGCCGTAGCCTGTATTGTACCCATTCTGCAATCTGTTAAATAAAGTTTTCATTCATTCATTCATTCATTCATTCATTCATTCATTCATTCATTCAACAAGGCAGCGATCTTTTTGAGACTAAACTCTCCGCTCTGTGGCAAATTGTGTTGATGTCGGTTGTTTCATCAATAAATGAGGCAGAATACACAGTGACTGTATCCTTTTTTGTTTATTGCACTTGTTCCTGCTGCAAATGAAATCCTAAGCGAGAGATTAAAGATGGCGGCTTTCTGTTTTTCTGGAGACCCTCCAACGAGTGACGCGTCTCTCTTCTGACCAATCAGTGGTCTGCAGTGTTTCACGTGACTCATGAGGGGGTAAACGAGCATAGAGTGGCTGGTATTCACGAAGGAGGGCGCTGGCCAACACTGGCCAATCAGAGAAACGCGGAAGTACATTTGCGTTGCCCAAAGTCTTCACGCCCCCCGGCGTTTCGATTGCTGCCGGGGGCGTGAATACTTTCGGCAACCAACATGCCCTTCCGCGTTGCTCTGATTGGCCGAGCGCGCGCATGTGTAACAGAGACAACTCGCCCCTGCCACGACTTCGACCATGCCTTGAGTGGGAGTCGAACCCCAGGCGTCCGCACTGCGGGCGACATCACAAACCGCTGCGCCAAGAAAGGAATTCCCTTCTAAGCGCTCAGTTTGGATGCCTCTGGGGAGTGAGTTTTACACCCGTTACACATGCGCATGAGCCGCGACGCGCTCCTCAGAGGCAGGAATACTAAGCTCCCCCTTAACGCAATTTATACAAATGGAAGTATTGATTACGCCGTAACGAATCATTAAAAAAATATACCGTTAACTGGAATATGTTGTGCCTTTACACATATGTTGGATTATGTAATTGGTTTGTCATGACAAACCAATAAAAAATCGCGATTTACCCAGTGGCTACAACAACACACAGTACCTACATGCATCATTGTTTACAATGAACGGTGGGGCTAATCTAAAGGACTGGACACGGACGCGTTAAACTAACCTAAAGTTAGTTGTTCACCAACAATCTACAGACACAAACAAACACAGAACCGGACTGTTATATTAAATTAATTGATTGCTGTTTAATGCGTCCGTGTCCAGTCCTTTAGATTAGCCCCACCGTTCATTGTAAACAATGATGCATGTAGGTACTGTGTGTTGTTGTAGCCACCGGGTAAATCGCGATTTTTTATTGGTTTGTCATGACAAACCAATTACATAATCCAACATATGTGTAAAGGCACAACATATTCCAGTTAACGGTATATTTTTTTAATGATTCGTTACGGCGTAATCAATACTTCCATTTGTATAAATTGCGTTAAGGGGGGAGCTTAGTATTCCTGCCACTGAGGAGCACGTCGAAGCTCATGCGCATGCGCACACTCGGCCAATCAGAGCAACGCGGAAGGGCATGTTGGTTGCCGAAAGTATTCACGTGCACCGCGGTGCGTGATTACCAAAGGTAGCCGCATTTCTGGCAGACGTTTCTGGTCATGTGACATGTGCTCCCAATAGCGTGACGAGCTGTGTCTTTGCCCATTTCCACATCAAACAGCCTGCAAACTACCTGGCGTTCTATTGCCATGCTCTAAGACAAACTCTAACCATAGCCAACTTCGAAAGAGTGCCTAAGCTTAACCGTCGAAAGAACTTGCCGTCACGCTCTAAGACAAACTCTAACCTTAACCAACTTTGAAGAGTGCCTAAGCTTAACCAGTGTAGAAACTGTCGTCGGCCAATCATAGAGCGTCTGCCAGAAATGCGGCTACCTTTGGTAATCATCATGTATCCTTTCCGCAACGGAATTCGGTTTCCGAGTTCCTCTGATTGGCCGTGACCCCCACGTGACCCGCCCCCCTATCCACCGCTCTGCCGCTGCCGCGGACTCGCTCGCTTCCTCAATTTATACGCATGGAAGTATTGAGTATTGACTGAATGAATGAATGAATGAATGAATGAATGAATGAAAACTTTATTTAACAGATTGCAGAATGGGTACAATACAGTACGGCTCAATACACACAATTGTTAAGGGGATGCAGACCTGAGAAAGACGTTTGTCTTGTTTACATCAGGGTCCCCCATTTTCAATTCATATAGAACGACTACGCCGTAACAAATCATTAAGAAAATATACCGTTAACTGGAATATGTTGTGCCTTTACACATATGTTGGATTATGTAATTGGTTTGTCATGACAAACAAATTAAAAAATCGCGATTTACCCGCTGGCTACAACAACACTCAGTGACTGCACTAAGCTACGTCAAATGTATATACTCCCTTTTCTTGACTCCTTCTGTATCACAAACAGTACTGTATTTGCAAATCTGGTATGTCATAAATGTATAGATGTAGCAGTACTGACTATCTGTACGTCATGTATGTCATATATGTCCTGATGAATTGAAAATGGGGGACCCTGATGTAAACAAGACGAAAGTCTTTCTCTGGTCTGCATCCCCTTAACAATTGTGTGTATTGAGCTGTACTGTATTGTACCCATTCTGCAATCTGTTAATAAAGTTTTCAATCAATCAATCAATCAGTCAGAGCCAGAGCTCAGCGATGCCGCTCGCGGCAGCACATTCTCACCGCGGGCTGAGCTCTGGTGTCCGCTGGAGCAAGCCAGAGACAGCCGGCGATGCGATATTTTATTTGTTTGTCATGACAAACCAATTACATAATCCAACATATGTGTAAAGGCACAACATATTCCAGTTAACGGTATCTTTTTTTAATGATTTGTTACGGCCTAGTCGTTCTAAATTGAAAATGGGGGACCCTGATGTAAACAAGACAAACGTCTTTCTCAGGTCTGCATCCCCTTAACAATTGTGTGTATTGAGCCGTACTGTATTGTACCCATTCTGCAATCTGTTAAATAACGTTTTCATTCATTCATTCATTCATTCATTCATTCATTCATTCATTCATTCATTCATTCATTCATTCAGTCAATACTTCCATGCGTATAAATTGAGGAAGCGAGCGAGTCCGCGGCCGCTCGCTCTGCCGCGCGCGGCAGCGGCAGAGCGGTGGATAACGGCAGATCAGAGCGGTGGATAGGGGGGCGGGTCACGTGGGGGTCGCGGCCAATCAGAGGAAACCGGAAACCGAATTCCGTTGCGGAAAGGATACACGCCGCCGGCGTCGCGTCTATATTTTCCGTAGCCGCATTTCTGGCAGACGTTTCTGGTCATGTGACATGTGCGCCCAATAGCGTGACGAGCTGTGTCTTTGCCCATTTCCACGTCAAACAGCCTGCTAACTACCTGGCGTTCTATCGCCATGCTCTAAGACAAACTCTAACCTTAACCAACTTCGAAAGAGTGCCTAAGCTTAACCGTCGAAAGAACTTGCCTAACCTTAACCTTAACCTTATTCTCACCTCCATCTCGAAAGTCATGGAAAAAATAGTCTACGAACAGGTCGAAAAGTACCTAGCGGAAAAAAATCTAATCTACGAATTCCAATCTGGCTTCAGAACATCCCACTCCACTGACACATGCCTTCTCTATTTGAATGACCACATCAAACAAGAGGTGGACGCAGGCAAATACTGCGGCATGGTCATGCTGGACCTACAAAAGGCCTTCGACACTGTCAATCACTCCATTCTGATTGACAAGCTAAAAGCAATTGGTTTTGATAGGCTATCAGTGAGCTGGATGCAATCCTACCTTGAGGGGAGGGAACAGATGGTGGAGGTAAACGGTACCCTATCCCCCCCCCTCACAGTGAGCTGTGGTGTTCCACAAGGAAGCATACTAGGACCGCTACTGTTCCTAATTTATGCAAATGACATGTCGTCAGCTTGTGACTGCAACTTGTTCCTGTTTGCGGACGACTCAGCCCTGCTGGTCTCTGACAAGAACAAGTTACAGGTTGAAAAAACCCTCAGCTCGGAACTAGGCAGAATCTGCATATGGCTTGCTGATAACAAACTATCATTACACATGGGCAAAACAGAGTCCATTCTCTTCGGTTCAAATAACAAACTCAGCAAGACCGACGACTTCTCAGTTACAGTGGGTGACAATATTGTCACAAGGAAAGATGAAATTACCTACCTGGGTTCCATCCTAGAGGCTAATCTCTCCTGTGACTAAATGGCATCCAATGTAATAAAAAAAGTCAACCAACGAACTCGATTCTTGTACCGGATCTCCTCTCTGGTAAACAAGAATACCCTGAAGACTCTGGCTGGAGCACTCATTCAAGGGTACTACGACTATGCTTGCACCTCATGGTACCAAAGCACCTCAAAGGCGCTAAAAACAAAATTACTAACATCTCAAAACAAACTGGTCAGACTACTGCTTGACCTTACTCCTAGAACCCACCTCACCCCTGCCCACTTTGACAACCTAGGATGGCTTAGAGTAGACGACAGAGTACAGCAACTTGCAATGGGCCTGGTCTACAAGATACACTACACGACCAAGGTACCCATGTACATGTCAAAATACTTCCCAAAGGTCAGTGAATACCACAATCACAACACCAGAGGGAGCGCCACAAATCATGTTAAACCCAGATTCGGCTCAAATAAGGGACTAAACACGTTTCGCAATTATGCCACATCAATGTGGAACGCCCTACCCAAAGCTGTAAAGGAATGTGGATCACTACCCACTTTCAAAACCACTCTCAAGGGACACCTACGGGAGACTGCAATTCAAAACTGGCCCCTGTAAATGTCCTAACCCAACCCCCTCCAATGTACAGTCACTTACCTAGTATGGTTTTGTCAACAGTCCAATGTACAATTTTGCTTGTTTGTACAGTGTCTCCCCCCCCCCCTCAATGTACAGTTTTGCTTGTTTATACAGTGTTTCTCCCCCCCCCCCCCCCCCCAACCACCTCCAATGTAAATTACCCAGTATGGTTGACAATATCCCAATGTACCCAACCCCCCCCACACAACCCCACCCAACCTCCTCCAATGTACAGTTTCTACGTCAAATGTATATACTCCCTTTTCTTAACTCCTTCTGAATCACAAACAGTACTGTATTTGCAAATCTGGTATGTCATAAATGTATAGATGTAGCAGTACTGAATATCTGTATGTCATGTATGTCATATATGTCCTGATGAATTGAAAATGGGGGACCCTGATGTAAACAAGACGACAGTCATTTACCTAGTATGGTTTTGTCAATAGTCCAATGTACACTTTTGTTTGTTTGTACAGTGTATCCCCCCCCCCCCCCCCCCTCAATGTACAGTTTTGGTTGTTTATACAGTGTGCCCCCCCCCCCCCAACCACCTCCAATGTAGATTACCCAGTAGGCCTATGGTTGTCAATATCCCAGTGTACCCAACCCCCCCCACCCAACCTCCTCCAATGTACAGTTTCTACGTCAAATGTATATACTCCCTTTTCCTGACTCCTTCTGTATCACAAACAGTACTGTATTTGCAAATATGGTATGTCATAAATGTATAGATGTAGCAGTACTGACTATCTGTATGTCATGTATGTCATATATGTCCTGATGAATTGAAAATGGGGGACCCTGATGTAAACAAGACGAAAGTCTTTCTCTGGTCTGCATCCCCTTAACAATTGTGTGTATTGAGCTGTACTGTATTGTACCCATTCTGCAATCTGTTAATAAAGTTTTCAATCAATCAATCAATCAATCAATCAAGTCTTTCTCTGGTCTGCATCCCCTTAACAATTGTGTGTATTGAGCTGTACTGTATTGTACCCATTCTGCAATCTGTTAATAAAGTTTTCAATCAATCAATCAATCAAACCAACTTCGAAGATTGCCTAAACTTAACCAGTGTAGAAACTGGCGTCGGCCAATCAGAGAGCGTCTGCCAGAAATGCGGCTACGGAAAAATATCACGCTTCCTGGTTTCTAATCGTAATCGAGACAGGGGCGGATCGGAGTAGTGTTTGATTTAACACTTTAGTCACCTTAGTGCAGTGACTCCTTTTGGCAAATGTAATGACTAACTCCGTTGCTCCTCCACTGACCTGATTCTTTCCTAACTTGTCTCTCCATGTTTCTTGACCGCCATATTTCTGCAGGCTTTCCTTCTTGACAAAAATAAACGGCAGTGAAGAAATCGGAGCTGGATGCGTCGTCGTAATAATAGTTTGAAGGTATGATTAGTTTGAATCTTGATTTTGATGAATTGAAAATGGGGGACCCTGATGTAAACAAGAGGAAAGTCTTTCTCTGGTCTGCATCCCCTTAACAATTGTGTGTATTGAGCCGTACTGTATTGTACCCATTCTGCAATCTGTTAATACAGTTTTCAATTAATCAATCAATCAAGGCTATTTGACACCAAAACCGCCAAACTGCCATATGGCTGATTTGATGTCGCTTGCCATGGTTATTATGTACGTTTATTTTCTACAATAGTAGAAAAGCCCCTTGCTGTCAACAACACGAATAACCCTCGTATCTTCATTTTGTGTGTCTTCATTTTAACTTCTCAGATGTGGACTATTGGGAAGTTGCCCCTCCAACACAACAGGCTTCCCTGCTGCGCCCCAAGGCTACTTATTACCTGTCAGATCCGTAGACACAAGGCATCTCTTCCTAAAAACTTTACAGACTATGAGAGCATACAAAGACAATTCAACCCTCCAATCCCAGAATATTTCAACTTTGCCAAAGATGTCTTAGATACCTGGGCAGAAAAAGAGAAGGTAAGCTCTTGTGTTGTATGAAAACAGACCCACGTATCATCATTGTTAGTTGTTATTGATTGATTGATTGATTGAAAATTTTATTAACAGATTGCAGAATGGGTACAATACAGTACGGCTCAATACACACAATTGTTAAGGGGATGCAGACCAGAGAAAGACTTCCGTCTTGTTTACATCAGGGTCCCCCATTTTCAATTCATGATAACATTTATGACATACATGACATACAGATAGACAGTTACATGTTTGGATGTAACATGGATGTATGGAGCATACTAGGACCGCTACTGTTCCTAATTTATGCAAATTACATGTCGTCAGCTTGTGACTGCAACTTGTTCCTGTTTGCGGACGACTCAGCCCTGCTGGTCTCTGACAAGAACAAGTTGCAGGTTGAAAAAACCCTCAGCTCGGAACTAGGCAAAATCTGCATATGGCTCGCTGATAACAAACTATCATTACACATGGGCAAAACAGAGTCCATTCTCTTTGGTTCAAATAACAAATTCTGCAAGACCGACGGCCTCTCAGTTACAGTGGGTGACAATATTGTCACAAGGAAAGATGAAATTACCTACCTGGGTTCCATCCTAGAGGCAAATCTTTCCTGTGACAAAATGGCATCCAATGTAATAAAAAAAAGTCAACCAACGAACTAGATTCTTGTACCGGATCTCCTCTCTGGTAAACAAGAATACCCTGAAGACTCTGGCAGGAGCACTCATTCAAGGGTACTACGACTATGCTTGCACCTCATGGTACCAAAGCACCTCAAAGGCACTAAAAACAAGATTACAAACATCACAAAACAAACTAGTCGGACTACTTCTTGACCTTACCCCTAGAACCCACCTCACCCCTGCACACTTTGACAACCTAGGATGGCTTAGAGTAGACGACAGAGTACAGCAACTTGCAATGGGCCTGGTCTACAAGATACACTATACGACTAAGGTACCCATGTACATGTCAAAATACTTCCCAAAGGTCAGTGAATACCACGACCACAACACCAGAGGAAGCTCAACAAATCATGTTAAACCCAGATTCGGCTTAAACAAGGGACTAAACACGTTTTGCAATTATGCCACATCAATGTGGAACGCCCTACCCAAAGCTGTAAAGGAATGTGAATCCCTACCCACATTCAAAACCACTCTTAAAGAGCACCTACGGGAGGCTGCAATTCGAAACTGGCCACCGTAAATGTCCAAACCCCCCACGCCCACCCCCTCCTAATAGACAGTCTCCTCCCCACCGCATGTACCGGTATATATTCTTTCCCCGCCGTATATGTATATTTCTTTCCCACCCACCCACCCCCTCCTAATGTACAGTCCCCTCCCCATCATATGTATATACTCTGTCAGGATCTATGAGTAACAGTACTGTATATTTGAATACCGTATATGTCACAAATGTACTAAATACCTATATGTCCCTATGCCATAAAGCATAAATGTCATGTATGTTGAGTATGTCTTAAATGTCAATATGAAATGAAAATGGGGGACCCTGATGTAAACAAGACAAACGTCTTTCTCTGGTCTGCATCCCCTTAACAATTGTGTGTATTGAGCCGTACTGTATTGTACCCATTCTGCAATCTGTTAAATAAAGTTTTCATTCATTCATTCATTCATTCATTCATTCATTCATTCATTCATTCATTCATTCATTCATTCATTCATTCATTCATGTACAGTAGTTCTAAAGTAGTCAAACACACACACACACACACACACACTCACTACACATTCTCACTTACACTCTCACACACCCCACATACAAATACACTACAAAAAGGTCCAAAAAAATAGAATACTGTATTTTTGCAATAGTCCGAACTGTATATTTATTGTATATTACACATTACCTTTATTTCTTACACTTAGCATTGTATTTTATTCATATACATTTTTTTTATCATGTCTATTCTATTTTATTATTTGTATTTTTGCACAATCGAGGCAGGCATGGCCACCTACATTTCACTGCATGTCTTGTGTATGTATGTGACAAATAAAAACTCTTGAATCTTGAAACATCTGGCATATGATGTCATGTATGTCATGATGTATATCTGTATGTTGTGTATGTCAAATGTCATTATGAATTGAAAATGGGGGACCCTGATGTAAACAAGACGAAAGTCTTTCTCTGGTCTGCATCCCCTTAACAATTGTGTGTCTTGAGCCGTACTGTATTGTACCTATTCTGCAATCTGTTAATAAAGTTTTCAATCAATCAATCAATGATAACAAATTCCCTCCAGGGGGATAATACCCTCCAGGGGGATAATACATGTTGATTCTTATGTCTTTATCATCTATCACAGGGGTTTTCAAACTTTTTATAAAATAAAAGCACATGTTGACACTCACTCACTTTAGACACTTTAACACACTTTATATTTATTAGTAAAGAGATTCGCACTACAATTTATACCTCATTGCACCTTACCCTAAGTTTGTACCTCATCCCATTTCTGCATTGTGCCTCACTGTTACTCTTTTTACTGTATTATTTATTGTATATATGTATATTGACTGAACACTTTATTTTACGTACTTTTGACTCTTTCTATTTTATACTTTTTATCTATTTTTATCTAGCACACTCTCAGGGGCTCATACAGAAAAAAGCATTTCATGATATTCAAGTATTCTGTATTTTACTATGACAGAATACTTGAATATCAAACTTAAACAAACTTGAACTTGTTGAACTTGATCATGCATATTTATTAGAAAATGTAATTACAACAGCGGTTAGGTGGCGTAGCGGAGATTGCGTTCGTCACCAACCCTGGAGCTTCGAATCCAGCTCACAGCTCCGGGGTTGTCACCAGCTTGGCTGGCCGTTCACACTAATACAATTGTCAGTATTAGAGGGTGGGAGAAGCTGGCGGGGTGGGTCCGGGTCGTTGTAAACAGCGACTCCTACAGTTCGGTCGGGGCGCCTGCTCAGCGCGGATAGGACCTGAGTGGGATAGTGTGATCCTTCCACACGCTACGCCCTCTCAGGGAGGATCCGCGCTGCCAGGTGAAAAGAAGCGGTTGATTGGCTGGACGTGTGTCGGAGGAAGCACGTGGTAGCCTCCACTCTCCCAGATGATCTGACTGTGGGGGGTAAGTGCGCAGCGACCAGGAAGGGGATTGGGAATTGGCATACGACTAACATTGGGATGGGAGAAAATCGGAGGAAAATGGAGGGGGAAAAAGATCAATAAAAAAAAATAATAATAATTACAGCACTATGTTATCAATACACATTTATAAAACGAGGCATATTTAGCCAAAATATGTTGCTAGAACATTAAAAAAAGCGACCCAAGTCCTGACTTCGCTCTTGACTTTTAGAAAGGAGAGAGGGCGACTAACCCGGCCCTGTGGTGGGTGAACGACGGAGGAGACGAGATCCGGTGGAGTTTTGAAGAACTGGGATTTCATTCTAGAAAACTGGCCAACGTCCTGTCTGGGGTCTGCCGGCTCGCCAGGGCGGACAGGGTGCTCCTCCTTCTCCCCAGGGTCCCGGAGTGGTGGCTCGTCAACATCGCTTGCCTCAGAACAGGTGATCGTCGAGACCTTTTTGGGGGTTTCACCATTTTGTGTCAAAATTGAGAGAGGTGGGGGCGCCCGAGTGGCGCACCGCATACGGCACTACGGTGCAACACGGCCGACCCGAGTTCGACTCCCGGACCCGGTGATCTTTGCCGAATGTCTTCCCCGGTCTATCTCCCATTCCTCCTCTCTCTCTCTCTACCGGACTGCCCGATAGCAAAAATCAATAAAAAACCTACAAAAACATAACTTGTCCGAAAGGACAAGTAACATAAATTTTTTTTTAGAGAGGTGGCTTTCCCATGGGCAATTTACAGTTCACATAATAATAATAATAATAATAATAATAATAATAATAATAATAATAATAATAATAATAATAATAATAATAATAATAATAATAATAATAATAATTCATTACATTTATATGGTGCTTTTCTAGACACTCAAAGCACTCCCCACAATGTAGGGTGGAAATAGCCTCCTTCCCCACCTCTGGTAGCAGCACCCAACCTTGGGCTACGCAGGCTCAATGGCTGCCATTACACCGGCACCAGGCACACATCACACTACACAATGGCTGCCATTACACTGGCACCAGGCACACATCACACTACACAATGGCTGCCATTACACTGGCACCAGGCACACATCACTCTACACAATGGCTGCCATTACACTGGCACCAGGCACACATCACACTACACAATGGCTGCCATTACACTGGCACCAGGCACACATCACACTACACAATGGCTGAACGGCTCAGGAGACAGGGATTGATATCAGCCAATTAAGGGGGGAGGGATGATTAGGTGGCCTTGATGTCAGAGACCTGATTGGGAATCTGGCCAGGCACATCTGCATGGGAACGCCCCCTACTCTTTACGATAGGCGTCCTGGGTTCTTTAACGACTGAGATTCAGTCAGGAATACAGCTCTTGGCGGCTGGGTGGCGTAGCGGAGATTGCGCTCGTCACCAATGCAAGAGACTCCGGTCTTGACTCCCCGAGTCAGCGTTGCCTGTGGCTTGGGCCAGTCGTCAATTGGCAGAGGTAGCGGGTGGAAAGTCGATGGGTGGGGATTGGATGTTGTGGACAGCGACTCCTACAGGTCGGTTGGGTGACGCCTGTACAGCAGAGACAGGACGTATCGGGGGCAGCGTGAGCCTCCCACGCGTTACTCCTCGCCACAGAGTCCACGCTGTCTGGTGAAAAGATGCGACAGGCTGCCTCCTCGTGTACCGGAGGGGACACGTGATGCAAGGCGTAGGCATAGTCTAGCAACGTTCAAGACAGGGGAGGGGAGAATTGAAGGGGAGAATTGGCGATACGAAATTGGGATGGGAGAAAAATAGAAAAATAAGGAGAAAAAGTGGATAAAAAAAAAGGAATACATACAGCTCTTGATGTTGTCCGTGTTTTCAAATGTATACTGGTAAATCTATCCCCTTCTATCATGCCTTTATACGCATATATAATACGGTAATAAGTAAGTAAGTAAAGTTTATTTAGTATAGCACCTTTCACAAAGCAGAGTCACAAAGTGCTTCACAAAGAATACATTTTCTTTTTTTAAATAATAAGAAGAAGGGGCGGCTACGTGGTGCAGTGGGCAAGGCGCTCACCACGAATACTGGAGACTGGGCTCGAACAGATTCGTCCCCTGTTCGAGCCCAGCGCTCCACATTGCTTTCAGTTTAGCTGGTCGTTCATACTAATACACATTGGCCGTATTAGGGGGTGGGAAACTGATGGGTGGGGATCGGGCGTTGTGGACAGCGACTCCTACAGGTCGGTTGGTGCGCCTGCGCAGTAGAATCAGGAAGTGTCGGGGGCAGCGTGAGCCTCCCACGCGTTACTCCTCGCCACTGAGAGATCGAGCTGCGCAGGTGAAAAGATGCGACTGCTGTTACCTCAAGTACCGGAGGGGACTTGTGCTATGTATGACTTAGTCCACATTGCAGCCGGCTTGTGGGAGGCAAGAAACAGCGTTCGTGACAGGGGAGGGTAGAATTGGATGATACGAAATTGGGATGGGAGAAAATATAGAAAATGGGAGAAAAAGTGGATAAAAAAAAAAGATTAATCACTTTATTCAAATTGAGGGTTTTGTTTGAGGATATAAAAAAATATATATATAATTTAAGTATTATTATATAATTATTATTATTTTTATATGTTGCTCTTTAATTAATACTCCCCAACAGGTGCGCTGCTGTTAACCCTTCACGCTGCTCTTTAATCCTTCCCCCACAGGTGCGCTGCTTCTGTTAACCCTTCGTGTTGCTCTTTAATCCTTCCCCAACAGGTGCGGTGCTTCTGTTAACCCTTCGCGCTGCTCTTTAATACTTCCCCAACAGGTGCGGTACTGCTGCCCGCCACGTCTCAGCTGACCTCCAGAGACATCCTACACAGGCTGCAGACCTCCGGGGCCAAATGTGTCGTCACAGACGAGTCCCTGGCCCCTCTGCTGGAGGCTGTGGCCCCCCAGTGCCCGGCACTGCATTCCAAAATACTGGTGTCCGACAGGAGGAGAGCGGGCTGGAGCAACTTTGATGATCTGATGAGGTAGGGATGCACCGATCCGACTTTTTCAGTCCTCATACCGATACCATTATCTGAAATGAAAAGAATTTAAATAAAAAAAAATCTAACCCTAACTAACCTTACTGTCATGCACACTCCTAATATACTAACCTACACTGTAGCACTCAACACTTTGATGAACATTGTTACTCAGCTGATAGAGTTGTGCCCTTCCTGATGACTCGTCGTACAGAACTTGTAAGTCGTTTTGGATAAAAGAGTCAGCTAAATGACAAAATGTAAATGTAAATACCCATTGTTCAATTAATAAACTGTATGCCTCACTGTGTGGAAGAGACTGGGATCATTCTTTTGTGCAAGGCAACATCAGGCTTGACTTAAAACATTACTTTCCTAACTTAGTGAAACTAAATGTAACAAATTAACACATAGATATAAATGTACTGAATTGTTATTTCTTATTTTATTTCTTATTATAAAATATATATATATATATATATATATATTTATTTTTTAAATCCGATATATATATATATTTTATTACCGATACCCAATCCAGCTATTTTAGTGATATCGGGGCCGATATCAATATCGGATCGGTGCATCCCTATGATGAGGTAAAGCGCAGGACAAGAGGGCAAGAAAGAATAGATCTTATAAATGGGAGCAGAATGTAATATAAACTCATGCCTACACTATAAGTACAACGTGCAGGGTTCGCACAAGGTCCTTGAAGTGCTTAAAGTGCTTGATCTTTGACAAAACAAAGTCCAAGACCTGGAATTCCTTGAAAAGAGCCAATTTTTTAACAAGGTGCTTAAAAAGTCATTGAAATTCAAATCAACCATTCGCATGGAAAGTTTTGTTCATCCATGATCAAAATGTTCTGAATCAAGAATTATTCTTTTTATGATTTAAAGTGTAACTAATTGTCGGAAATTGGTTTTAAGCCATAAATATTGGATCCGATTTAACAGCATTTAAAAGTGAATAGTATCCTTCTTTAAATGCCCTTTTAAAATGAAAAATAGTGCTTGGAAAAATTTTACATCGTCTGTGGGAACCCTGAACAACCTAGGCATCACCGGTACAGCTCTGTCATGGTTTCATTCATATCTCACAAATAGATCTCAGTTTGTCAGCGTCAGCGGCTCATCCTCCCCCCCGGCCCCAGTCAACCACGGTGTCCCCCAGGGCTCTGTGCTGGGTCCCCTACTATTCACCATTTACATGCTCCCCCTCGGTCAGATTATACGTCACCACGGACTCAACTTTCACTGTTATGCAGATGATACTCAGCTCTACATCAGCACCTCACCATCCTCCCAGCTCCCCCCACAGTCTGTAGTCAACTGCCTCCACGCTATAAAAACCTGGATGGCAACCAAATTACTTAAACTCAACAGCAAAAAGACAGAGCTCATGGTTGTGGCCCCCAAGGCACTGCTCGGGAAGGTTGGAGATCTCCTCCTCCACGTTGACGGCTGTTCCATCTCCCCGTCTCTCGAAGTCCGTAACCTGGGCGTCACCCTTGACTCCACACTTTCATTTCACTCCCACATCAAATCTGTCACCAAGTCTGCCTTCTACCACCTCAGGAACATCTCCCGTCTCCGACCCTCACTCTCAGACTCTGTGGCGGAGACCCTGATCCACTCATTTGTCACCTCCCGGTTGGACTACTGTAATGGAGTCCTGTTCGGGGTACCCAGCAAAGCCCTGGACAGGCTCCAGTATGTCCAGAACTCAGCTGCCAGGGTTCTCACTCACACCAAGCCCTGGCAGCACATCACCCCCACCCTCATCCATCTCCACTGGCTTCCAGTCAGGTTCCGCATCACCTTCAAACTCCTGCTCCTCACCTACAAATCCCTCCATGCCCTCGCCCCCCGGTACCTGTCTGATCTCCTCCACCAGTACACTCCATCCCGGAACCTATGATCCTCTGATCTAGGTCTCCTCTCCATCCCTCGCACCAGGTTACGGACTTTTGGGGACAGAGCCTTCAGCGTGGCGTCCCCTACCCTCTGGAACTCTCTCCCCCCCCGAAATCCGCAACGCCCCAACCCTGGACACCTTCAAATCCGCTCTAAAAACACACCTCTTCACCAAGGCTTTCCCCATCAGTTAGTTTTAGATTAAATTAGGTCCATTATCCCCTACTTTCCCTCATCCCCTCTTCCCCCTCCCCCCCTACTTTCCTTGCCCTATTTTTTGTCCTGATTGTAAAGCGACCTTGGGTTCTATGAAAGGCGCTATATAAATTTGATTTATTATTATTATTATTATTGAACATGAGCGTTGATGTCGGGGCTTTCCCCCAGGACTCTCAAGGCGGTGCTGAGGTGCAAGGGAGGGGGGGGGGGTTCAGAGGAGGGGGGTGATTGTTGTAATTTGCTGTAACTTAAAAAACATAATTTCAATAAAATAGCAAACACAAGTGTAAGTTCCAAATAAGTTATCTTTTTTTAAGTACAGTGTATAAGGTTGCACAATAGTTTAACATTGAACACAAAAAAGAACCCATTGTAAAGAGTTGGCCAAATTCCCAATCAGGTCTCTCACATCAAGGCCACCTAATCATCCCTTCCCCTTAATTGACTGATATCAATCCCTGTCTCCTGAGCCGCTCAGCCATTGTGTAGTGTGATGCGTGCCTGGTGCCAGTGTATGGCAGCCATTGATCCTGCGTAGCCCAAGGTTGGATGCTACCAGTGGTGGTGAAGGAGGCAATTTCCACCCTACATTGTGGGGAGCGCCTAGTGTAGGGAGTGTCTAGAAAAGCGCTATATAACTGCAAGTAATTATTATTATTATTATTAACAGAGGACCGAGCAATTACATATTAGACAATGATGCGCATGTTTCCAAGCTGGCCCAAAGCTTTCATTGCAAAGAAAATGAATAATAAAAGATATATGGGCGGCTGATTGGCGCAGTGGGAAAGGCGCTCTCCTCCAACACAGGAGACACTGGGTTCTGTCCTCACTACAGCCGACCAGTGGGAGGCATAGTCTAGCAACGTTCAAGACAGGGGAGTGAAGAATTGGATATATACTAAATTGGGATGGGAGAAAAATAGAAAATGAAAAATAAAAAAAATAAAAATTATTATTATATACATACATAAAATATATATATTATTATATTTTAAAGTAAACCACATGCTGTGTCGTAACACTCTCTTCACTCTCTTTGTGTCGTAACACTGAACCCTCTGTTCTCTCTCTCTGTGCCGTAACACTGAACCCTCTCTTCTCTCTCTCTGTGTCGTAACACTGAACCCCCTCTTCTCTCTCTCTCATTGTGTCGTAACACTGAACCCTCTGTTCTCTCTCTCTCTGTGTGTCGTAACACTGAACCCTCTGTTCTCTCTCTCTCTGTGTGTCATAACACTGAACCCCCTCTCTTCTCTCTCTCTGTGTCGTAACACTGAACCCTCTTTCTTCTCTCTCTCTCTCTCTCTCTCTCTCTCTCTCTCTCTCTCTGTGTCGTAACACTGAACCCTCTCTTCTCTCTCTCTCTGTGTGTCATAACACTGAACCCTCTCTTCTCTCTCTCTCTGTGTGTCATAACACTGAACCCTCTCTTCTCTCTCTCTCTCTCTCTCTCTCTCTCTCTCTGTCGTAACACTGAACACAGCACTGTGCTGTGGCTAATGGGGATCAAAATAAACGTAAACTTAAACTCCCTGTGTGTTCAGTAACGTGTCCAGTGACCACGACTGTGTGGAGACTCGCAGTGTGGAGCCCATGACCATCTTCTTCACCAGCGGGACCACGGGGTCTCCTAAGATGACCCAGCACAGCCACAGTAGCTATGGGATCGGCCTCACTGTCAACGGCAGGTAGGCTAACTAGCCACAGCACCTCTACAGCACAACCTGGTTTAGGACTGCTGCAATATGCATGATGGAAGTGGATATGTGTGAGACCCACATCCAGGGGTGTAAAGTACTTGCGTAATTGTACTTAGTTACAATTAGGGATGTCCGATATTATCGGCCGATATTGGCATTAAAATGTGATATCGGAAATGATCTGTATCGGTTTTCAAAATTACCTTTATTTACCCAGGCAAGCAAGTAAGAACACATTCTGATTTTTTTTATTGTCAAAAGTATGCATAATGTTGTGTTAATTCCACGACAAGAGATATGTAATGTTTTTTTTTTTTTTTTTTTTTTTTTTAGTATTAACTATTTAATGTCCAACTCGGGTTACACTTTCTTGTTTCCTAATTTTTTTTTTTTTTAAATTTTTTTTATTATTGCAAAACAAAACTTATTAAAAGTCAGTACTCAACACACAATGTATAATGAAACTTTCAGTAAAGGTGGTTAAAATATATGCAAGTACAGAAACAGGATAAAACAAAAATAGTCAATAATAACATTTTAACCGTATACCGTGTATATCCAGCGAAGTTACAATTATATAAATGTTAGTATATAATATACCCCGAATACCTATTTTCTAAAACCCTACACACATATGCTCCAGCTCAAATCCCCCCCTCCCGGACCCCCTCTTGGATAGTACCTCTATTATCCCTCACTCCTAACCAGACATCACCATTATAGGCTAGCTTTTATTCTCTCCACCACTTCTAACCACATTAACATTTTGGATTCATTGAGCCCTAGAATTCTTGCTGTTGATATTTCTTGATATATCACATCAAGATATGTAAGAAACCACACTTTCCGGCACATTTTTCCCGGTTGAAACCAACGTGATGCAATCAGTTTTTTAGCTACTGTGATACCCGATAAAACCAATCTTTTTAGTTGTGGGTTCACTGCAAACTCAAAAACATCATTCAATAGCAATACCGCGGGGTGTACAGGTATATTCCAAAATACGAGTATTGATAATTGTTGGGACACATCTTCCCAGAATGCCTTAACTGGTGGGCAGTCCCAATACATGTGCATAAATGTTCCTTCGTCCCCATTTGTACATTGGGAGCATTTGGAGTTTTGTATAAGCCCCATTTTGCACAGCCTTATAGGAGTCAAGTATGTCCTGTGAATATAGTTCAGATTGATTTGTTGATGATCCGGGTTCCTTGATGTAAGTCGGACATTTGCCCAGGCTCCTTGCCAATCAAAGTCATTTTCCAGGTCTGGTATATCCCTCCTCCAGACATTGTCTAGTTGAAGGGTTTCGTACGAGGACGTTAGTAATTGTGAATAAAAACCTGATACAAAACCTCCCAATGTATTTCTGTCATAGAAAAATTTGTGGTATCTGTGGTGTTCAATTGGTATGTGTAATGGAACACCGTGAGATCTCATACAAAGTTTTAACTGTATGTAAAAAAGCCATGTGGACTCGGTGAGGTTAAACTTTATGCATATTTCGACATAACTACAGAGGCCCTTGTTATTAAAAATATCCCCTAATGAGTGTATGCCTCTTTCTTCCCATACAGGGAATCTTATAGGTCGTTTTCCCATTAAGAGAGCTTTGTTATTGAATATGGGAGTGTGATTATGCCATACTTGATTGTTAGGAAATTTCCTTTGAGTTTCCCGCCATGTCCTGATTGCATGGGTTATTATTGGGCCAAATTCTCGCTCACAATGCTTGATTGAAAGTTTAGTGTATGCTATGTCTTTCAATCTCTGTGGGGCTACTATGTTTTCTTCTAATTCTCTCCAAGATACCAAAGCCTCGGGGTCAAACCATATCTTCTTCAATGGTCTTAATGTGAAGGCATTAAAATATAGTAAAAAATCTGGGACTGCCATGCCACCGTCTGCTTTACTTCTCTGTGCGGTGGATCTTTTTATGCGAGGTGGTTTGTTATTCCAAATAAATTTGTATGTGGAGGTTTGTAATCTTTTCCAGTAGCCCTCTGGAGGAGGTAACGGAAGCATTGAGCTGAAGAAATTGATTCTTGGTAATACATCCATCTTAACTATTGATACCCTTGCCTGTACTGAGTTTTTAAGTTTTGCCCACCTGTCCAGGTCGTCCTTGATTTTGTTCTGTATTTTTGTGTAATTGTGCTTCACCGTTTGTCTTATGGTGGGGAATATTTCCACTCCCAAGCACCTGAAATGTTTTACCATCGGTATCGCACCTGGGAGGGTTATACCTTTTTTTGCAGGGGTGTTAAGTGGAAGGAAAGCCGACTTCGGCCAATTTATCTTAAATCCCGATAGATCACCAAAGTTCTCAATCAACTTGAGCAGATGAGGCAATGTGGTGTTGGGGTTTTGCATGAACAATATTACGTCGTCCGCATATAAACTAATTTTTTGTTGTGTGCCCTTGATTACGATTGGTTCTATGGATTGGGATTGTCTTATATATTGTGCTAAAGGCTCTAATGATAAATTGAATAGTCCGGGACTAAGAGGGCAACCCTGTCTGGCAGAGCGTGATACCGGAAAGATTTTGGAGATGATTGTGCCTGTTGTAATCATGGCCGATGGGTCCTTGTATAGTACTTTAATCATATCAATGAAACCTTTTCCTAACCCCATCCTTTCCAATACTGCCCATAGAAACGACCATTCCAACCTGTCAAATGCTTTCATAGCATCCAGGGATAGTATCGCCTTAGGTGTGATGTCCTCTTTGTCTGTATCTAGTACGTGCAGTATTCGCCTTATGTTATCATTGATCAGGCGACCTTTTATGAAGCCTGTTTGGTCCGTATGAACTAAAGACGTCATATGCTTTTGCAATCTGATGGCTAATATCTTAGAGTACAGTTTGACATCGGTTCCGAGGAGGCTTAAAGGACGGTAACTACCGCATTCAGTGGGGTCTTTGTCTTTTTTGTGAAGAACTGAAATGAGTGCGGTATTTTGGTGTTCGATGAAGCTTCCCTCTTTGACTGAGTATAAGATCATATTTAGTAATAAGGGTCCAAATATGTCCCAGCAAGAAATGTACATTTCTGATGGGATACCGTCAATTCCCGGAGCTTTGCCGTTTTTCATTCCGGATATGGCCTTCTTGAGTTCTTCTAATGTGATCGGTACTTCTAACTGTTTAGCGTCTTCATCTGTAAGTTTAGGGAGAGTAATTTGATTAAGATATGTGTCTAATTTGTCCTGATCAAAGGTCGTTTCTGAGTTATATAAATCGGAGTAGAATTCTTTGAATGTATCGTTTATTATTTTGGGTTCTGTTACTAGAGCTTGTTGTTTCCTAATGGCAGTTATATCTGCAAATTTTGCATTAATTCTTAGTCGCATGGCTAATAGGTGACTAGGTTTAGAACCTTGGAAGTACTGCTGTTGTCTAGTGCTGCGTATTTGCAATTCCGATTTTTGTCTGTACATTGCTTTGATCTCGGTCTTTAGAATGTTAACTTGGTTATCTAGTCTAGTAGAGTTGTTGTATTTTAAAGAATTAAAAAGCGTTGAGTAAAGCGTTTCCTTTTCAGACAGTTTTGTGTTTTGATTTTTGCGCAATATGGAGGTAAATCTATCCGAGAAATCCTTGATCATACTCTTTACCGACATCCATAATATTCTGGGATCTTGCACCGAGTTAGTATTAACTTGTAGGAATACTGTGAGAGCTTCTTTAATTTGTGTAATGAATTCCTTGTTGTTAAGCAGCATCGAATTAAAACGCCATCTTGGGGCCCGGGTAGATAATGTACCAAATGTTGCTTTCAGGATTAAGTAGCAGTGATCTGATAGCGCATTGGGTGTCATTTCCACTTCGTATTTATCAAATATTCTCGGGGATGCAAAGACGTAATCAATTCTGGATAGTGTGTTGTGTCTCGCCGAACGACAGGAGTACTTGCGGGTCATGGGGTTAAGTGAACGCCATAAATCAGTTACTCCTGTTGATTTCGACCAATCTTTTAATGCTTTAGATGAATTCTTTTGTTCGCTGGAGAAGGAAAGGTAAGTTTTGTCCATCCTTGGGTTCCAAATGGCATTAAAATCCGCACCTATTATGTATGAGTACTCGGGATGGTTTAACATTTCTCCTGTTAGTGAAGTGAAGAAACCCACTTCGTACAAATTCGGGGCATATACCGCTGCCAATGCAATTTTCCTGTTATTGTGTATAATCCTAGCTATAGTTATGCGCCCCTCAGCATCCGACCATACCCCTTTCAATTCGATATTTAATTTGCGTCTGACGACTATGGCTACCCCTCTAGTTCTCGTAGCAAAAGAAGAGTGACCAATATTATGGTATATGTTATCCGCTAACGTATTTATGTCTCCCTCTAAAATGTGCGTTTCGCTTAATAGTGCCACGTCCACATGTTCTTTTTTCATCAGTGTAAGCACGCTTTTGCGCTTGTGTTGTTTGTTTATCCCACCGGTGTTCCATACCATTATATTCAAACTAGCCATAGTCTATGCATGTTTTCGTGTAGTTTTTGGTAATGTTTCTGGAGTATGAAGCTACAATAGATGCACATCCAATTAATGAGGTCCCGTTGAGAGCTGAGCTTAAAAACATATATATATACAAATAAAAATCCCCTATTTTCCCCTCTCCCAGAAAGTCGAACATGCCTGTGTTCCAAGAACACATCCTCCGCGATTGACTTTCTCCCATGGTCCACCGGATTGCCCAACCTGAGCATTGTAATCCTAATTTTCCTATGCTCATTGCCATAGGATCTAACATTTCCATTCTATTGCAATAGAATGTCGCTTTTGGTCTTGCACCTTCCCTTACTGTAATGAAGTATTGTGATAATTAACCTAAAGATAAAAATAAAAAATAAAATAAAAAGAGAATAAACCTTTATCGACATATTCCTTTGAACCCTCCACCAACGTGTGAGGGAAAAAAAAAGGAAAAGATTGTAGATCAGTATTGACACTTAATGTGAAGAACATTGGAAAAGAATAATGTAAGTTACAATATATTTAAAAAATATATAGTAATATTGACACCTTAATGTGAAGAACATTGGAAAAGAACAATGTAAGTTAAATTATGTTTAAAAAATATAGGGTGATGAGAAGAAAAAATTTAATAAAATAAAAATCAATGGAAAGATATAGATAAGGAATAAGAGATAAATAATTATCAACGTGGAGAAGCCACTAGAACCGATTTAACTGATTAGATAAGATAGAAAAGCAGCGCCTTTTAGCGCTTCAATGTGCCTTTAATGGAGTGATTACTTAAATTGTTAGAATAACCTTGCTGTGCCCATACGTTTATGTGTGGATAATTTTAAAGTATTATTAAGGGCTGATTGCACTTCATTTAATTTATATATGCTATGTGTATGCACACCGAATGTTATTGTTAGAGTTGTATGCTTCGTTGTCATGGTGCCTTATATTCTAGAAGGTTGTAGAATATACTAGTGCCTAGACTATTTTACTTCGTTGTCATGGTGCCTTATATTCTAGAAGGTTGTAGAATATACTAGTGCCTAGACTATTTTACATTCCAGAATGATCTAAGAGACCCAGGGCATTTGAGCGATAAACCCAGAATATTCCAGATAGATCTTTTTGTATTGATATTTATTTGACCCCTCAGAGACCAGAGACTGAAATTATAATGTATTATGAATCGTATTATACACAGTAAACATTGTTATAGACGACTTGCATATCGTTTGCTACTTTGATGAACACAGCAATGTTATTCCAACACTGGTGGAATGACCTCATTGATGAACACAATAAAGTCATCCCTACACTGGTATATATTTAGAGAGAGGCTTAACTGAATCCGGCATTTCCGTCATGCTTTGGGTTATTTGCTGCATTTTGAATCAGGAAATCCTCAGCATCAGAAGGTGTAAATGGACCTGACCTGCGGCCGTTATTGTCCAAGTATGATAACAGCGCCGGATATGCTAGCCTTGGCTTGTGGCCGGCTGTGTACAGCTTTTGCATCACAACTTTGTATGGTTGACGTCGGATGATGGCCTCTCTGCTCAAATCTTCGTAGATAAATATTGGTTTATCACCATACTTCAGCATCCCACGTTGGTTGCGAGCATATTTGATGATTTCATCCCTTGTTGTAGTTTTCCGTAGAGTGACAACGATGACTCTCGGCCCGTTGATATTTTGCCCCTGGGAACCAATTCTGTAAACTTGTTCCACTTCTGGCACTTTGTTTGGATCGGAGTTATTCAAAATCGTTGATAACACGTTTGGAAAGTTGATGTCATCGCAGTTCACTGATTCATCAAGCCCCACAATGCGGATGTTATTCCGCCTGTGGTAACGATGCGTTTCTAGTTGCCTCTCCATCACTTCGTTTTTAAGCAATTTTATTTCCCTCCGGTATTCATCTTTAACTTTTTCCATCTCTTCTCCCATCGCTGTCATGATACCTTCGTTCGCCTTGACTGCTTTTGTGTTTTCTGTCACCGAAATCTCCACTGTCGTGATTCGCACGGACAGCAAAGTGACTGCTCTCATAACCTCTTCGAATTTAGTATCGATGTGTTCAGCGTGTGCGACCAACTGTTCTTCTACGTGTGCTTTGAAAGCGATCATCTGTTCTTTTATCAGGGTAGTCAGAGAGTTGAAGTCGGGCTGTGCAACTGAACTGCTTGTGTCAGTTGATGTTGTTGGAGCAGTGAGGGATCCGATGGATGATTGTGCTATTATCTTCTCAAAATCGCCTGCTTTTTCCTTCACGGTACTTTTTTCTGATGTTCCTGCTATGTTGTCATCTGTTGTCTCCATCTCGGGGCCAGTTGTCCTTGGTCCCTGTGTATTCTCCTCTATATTCCCCGCGCCGGGGCTCACCAACGGATCTGCCACAGCGTCGCCTGTCATTGTCTTTGACCGAGTTTCAATCTGCGCCGTTAGCTTTGCCGTATCTTGTTTCTTTCCCGTCTTTTCCCCACCCCTAACCATGTTGTCTTTTGATATAGTTAGTAGAAGGTCTTATCAATACATACGATGTGGTCTAGTCTCTTTTGGTATTGTCCAAATAAGGTTTTTAAACGAAATTAACGATAACGGGAGCGGAGCTATAACCAATTGCGTGCGCTACATATTGCAGCTTAACCGGAGATATGTAATGTTAATTACCTGAAATTATTCCGTTTTTTGGGGGGGGGGAAACACTGCATATATCGGTATCGGTTGATAGCGGTTGATATCAGTATCGGAAATGAAGAGTTGGACAATATCGGTATATCGGTATCGGTAAAAAAGCCAATAATTACTTGAGTATTATTAGGTTTGTATACTTGTTCTTTTACTCAATTCCATTTCAGAGACAAAAAAACATACTTTTTACTCCTTACATTTAAAATGCAGACCTACAAAGTACAAATCTCGCAGGTCCAACCATTTTAATTAGTATATTTGTTTCTCTGGTCGAACTAACGTTAACGTTATTAATCCTGCGGCCGCACTTTATTTAAAAACAGCCAGTCAAATCCCCGTCAATGGGAAATGAACCCGCCCATACCCATGCTGATTGGTCCTTGTGCAAGACTAGAAAGCGGGGCTCTTTGATTAAACACCTGCTATCAGAAGAATAGACAGTCAGATGACAAGCTACAGAAGATGGCCACAAACGATAGTACGAGTGATGAAGAGGACGAAACGGAACATTTCATTGCCCCGGAATGAAAAAAATTGTTTTTACTTTTACTTTTTAGTACTCAAGTACATTTAAAGTAGAAACTTTTTTAATTTTACTCAAGTGTGTTTTTAGCCAGATACTCTGTGTAACTGAGGGGTACAATTCCCTGACTGTATTGATAAGTATGGTATCATTAAACCACTACCGTCTTTATGTACATTCCTACTGGCCATACAGTACACAGGTATCTAATGATGAACACTTCCCCACAATGAATCGGTTCCACACAAAGCTGTATTTAAGTATTTATTGCAGCAAAAGGTACATAATATACTTTACTTTACTTCACTTTGAATGCGCTTATAAGGCAAAGGAATGTGCGTAGGCAAATCAATAACGAATGCCCATTCTCATATTACGCAGGAGGTAATCATACAACCTGAATCTTAGGGAATTATATCTATGGTACACTAGTAATATAGCGGGAGATACTGGAAGGGTCCCCCCGGTTGTAAGCCAGCAAGGGTAGAGGATCTGTCGGTAGTAGAGTCTGGGTCAACGATGATAAGGAGACTCCGAGTACAGGAGACGGTGCAATAAGATCTTGATCCACAGACGAATACAGCTGTTCTCCGTAGCATGTAGCTCCACATGGAAGAAAGCTAGCCTGCCTCAGGCTTCTGAGGGGCAGACTCGACGTGGCTCCTCACAGGGTAAATCCCACACACTTGTGGGTGTCGGCGATTCTCCGCTCCATTAATTACAGGACCAAAAGCAAATATAATCCAGCCGAAAAGGGCTATGCAGTCGTCGGGTAGATAATCCAGTGTACATGTCCACACGGTCCTCGTCTAGGGCTCCTCGGGTGAAAGCGCCATGATAAGCAGCCCAGCCTGGATACTCTAGCTGATACGAGGAAAACGTTGGTGATGCTGGTCACTGTAGAACTTTAGCCGCACGATACACTATACACAAATAGACTATTACTGACTTAATAGAATAGGTCGCACTCGACGGTACAGCGTTAAACTGTGACAATTCAGTTATTAATTCGCACGCGGTCTCAATGCTCTATTTGGGGCCAAACAGGCCATACTTCACCGCACGGAGTATCGTGGGTGAGGCTTCAAGTTCAAGTTCAAGTTCAAGTTCTTTAATAGTTGTCATACAGAAGTACAGAATACTTTCATACAAAATGCTTCTTACTGTTACGCTCCAGAGACTGTGCTAGACAAGATAGTATCAAATAACATAATAACATAATATAATATAGCATGAATTTAGAAGAAGAATGAGGTCACAGTTGTTCGGTATAGACATATGTACAATGTTCTGAGTTACCATATAATATACAATACACAATACTATGCAGTGTACTAATGTACAGTACTATCTAGTGCAAAGCAGAAGTGGGATGAGGTACAATTTTAGGTACAATTTACAGTAAGGTGTACGAGTTGTAGTGCAATCCTTCATCCATAAATATAAAGTGTGGGGAGTGGGTGCTACAGTGTGTTTGTTTAAAGTGGGTGTGTGCTATAAAGTGTGTGTAGTGGGTGCTACAGTGTGTTTGTTTAAAGTGAGTGTGTGCGTGTGGATGTGTGTGCTATGTGTGTTTGGTGGTTGTTGTTGTGTAGTGTTCATTCATTGTTCGTTTAGCAGCCTGATGGCCTGGGGATAGAAGCTACTTCTGAGTCTTTCTGTGCTCGCCTTGAGACTCCTGTGTCGCTTGCCTGACGGCAGCAGTTCAAAGAGGCAGTTGTTCGGGTGGCTCGAGTCCTTAATAATTCTCTTAGCCTTCCCCTTGCAACGCTTGTTGTAAATGTTCTGGAGAGTGGGGAGCCCCCCTCCAATTGTGCGTTCGGCTGAACGTGTCACTCTTTGTAGTCTGCTTTGGTCTTTTGCAGTGCTATTCCCAAACCAGGAGGTGATGTTGCCGGTCAAGATGCTTCAACTTTAGTTACTAAGACTTCTGACTAAGTGCTTCTGTATTCACCTGCGCCGTATTTATACGCTTAGGTGAATAAACTAGTACCAGCTTTATTCCTGTCTCATATCTTTGCGCAATACCGTTCTTGTCCAGGCATGTCCCCGGCGGTGACTTTGAACCTGACTTTGGAGGCATGGCCTTGGCGCCTGTGGACCGCTGTCCAATAGGAGAATGAAATATTATGGTCTGTACTAGGCTAAAGGGATATTCCGTGTATATGTACAAGGAATATACAAGGGATATCAAACGATATACAAATATTATGCAATATATATCAATCAATAAATATATATATTCGGTTTAATCTGATCCTTTGTAACACTCTGACTTTTACTTGAGACCCACATGTTACTATGCATTGTGGAGAGACACGTGTTATCACTGGAAACAACATGCCTTCTATTGTGCCAGAGTGTCCAGTCTTGCCCCCCTTCCTTCAAGAGGCGTTGTCTCTTGCCAGGCCATCATTGTAAATAAGAATTTGTTCTTAATTGATTTGCCTGGTTAAATAAAAAATGTCATAAATAAATAAAATGTGAAACACTGACATTTGCTGTGTAATAACAACCAGTGATGACCACCACAACTATTCTGTCTCTCTCTCTCTCTCTCTCTCTCTTTCTTTTTCTCTGTATCTCTCTCTCTCTTTTCCCCTTTCTGTGTGTGTGTGTGTGTGTGTGTGTGTGTGTGTGTGTGTGTGTGTGTGTGTGTGTGTGTGTGTGTGTGTGTGTGTGTGTGTGTGTGTGTGTGTGTGTGTGTGTGTGTGTGTGTGTGTGTGTGTGTGTGTGTGTGTGTGTGTGTGTGTGTGTGTCTCTCTCTCTCTCTCTCTCTCTCTCTCTGAAGGTACTGGTTGGACCTAGTGGACCAGGATGTGATGTGGAACACCTCAGACACAGGGTGGGCCAAGTCGGCCTGGAGCAGTGTGTTCGCCCCCTGGATCCAGGGAGCCTGTGTCTTCGTCCATCACATGCCCCGCTTCCATAGCTCCACAGTGCTAGAGGTGGGTCCTCCTCCATCACACGCCCCGCTTCCATAGCTCCACAGTGCTAGAGGTGGGTCCTCCTCCATCACACGCCCCGCTTCCATAGCTCCACAGTGCTAGAGGTGGGTCCTCCTCCATCACACGGCCCGCTTCCATAGCTCCACAGTGCTAGAGGTGGGTCCTCCTCCATCACATGCCCCGCTTCCATAGCTCCACAGTGCTAGAGGTGGGTCCTCCTCCATCACACGCCCCGCTTCCATAGCTCCACAGTGCTAGAGGTGGGTCCTTGTTAGGGATGTTCGATATTGGCTTTTTTTTTTACCGATATCAGATATACCGATATTGTCCAACTCTTAATTTCCGATACCGATATATGCGCCCCCCCCCCCCCCCCCCCCCCCCCCAAAACGGAATAATTTCAGGTAATTAACATTACATATATCTTTTCGTGGAATTAACACAATGCGCCGCCCCCGTCGCTTCCTGATTCTACTGCGCAGGCGCACCAACCGACCTGTAGGAGTCGCTGTCCACAACGTCCGATCCCCACCCACCAGCTTCCCACCCCCTAATACTGCCAATTGTATTAGTATGAACGACCAGCCAAGCTACTTATTTTATTTACTATTGTATTCTTGCACAATCGAAGGGGGCATGGCCACCCGCATTTCACTGTATGCCCTGGTATGTATGTGATAAATAAACCTCTTGAATCTACTGTAGTTGTTGTTGTTGTCCTGTACTGTATACTGTATGTATATATTATATACTGTATGTCCAGGAAAAATGTTGTACTTGTGTTTGTTTTTATCTTGTGCCCCTGACTGCAAGTCAAGTTTCTGGGATAATAAAGTGACTGAACTGAAATGTATATGAACTCAAAGTAGGACTGGTGTCATAGTGAGGTGTATATATGGTAATGTAACCTGAGCAGTCTGATCCTATAGGTCAGTAAGCTATATCACCGACAACGATGAGGAGGAGTATAGAGCCCTGGTGGAGAGCTTTGTGGGGTGGAGCGACAGCAACCACCTCCAACTCAACACCAGTAAAACCAAGGAGGTGGTGGTGGACTTCCGGAGGGGCAAGAAGAGGCCCCCCCGATTCCCATCACTATCCGAAGGGAATTTAATTTAATTGAAAACCTTTATTTATCCCCGAGGGGAGATGGAGGTGGAGGTGGTGGAGTCATATAAGTTCCTTGGGGTACACCTGAACAATAAACTGGACTGGTCGGACAACACAGAGGCCCTCTCTACAGGAAGGGACAGAACAGGCTGTTTTTCCTGAGGAGACTCAGGTCCTTCAATGTTTGCAATAGACTGCTGCAATCATTCTACCAGTCTGTAGTGGCCAGCGTCCTCTTCTATGCTGTGGCATGCTGGGGGGGGCTACATCAACTCAAGGGACACCAACAAACTCAACAAGCTGGTGAGGAAGGCTAGCTCCGTGGTGGGAGTCGAGCTGGTCAGACTAGAGGTGATGGCAGAGAGGGGGATGAGAAGGAAGCTGGCTGCTATCCTGGAGAATCCCCCCCACCCCCTCTACGACAAGCTAGTCAAGATGAGAAGCACGTTCAGTCACAGACTCATACCCCCCCGACACTCAACTAACCGCCTCGGACAGTCCTTCATACCAGCGGCCATCAGGCTCCACAACAGTGGGCAGGGACTGCTGCCAGACATCCAACTACAACTACTAGGAACCTAAAAAGGACAATAACACTACCTTATGCATACTGCACCGTATGTAATACTGTGATACTGTGAATAGTGAATACTGTATATTTCAGTTTTAGTTAGTTAATTATATTGACTTGTTTTATTGTTTACACTGCTTGTTTTTACTACCTGTACCTCCCCTCCCCCTCCCCCTCCCCCATGCTGCTATGATGCCTGAATTTCCCCAAGGGGATCAATAAAGGAATATTTTATCTTATCTTAGTACTCGTGCTCCTAAGGTTTGATAAATACAGGCTCTGGTCAGACGTATTGGTGCTGCTTTTCATTACAGACTCTCTCCAACTATCCTATATCGACATTCTGCACTGCCCCGACTGCCTATCGCATGCTTGTCCAGGAGGACATGTCCAAGTACGTTTATTATTCCATCTCATTTGAAGTATGATTTGGGTACAGATCCTTCCTTTCTGCTATAGTTCAAAGTCGAGAGCAAGTGAGCTGAAGGAGTCATTTTTATATTCTGCAGCTGTCTTTTTGGAACAGTCTGCCCAGCGACCTGAAAATTGTAATCAGTGCTGTTAGATTCAAGTCCAGCCTAAAGACATGGCTCAAAAGGGACTATAATTAACCCAGATACTCAGCTAAAAGGCACCCTTACATGTTTTTATGCATCTATGTTATGTATATGTGATGTGTTGTGATGTCATGTCTGTATGATGCATGTCTAAGCATCTCCTTCGCCTACCCCCCCCCCCCCTACAAGGACCACAATGGAAATAAGCTCTGAGCTTTTTTGTGTTTCATCCTTGGCAGTATTTCCTGACTGTGCTTCTGCCACGTGTTATTATTATATATTGTCAAATAAAGTAATTCATTCAATGGCCTGTTTTTTTTTTTTTTTTTCTTATGTTTTGTTTTTCATGTTCCATCAGATATAAGTTCAAGTCATTGCAGCATTGCCTGTGTGCCGGTGAACCCATCAACCCCGAGGTGATGGGCAGGTGGAGGGAGGCGACAGGTCTGGACATCTACGAGGGATACGGACAGACGGAAACGGCGAGTCTCATGTTATGAAATTTTATTTATTTGGTTTATTATAGAATTATGCAAATAATGTACAGAGCTAAAAGCAAAGTTACTCCCGGGACGGTGTGTGCAAAGGTTTTCTTCAATACATGAAAGAAAATATGATTTGAGAGACATTTGTAAATTTACTGTCCAAAAAGCTAAGAAAGGCGTATTTCTATTGTCGGGGTTAACTTGTGGAACAATGCTGAAATTAAGTTAAGAATGAGTCATTCGCTTTTGGTTTTTAAGAAAATGGTTTGTAAAGCTATTTTTGAAAACTACAAAGGTGAATAATACTTTATTTTCTTTCGTTAATTTCTTTTAGAATACTGTTTTTGAGTCTTAATTTTGTTAAGAATATAGGACAGGCATGTATACGCATTATGCTTCAGTCTGTCCCTTTTCAGTCACTGTCAAATCAAATATTGTAAAATGATTGTGCATATTGTATTGTGTGTGTGTAATGACTGAATAAAACTACTACTACTGTGCTACTACTACTTCCCTATGAACGGGTTTTAAAAGCAGGATACTCCACACTGAACAGCTTTCTCCGGTTCTACCTGTAGGTTCTGATCGCTGGGACCTTCAAAGGGATGAAGATCAAACCTGGATCTTTTGGAAAGGCCTCCCCGGCTTACGACGTGCAGGTGAACTGCAATAACATAACTACACACACACCACAGCTTCTCAGAAAGTAAGACGAGTATCGTTATTACTTATTTACATTGTCGTTCAGCCGACGCTTTTATCCAAAGCAACTTACACTTGTGTAGTTTAGTTTACTCAGTGTATTTGATAATGGGACAGTGCATATCAATCAACAGTTCTAAATTTTTTTATTAATACAAATTAAAAACTGTAAATATGCCAACATTAGCAGGGTTGCTAGTTTTCAGTTGTAGTCCCTGGGCTAGATGTTTAAGCCAGAAAGAAACAGAAAAATAGAGGACATTAACACTTTCCCCGCCAAAAACGCTGTACAGCGTTATTGGCCGCCATGCATTGAGCGCCAGACCTCGCTGTACAGCGTTATTGAGATCAATATTTAATTTTTTCGCCATGGCATTCATAATTCATATATACAGCCGCAACGCTGCAGCTGGACCCTATAGGTGACGGCAACGACGGCTCAATACCGCCGCCTGGTGGATGGTCGGGCGAGTTACACTCACCTACAGGATATGGCTGATGTGCGTCGATTAAACTCATCCGGCCGTCAGATATCATTGCATGACTCCCGACAGACACAATGTACATAATGGATCGCTTTCTAAACGTATACCTGGGATCTTTCACCACCAGTCTCTTTGACCCACGGTAAGAGGAATATAACGTTATTTTCAACCCAATTGTGCGTTTCCTTGTTTGCAAACCATCTGATCAATATATCACCCAACCTACATAAAGCATTTACTGATGATCGGGGAATTATAAACAACCCCCCCCCTTTCCTCCACACATGATGAAGCATAACGTATACCGATCATATACAGTTGAATTTCTTTATATAGCGTGTATAGGGAAGAAACGCCAATCGATAATCTATATATGCCTTTAGGCCTATAACTCACGTTCTAGGAATTACTGCAGAAAACGATAAAAACATACTTCTATATTCTAGAAGATATTTTTGTATGAATGTATGAATGAAAAAGTATAACGTTCCCACATCCTGAACGATAGATAATCGATGTTGAATGGGTCATAGTAATGTCAATATAGCAATACAATTTAAAAAGTTATAGCCCTGCAAAGAAGGTGAACATCTCCATAGGCTTACAGTGATGGCAGACTGGGTATATTGATGGGTATAACCAATGGCGGGGAATGTGTTAAAGCTAATATAAAACAGTTTAAAACATTCTGTACATTCACTCACTAGGCATTCGTGCATCTATAAAAATAAAAAAAACAGGGACAAATCAAAGCCCATACATGTATAAGCACCGTATAGGCAGGCACACGCACACATATACATAATCATAAATCACATAATCACAGTGGCGGCTGGGTGGCGCAGCGGAGATTACAGTCAATATACATATATAGTTTTTTTTTTATCCACTTTTTCTCCCATTTTCTATATTTTCTCCCATCCCAATTTCGTATCATCCAATTCAACCCTCCCCTGTCATGAACGCTGTTTCTTGCCTCCCACAAGCCGGCTGCAATGTGGACTAAGTCATACATAGCACAAGTCCCCTCCGGTACTTGAGGTAACAGCAGTCGCATCTTTCCACCTGCGCAGCTCGATCTCTCAGTGGCGAGGAGTAACGCGTGGGAGGCTCACGCTGCCCCCGACACTTCCTGATTATACTGCGCAGGCGCACCAACCGACCTGTAGGAGTCGCTGTCCACAACGACCGATCCCCACCCATCAGTTTCCCACCCCCTAATACGGCCAATGTGTATTAGTACGGACGACCAGCTAAACTGAAAGCAAATGTGGAGCGCTGGGCTCGAACAGGCAAGCCCAGCGTCTCCAGATTTTGTGGCGAGCGCCTTGCCCACTACGCCACGTAGCCGCCCTAATATACATATATAGTTATATACAATATACAATACAGAGTCAAAAGAGTAACAGTGAGGTACAATGCAGAAATGGGATGAGGTACAAACTTAGGGTAAGGTGCAATGAGGTATGAATTGTAGTGCAAATCTCTTTACCAATCAATATAAAGTGTGTTAAAGTGAGTAAAGTGGGTGTTAAGGTGAGTGTTTATTTAAAGTGAGTGTGTGGATGTGTGTGCAGTGAGTGTAGATGATGGGTTGTTACATAGTGTCATTGTGCATCCTGATGGCCTGGGGATAGAAGCTCCTTATATAGGTGTGTATATATATACACGTATCTGAAGCTAATTTATTTAAAGATCATTTCTGGTATTTCTTTCTCTCAGGTTGTGGATGAGCAGGGTGCTGTCGTGGCTAAAGGAGTGGAGGGTAACCTGGGCATCAGAGTGAAGCCGCACAAGCCCTTCTCTCTCTTCACTGAATACACAGTGAGTACGACGACAAGGACATTGTAGTAGCAGAGCGAGAGGCAACGCGGGGGAAAATACTTTACTACGTAAGTGACGATAATAAAACGGACTCACCCGCTCGTATGTTACACAATTCAAAAGCCTTTGAAGCGTCGAGGCTGTTGACTGATAAACTTTAACCCTTTCACTACCACACTACAGAAGCTTAACCCCTTCACTACAACCGTCTGTAGTGTGGTAGTGAAAGGGTTAACCCTTTGGTAGTGTGGCAGGGAAAGGGTTAACCCTTTGGTAGTGTGGTAGTGGAAGGGTTAACGTGCTTTCTACCTAAACACACACACTGCCCCCCCCCCCCCCCCCGTTAACGTAAGGTTATGTATATAACCAAGTTCTATGAATTATGGTGACGCTCAGCGTCAGTCTGCACGCACTTCACTTCGTGCACGAGCACTGAATAAAAAATTCGACAATGTACCTTTACATCCCAACATTCGTCTGGCCACACCCCTATCCGCTTACCTTCATAAGCAGGTGTGTGGTCACCTACTCGCCTCCTTCCCAAACTTTCACCACAAGGTGAGATCAAGGGCCGCAGTGGCGTCCTGACGCTGAGCGTCACCATAATTCATAGAACTTGGTTATATACATAACCTTACGTTCTATTTCATTATGGCTCCGCTCAGTGTCAGTCTGCACAAGAGGAGCTGAGCGGAAGCCAGAAGCTCGACAAATGTACCCCGCTGAGGCCCCCCACAACCATCAGACCGGGGAGGACCGAGCCCCCCGACCCTCCCTAATGGAGGGATACCCTCCCTATTGGAGGACGGGAGGGAGACGGATCCGACCGTGCGAAGAGGAACTCAAGCAACTCAACGCACAGGGTGAGCAGACCGTGGCTTGACCCCACGACTACGCACACGCACAACCCGCATGCCACCAGGGAACGAACGGAAGGAACAACCCTCGTTACTGCCCCCAAAATCACGGGGTCAAGAGCAAACTCAACCCTGTGGCAAGGCCGTAGCAGCGGAGCGCGAAGGAAGACCCAGACCCACTGAAGGGACTGGGTCCCCTGGAAAAAGGGAGCCTGGAGAGGTCAATGACGCCAGGCATCAAGACCCCACCAGGCGGTCACTTAGTGACACCGCCCCCCACATCGCCAGCGTATTCGGATAGGGCCCCTCCAAGAGCGGGCCCTTTCCCCCCAATAGTACACCGCCTGGCACACTGACCCTGCAACACAGGCAGTCAGCATGGCCGTAAAGCACTCAAAAGGTTAACCAACGGAAGCAGGTAGTGCACCGGGGAAACCAGGCAGCAGGCTGTAGACCCGAGCCTGGAGCACTGCGGACGAGACAGGCGCCAAAGGGGTCAACTGAAAACAGCCCCCCGGCGGAAAGGGCGTATGCTGGCACTGTTGCACACCATGACAAAGCCTCCATCAAAAAAAAACCACCCAGAGGGGTCGAGGCAGAGAAGGCTGACACGATTGGCAGACGTCATGAACGTGCAGGGGCACACTCAACCGGGTAACCCGGGAGTTGACTCCGCTCCAACACACCAGGGAATCAACCACCCTCTTGGTACCACATACAGTGGTTGTTCCTATAACCCCTCAAGAAAAAAGGGTTATCTCAGGCCTACGGTTTCAACGAAACATTACTTCGGACCGGGCCCGGCGGCTTGGGAAGCATACAGGGTTACCAGAGGAGGTCCAGAAGACCACCCCAACAGCCCCCTCTTGGCCATGCGTGAGAGAGGAGCGAAAGAAAGGAGAACCAGCCCCTTATAATAGTGCCAGGTACAACGTGTACCCAACAAAGGGTCTCCATAACGCCTAATCCCATAACACCCGGCCCGACCCGGCATTTTTCCCCCTGAAAAAAGCACAAGTCCCTCAGGGTACCAGAACAGCAGATCTGCATCCCCGGCGGACAATGGGTTAACTGACCTGGACCAGCGTGACCAGAACCAGTCCCGTGCCCTAACCACGCCGACATGCCCACTCCAGGAGAGGGGGCAGGAATGCGTGTTGATCTAAAACATGAAAAGAGGGCGCCACCCAGACGGTCCTATTTATACCGCGCTCAGTGGCCCACCCCAAGGGCGTGAGACCCCTCTACCTATGTTCTGATCTATTCCGTTAACATCCCCCAGATATGAACGAGAATCCGTCGAGACCCAGTAACAGGCTCTCGGAAGAGGAAAAAATCCCCCATCCCAGTTGCCCTATAAAAACGCTGTTTTAATAACAAGCAACCAAGGCGTACTAGCCTCCTGCATGATTCTTAACAGAAACACCCAGAGCCAGCACTATGTATGCGTCGGGACCCAAAACATATCAATGGACAGTCTAACCAGACCCCACATTGATCCTTCAACGTGCCTGGGAGAACGACAAGAAGGTTGTTGTGCTTCATATTCTCCACTCTTTTTTATTAAAAAAGAAAGAAACACAGACTGACATGAATCCCACGTGACGTAGCCGAGGGTAATTTTTTTTTACATTTTTACATCCCGCCACCCTCACTACAAAGGAGAGACGGAACTCCTCAGCGAGACTTCCCACGTGAGCCATAGATTGAAAAGTCACGGTAACATTGAGTCATGTGACCAACCGACTCAAGTTACACGTATATCGAGCGTAGTAGAACAGTAAATTCCTACGCTCTGCCCCGACAACTTGACAACAACAGACCCTACATACGGGTCTAAACTCACGGAAGCCGCCGTCCAATAGAAACGTGCCTAGTGACGTTTGCTATGACGGGGGGAAACCCAAGACTCAATCGCCTGTGATAGGTGCGGAGTCTGGGAAACCCTTCCCCCCCCCCGTGCCAAGCTGCCTAACAGCTTGACCCTGACCGAATGAAAGTTCGAAAGTCCCAGAACCCCCTGACCAATCAGAAGAGGGAAGGAGGGGTTTATCCGGTACCCCCTCGCAAGCCCAACCCTTGCATATGACAACAACAACAGCCATATGATACCTTCAGTAGCAATGCCAATGAATAGCGCAAGCTAATTCAATGCCCGCTAGCCACAGACACATCTGTGAACAGGGTTTATAGCAAGGCCAAGTTGTGTATGTGTGAACCCGACACCCGTATCTATGTTGCAAGACACAGAAGAATCTGATAGAGAGAGAGAGTGGCTGAGCCGTGATACGTTTTCATACGAGCATTACTGCAAACCAACACAATAGTGTTGCAGCTCAATATCACTGTTTAAGCAACAGAGCACACAACTAACCTCTACCTTTATGTGAAGATTCAGGTCGAGGCAGAAAAAAACCCTTGCCTTGCTTAAGCTCTAACATGAAACCCAGGCCTTGCTTAAGCTCTAACATGAAAGTAACGTTTAGCCCTCCTATCAAACCCATACTAGTGAAAGATTCACACGTTGCATCCCCATCATATGTTTGGTGAATAAACACACAGTTTGTTAACAAAAAATACAGTCCCCCTTTAGGAGGGACTCTTTATTTTCGAACAAAAATCATAGAGGGGCCGGGAAGGGAACAGGGGGGGACCACAGAGGGAAAAAGTCAATGAAGTTAGCGACGCCTGCCACGAGCCGCTCGGGGCTTCCCACCCCGTGGAGCCCCGGAGGGACGGTAAACGATCGGCGGCTGGTCTCGACGATCCCTACCGTCACCTCCGGGCGTAGATGGGCCGGCTGCAGTGGCGGAGGCGCCCTCTGTCCTCCTGGCCTTCTTTGCCGAAGGTCCAGCAGTGGCGGTGGTAGCAGCGGCGGCCACGGAGGAGGAACCTCGACGACGCAGCGGCCGTCTGACTCCACCGGCAACATCGGGCGGGGGGAAATGAGGCTGGAGCACGGAGCGCTCCTCCTGCATCTCCCTGCAGGTTGAGGTCATCAGCTGCAGTGCCGACCCGAATAGTCCAGCCTCGGAGAGGGGTGCCGTCAGAAGGGGAGTCCTCTTCTTCTCCGGCACACGCGCCTGCTCCAGCCAAAGGTGGCGCTGGATCAGAGTGGCCAGGGCGCGCACTTTCCCAGCGGCTATAGCCTGCGGCTGAATCAGATGCAGGATGGCTCCTGCCGACTGGGCGAGCTGATCATGCTGTAAATCAGTCAGCTCTGTGCCGCCCGTCAATATCCCGGACATGAATCTCGCCAGCTGCGCGATGTTAGAAGTGGCAGCTAGAGATTGTGTTCCGGTGATAAATGACTGGTCGCTCCAAAATGCCAACCGCCTCGCCGATTTCCCTTGGGGAACCGGCTTCCGTAACGGCTCCCACACCACCTCAGGACAAAGGAGCGCCGCCATCGGCCTATCAAGCCGTGGCACGCCCTCCTTCATGCCGTCTACCAAACCCGCCACCCGCGTGACTTGCACGTAGGCGGGAGTAAGGCCCATGATGTGGGAGACCACTTGGCCCTGACGGACGTAGGCTGCCATTGAGGGGGAAAATGGGTAGACAACGTCCACCCCTCTCACCGGGCGACGTTGCAATAGATGACCTATGAGATCGTCAGGGACAGGAACAGGCAGTGGCTGCGGCAGCGGCACGCCGTTTGCGACTGCCGCCGCCACCATGAGCTCGGGGAACAAAGCACGCAGTTCCCCCTGCTTACTTTCCTCCTCCGAGCCCGCGTCCCTCACATGCAGCAGACTACTGGTCAAGGAGCCACATTCTGATGTGGCTGATAGCAGGGCATCCCGCCGCCGAGTCGGAGGTTCTAACCCAACATCCGCGGACGAGGAACCCCAAGGAGACATCTCACCCCCCTCCAGTGTTACCTGGACGGGCGGGAGACACGTCTCCACCGGGCCTTCAAACAAGAACCCGTCCGCCTCTATCATGTAGTCCTCTGTTTCCATCGGCCATGTAGAGACAGACGCATCCTCATCCGGCTCCAGTAACTCACCAAAACCAGGCCGTTCGTGTCTGCAAGCCACCATCTTGCGACGGGAGCGAGCTGACGCAAAAAGTTTGCGTCTCAAATCCCCCGCAACCAAAGGAGCCGGCCGCCCAACAGCGGACGACTCCCCGGAAGCAGAGGAACCAGAGCCGGAACCAGGCCATCGCACAGGAGACGGCACTGGTGCACCAGCTCCTTGGAGAGGCAAACTACCCATCGGACGCCTACCGGGCGTGGCTGCCGACCACGAGAGAGGCCTCAACCCCGCTCCAAGATGCACGACAGAGGCGGCGATGGAGAACCACTGGTGAAGAGTGGCGTTGCGAGCGCGACCCTCCGAAGTAGACATTATGACTTAGCTTTTTTCTTTCGAAATATATGAGAGAAGAAAAAAGCAAGAAAAAATTTAAACACGTCTCAACTTTCTTCAGCTAACAACCTTGTCAAGTGTGGGATCTACCGAAGGCACTTCCTTGTGGTGAAAGTGAAGAAGGAGGCGAGTAGGTGACCACACACCTGCTTATGAAGGTAAGCGGATAGGGGTGTGGCCAGACGAATGTTGGGATGTAAAGGTACATTGTGGAATTTTTTATTCAGTGCTCGTGCACGAAGTGAAGTGCGTGCAGACTGACGCTGAGCGGAGCCATAATGAAATAGAACTGTCTGTAGTGAAAGGGTTAACCTTATGTAGTGTGGTAGTGAAAGGGTTAACCCTTTGTTGTGTGGCAGTGAGAGTTAACCTTCTGTATTGTCGCAGTGAAAGGGTTAACCATTTTGTAGTGTGGCAGTGAGAGTTAACCTTCTGTATTGTCGCAGTGAAAGGGTTAACCCTTTGGTAGTGAAAGGGTTAACCCTTTGGTAGTGTGGCAGTGAGAGGGTTAACCCTTTGGTAGTGTGGTAGTGGAAGGGTTAACGTGCTTTCTACCTAAACACACACACTGCCCCCCCCCGTTAACCGTCTGTAGTGTGGTAGTGAAAGGGTTAACCTTCTGTAGTGTGGTAGTGAAAGGGTTAACCCTTTGTCGTGTGGCAGCGAGAGTTAACCTTCTGTATTGTCGCAGTGAAAGGGTTAACCATTTGGTAGTGTGGCAGTGAGAGTTAACCTTCTGTATTGTCGCAGTGAAAGGGTTAACCCTTTGGTAGTGAAAGGGTTAACCCTTTGGTAGTGTGGCAGTGAGAGGGTTAACCCTTTGGTAGTGTGGTAGTGGAAGGGTTAACATGCTTTCTACCTAAACACACACACTGCCCCCCCCCGTTAACCGTCTGTAATGTGGTAGTGAAAGGGTTAACCCTTTGTCGTGTGGCAGCGAGAGTTAACCTTCTGTATTGTCGTAGTGAAAGGGTTAACCATTTTGTAGTATGGCAGTGAGAGGGTTAACCCTTTGGTACTGTGGTAGTGGAAGGGTTAACGTGCTTTCTACCTAAACACCCCCCCCCCCCCCCCCCCCCCCCCCAGGGCGACCCAGAGAAGACGGCGGGGTGCTACAGGGGAGACTTCTACCTGACGGGGGACAGAGGGCTCATGGACGAGGACGACTACCTGTGGTTCGTGGGACGAGCTGACGATGTCATCCTCTCCGCCGGGTGCGGCAGCTGTGTGACTTATATATTAGTTTAAGTTTGTTTATTAATTGTCATAGTAAAATACAGAATACTTTATCATGAAATGCTTTTTTTCTGTATGAGCCCCTGGGAGTGTGCTTCATACAGTAATAGATAAAAAGTATAAAATAGAAAGTCAAAAGTATGTAAAATAAAGTGTTCAGTCAATATACATATATACAATACAGAGTAAAAAGAGTAACAGTGAGGTACAATGCAGAAATGGGATGAGGTACAAACTTAGGGTAAGGTGCAATGAGGTATGAATTGTAGTGCAAATCTCTTTACTAATAAATATAAAGTGTGTTAAAGTGTCTAAAGTGAGTAAAGTGGGTGTTAAGGTGAGTGTACCGTGTATATTAGCAAAAAAACTAAAATGTCACCCCTCCTGTCTGTTTATCAAATCCTGTCCACACCAACAGTGTAATGGCTTCTTTGTTGGTCAACCAGGTAGTGTCTTCAACACGCACATTCCAAAAAACTCCAAACCGAGATCCAAGGTATTATGAATTAAATTATAGGTTTATTTGAAGCATCTGAAGAATATAAAGAAAACATCAAAAGAAAGATTACAATACTCAAAAAAATAACTAAATTCTCACACTGACGTGGTTTAAAGAACAATGTATAACCTGGCACCTTCACCAAACATTTTGACCATGCCTACCTAGGCCTTCTCTTCCTGCTCATTAAGCCACCTGAGATCCAAAAGTCCCCGCCCCCCACTCTCAACGTGCACTACCAACCTTTGGATGCTAGGTGGGGTAGATGACTACAGAGGTGCAGAATATAATAATAAATGATAGATACACTAAGAACGGTTAACCGTCTGTAGTGTGGTAGTGAAAGGTTAACCTTCTGTAGTGTGGTTGTGAAAGGGTTAACCCTTTGGTAGTGTGGTAGTGAAAGGGTTAAACTAATATTTGTATTGTTATTACCTGCATTGCTTCTACCCTTTTTCTTATTCTCTGCATTGCTTTTATTCTGTCTATTTAATGCAAACTTTATGTCCAATTTTACTGCTGTGAAGCACTTTGGGATGCAATTATTGTATGAAAGGTGTTATACAAATAAAGTGTTCATTATGATTACTGATTGGTTATGATTGGTGATGTGGCGCAGGTACCGGATTGGTCCGTTTGAAGTGGAGAGCGCCCTGATAGAACACGCGGCCGTGGCCGAATCAGCCGTCGTCAGCAGTCCAGATCCAATCAGAGGAGAGGTACTCTCCGCAGGACACTGAATTGATTACGACTATCAAAATTACTCGTCTGTGGTAATAGATACTTAACAGACTCCAGTGAGTCCACTCCCGTATATATAGATCACGGTGTGTGAACTATCGATGAATTTGGACGAAAAAACATTGGTGATCAGTATTTTTCTTTCCTTTTCAGGTTGTGAAAGCGTTTGTTGTGCTGACAGCAGAGTATAGATCTCAAGACAAAGAGCAGCTTGTGAAGGACTTGCAGACACATGTGAAGAAGGTGACGGCCCCATACAAGTATCCACGCAAGGTAACAACTATATGGGAACCACATACGCTGCAAGTGAAATATAGATCAGTTAAATATATTTGTGAACATATTATTTCCTTATTCGTTTCTAGGCATTTAGTCAGGCAAGCAGATGGATATCAATTTCCTCTCTGTGCGTTCAATATAGAACGCTATCCGGCTGCAAGCTAGCCTAGCACAGCACAAATGAATGGAAGCGGATATGGACCACTAGCCTAGCTTAAAACTCTGGCGAGAGGTGTTTTTGGCCAACAGCTAGGCTAGCTGGTCCGTACCCACAGAGGAAATTGGTATCTCTCTTTCATGTCTGACTCTGAATCATTATTTGTGCCTAAAAATAATGTGTTATTGAGTATCTTATATACTTAGTAACCATGCTAATGTAGCACAATATTTATATTGTTAACAATATTTATATTATATATATACATTTTTAGGTTGAGTTTGTGGAGCAGCTACCCAAGACGGTCAGTGGTAAGATCAGACGAGTAGAGCTACGGAAGAAAGAATGGGGACAGACCTGAAGCTGTGTCTTGAGACGGAACGACGACAGACCTGAAGCTGACAGAGCTGCATTATTGAAACTGTGAAAACTATAGTACTGAATCAAAACCTCTGTAGTGTGACGGCCCCCACTCTGCATGCTGACTGGTGAGTCTACTGCCTCTCCGGGAGCGTGGTAGAGTGGGGGGCTCGTCAGCCCAATTAGACTCACCTGGTCGCGTGTATATTTTCCATAACGCACTTTCACATCCGCGTTCGGGTTCCGCGATCTGATTGGCCACTGACGTTTCTCTCAGCGACAATCGCATTACGCCTAGTTCTATCACTGGTTAAGCTTGGCGACTCTTTCGAAGTTGGTTAAGGTTAGAGTTTGGTTTAAAGCAGGGCGATAGACCACCAGCCCTGATTCCAAACTCTAACCTTAACCAACTTCGAAAGAGTCGCCAAGCTTAACCAGTGATAGAACTAGGCGTTAGCTAGCTAGCAGGCTGTTAGAGGCATAACTAGGCGTAGCGCGATTGGTGCTGAGAGAAACATCAGTGGCCAATCAGATCGCGAAACCCGAACGCGGAAGTGAAAGTGCGTTAGGGAAAATATACACGCCACCTGGTCAGTGAGAGCTGCCTGTATACATGTGTCCCTCATTAACCTTCTCCCTCTGCTTCTCCATCTCCTATGAACATCCACCACCCATTGAATGATAATATTCCTACTTACACCACACCGCACCACCATACATTTATTATAACTGCTCCCCTATGTAACTCTGTAATACTGTGTTTTTTACTGTGTGTAATTGTATTTGTTTTTAACCCTGTACTGCGACATTGGGTGCTCAGAAAGGCGCCTTTAAATAAAATGCATTATTATTATTATTATTATTATTATTATTATTATTATTATTATTATTATTATTATTATTATTATTATTATTATTATTATTTTCACTTTTCACTCATCCACACACTGCATTCATCACTGATTCTTATACATACATATTCATTGTTTATGTCAATATCTTTTGTTTTTACACCACAGCCGCGGGTAACAGCTCGGAGCGAGCGGCTTCACTGGGACTGCCATGCTATATTGGAAAGCGCAATGTTTCCATGCAATTGAGTGGCGTTCCACATAATTATAATAATCATAATAAGCAACTAGGGGTGTAACGGTACACAAAAACCACGGTTCGGTACGTACCTCGGTTTTGAAGTCACGGTTCGCTATGGGTTTTCGGTACAGTGGGGGAAAGTTTGGCTTTCCATGTTCCACTCAGGGGTGATATAGTGTGCAGTAACTAATTGTACTTGTAGGGCTGTCAACGAATATTCTATATTGAAATTAATAATCGACTTGTAATTATTATTTTTTTATAATAATTATTATATTAGATTGTGAAAAAAACAGCCCCCGGTGAGCGGTCGTTAGTGGTTAACATACCGTTGTAATCATTCGGTAGTCGGTACCCTACACAGCCGTTCGGTACGGTACGGTACACACTGAAACGGTTCGGTTCGGTACGGATATGTGTACCTTTACACCCCTATAAGCAACAAATGAAACCCATTCAAAGAAATGTCTATGCTTGCTCTGCACTCCCAAGTGGAGCACTTAAGTTTGCCTGCTGTTAGACGAACAATACCACTTATTGTTGCCCACCGCCGGATGTGCGTCCCTGGCTGGCTTGTTTGTTTGTACACAATCTGTAAGTCGCTTTGGATAAAAGCGTCGGCTTAAATGTAAATGTAGTAACTTCCACTGGTGCTCTTTGGTGACGGGGATCAGAGGAAAGGAGGTCTCTTCCTTCTATCGAAGACAGCATGGTGTCATGGGGTCTGTATGTCTGCATCGTTTGTATCTGTCATGTAACACATAAGCTACATAATAATAATAATAATAATAATAATAATAATAATAATAATAATAATAATAATAATAATAATAATAATAATAATAGATCGAATTTATATAGCGCCTTTCATAGACCCCAAGGTCGCTTCACATCAGGACAAAAAATAGGGCTAGGGAAATAGGGGGGGGAAATGGGATGAGGGAAGGTAAGGGATAATGGATAATGGATCTAATCTAAACTAACTGATGGGGAAAAGCCTTGGTGAAGAGGTGTGTTTTTAGAGCAGTTTTGAAGGTGTCCAGGGTTGGGGCGTTGCGGATTTGGGGGGGGAGAGAGTTCCAGAGGGTAGGGGATGCCAAGCTGAAGGCTCTGTCCCCGAAAGTCTGTAACCTGGTGCGAGGGATGGAGAGGAGACCTAGATCAGAGGATCGTAGGTTCCGGGATGGAGTGTGCTGGTGGAGGAGATCAGACAGGTATCGGGGGGCGAGGGCATGGAGGGACTTGTAGGTGAGGAGCAGGAGTTTGAAGGTGATTCAGAACTTGACTGGGAGCCAGTGGAGGTGGATGAGGGTGGGGGTGATGTGCTGCCAGGGCTTGGTGTGAGTGAGAACCCTGGGGTGTCACGAAGAGCGCTATATAAATCCAATCCATTATTATTATTATTATTATACTGGAGCCTGTCCAGGGCTTTGCTGGGTACACCGAACAGGACTCCGTTACAGTAGTCCAACCGGGAGTTGATGAATGAGTGGATCAGGGTCTCAGCCACAGAGTCTGAGAGTGAGGGTCGGAGACGGGAGATGTTTCTGAGGTGGTAGAAGGCAGACTTGGTGACGGATTTGATGTGGGAGTGAAATTAAAGTGTGGAGTCAAGGGTGACGCCCAGGTCCAGGTTCAACTTGAACTATAATCGTGGGCTTCTTCGTGTGGCATCGTGTAACCTACACTACAGTACATATCGTCACCTTCAAATAATGGCTTAAGTCAATTTATGAGGAAAATTATTCATCTCTTCATGATGCTGGCCACCTCTGGTCAAATTCCCTTCACCCTTAATTGAAAAAATGCTGTTTGGCACCTCGATGGATGCCTTCAAATCTAGGCTCAAAACCCACTTCTACCTATTAGCTTTTCCTGTTCACTGACTCATGCCCTGTTTTCCTGTGTGCCCTCCCGTAACATGGAGTTGTGATTGTTGTCTATATGTATCTATGTATCTACCCTCTACTCAAATGTCCCAGATTTCAACATTCACTACCAAATTGTCCTTGTTTTCACAATTTGAATAATAATTATAATTAAGATAGTATTGCTTTATTGATCCCCTATTTCATTTCATTTTTATTCTATTTTACTCTACTCTTATCCTAGGCAACTTGATTTGATTTGTGTTATTATTCTAATTCGTGACCTGTCCTGTCTAAATGTTTAAATGTTGAGCGATTTGCAGTGTCAAATTTCCCACGGGATAATAAAAGTATTTCTATATCTATTCTATTCTATTCTTGGGCAAATTCAGGTTACTTGTTTTCAGCGCTTAGATGTAATACTTGTAATAGTTTTGTTTTCTTCATTGGGTGGCTACAATGGGGGGAAGTCACAGATGGAACCTCAGATCTAGTGGATGATACTTACAACACAATATGTAACTGATTTAAATATAAACGTTCTACAGACTAAATGTGTGTTACGTTATGAAACAATATACTTTGTTAATAGTAAAATCTTATTAGGAAAAATGCACTGTTCACAAAATATTTATGTCTGAATTTACTGTAATATTTGCAACATTTGTATGCACTAAAATTACTTTTCAAACAAGTCGGAACGATAAGACTTGACTTAAGAAACGGGCGGAACATTAATAGTATTGCACGATGTAAGATGCATCTTGGGAAATGGTGTTTTAAGTAATACTGCGTTTCCATTGGCCACATGGTGAACTTTCACTTGTCACGTGGTTTAAAAACGTTGGAGGATGGCGCGGAATCTCACGTTCTTTTTATTAACCAGTTAACTTTTGTTTACGTGTGCTTCAGATATTAAAACGTAAGTCAGAGCTACACAATGCAGCGTATTATTACCGACGTTCTTGTGTTTTGAATGAAATTAAGTTATAGCTAACTGGCTCTAGCGACTGCCACAGCTAGTGTAACTTATTAGTGGTCTAAGAAGCTAAAGTAAGTTAAGTAACGTAACGTTGGTTTTCTGTCTGGGGAGATTCAGAAACGTGTTATGTATGAATGTCTTACCTCGCTAACGCAGTGTTAGTACTACTAGTAGCTGTTAGTTCATGCTGATGTAGCATTGCACAGCTAATTCTGGTGTTTATAATGTACAGTCTCCTCCCCATCATATGTATACTCTTGTCAGGATCTATGGGTAACGGTACTGTATATTTGCATATCATATATGTCACAAATGTAACAGTACTATATACCTGTATGTCCCTATGCCATAAATGTCATGATGTCATGTATGTTGTGTATGTCATAAATGTCACTACTATGAATTGAAAATGGGGGACCCTGATGTAAACAAGACAAACGTCTTTCTCTGGTCTGCATCCCCTTAACAATTGTGTGTATTGAGCTGTACTGTATTGTACCCATTCTGCAATCTGTTAAATAAAGTTTTCATTCATTCATTAATTTCTTTTTAGCAACCATGGAGGTGAAGTTTGTCGGGGATGGAGATGTTTTCGAACACATAGTGGACAAAAATGATGATGGTATGAAGAACCATGGTATCACTGATACACCATAGTGTTTATTATTATGGACATAATGCGCAAGAACATGTCTGTATGACATATTCACATGACATAATCACTATGAATTGAAAATGGGGGACCCTGATGTAAACAAGACAAAAGTCTTTCTCTGGTCTGCATCCCCTTAACAATTGTGTGTATTGAGCTGTACTGTATTGTACCCATTCTGCAATCTGTTAAATAAAGTTTTCATTCATTCATTCATTCATTCACTGACTGACTGTCTTATCTGTGTCTGTGTCCCCGTAGGCGTCCATGGCAACAGTGGCTCTGTTAACAAGTTGGTGCTTTTGAAAAGCTCAGCAGGGAGACGGGCCAGAGAGGACGTTGAGCTTGATGATGAAGATGAGGACGAGGTCCTCAATGAGCAGAACTATATTGAGGCTTTAGGAGCAGATAATGCAGAAGGTGTGTGTTTGATTCATGTGGAATTCCTAAAATCATAATTTTTCTTTTGCACGACATTGACAATGGGGGGGGGGGGGGGCAATTGATATTATGATATGTCTATCTGTATGACATGTATGTCATATATGTTATGACGAATTGAAAATGGGGGACCCTGATGTAAACAAGATGAAACTCTTTCTCTGGTCTGCATCCCCTTAACAATTGTGTGTATTGAGCCGTACTGTATTGTACCCATTCTGCAATCTGTTAAATAAAGTTTTCAATCAATCAATCGGACCTCAACAGCAAGACATTTAATCTTGAGACTTATAGCCAAAGTTGTTTTTGTTGGGACTACACAGAAGGAGAGGACAGTGTTTCGGGAGTGGCAGGAGCCTCTGTCTTCACCTTCCAGAAAATCAAACGATCCAACATGATGGCCCAAATAGGTGAGACACACTCAACGTTTAGATTTCAATCGGTGTGTCACAAACTTGCTTTCCAGGCTAACGGTCGCACACGCTCGTTGTTTTACAGCGAGTGAGTTGGCGCGCACCCCAGGGAAAAGTGTGTCTTTCGGTGCGACCTCTGACCCTGACCCTGAACCCTCCACTCCCACAAGACCAGGCCGCAGTGAGTCATCACACTCTCTCTACCTATGTTGTCGTGTATCCACTTGGTTCACTGCTTAACACTTTGGCGACCGATGGGATGCGTCTAATTAGTGGCTAGAGGACCGGGGAATGTAAACAAACATGTGGGTTTTGTTTTAACTATATCTATACATTATAGTATTGCTATCTGTCCATTCTCATTGTCACTTGAGTGCATAAACCGTCCCTTCAGAATGGCTTAAAGGGGGAAAAAATCCATCGGTAGGTTGTCATTTTATAGCGCCGTGAATATAAGCTTTATCGCAGTTTTCGTCTCATCTATTTTCTGGAAAGCTACTTATAGAGCTAAAGGCTACTAACGTTATATTAAACGGCATTTCCGTTATATATATGCTAATGAAATAACACAAACTGCTTATGATCCGGACTATCCCATAGCATCTATGGATGAAAGGGGGGCGGCGGGGAACGTCGATTAGTATTATTGATTACCAATAGAGTGTCCGTGTAAGTAGCCACATTCACTGATCGAATGCTTGCGTCTCACAACAATGTCTGATACGGCTGTAATTTAGCTGAATAAGGTCTTACCGTCAGCCCGTGGGATACCCTACAGCATTTCCCTGTTATCGATCGGCATCTGGTAGATCGATATGTCCATTGGTTGATGATAAATCCCCTTATTCCATGGTGAGATCTGCGATTCGAAACGTGATACACGGTGCATGATGTTGCTTTGGGATCAGAGTAATATGATACTCCGTTGGAGGCTAACAAAAAAAAATCCATTCTCCCACAATGATACTGCAGTGGAGCGATGGCGCCCCTAAGAGGATCTGGCCGGTATTGCATGTTGCCGAGGGTAGATCTGCAGAGTTGATCGGGGATCTTGATCCGGTTATTAATATGGAATAAAACAATAACAACTTGCCACGGCTATATACGTGCCTCTGGTCCACAACGCATGGATTCGAAACACGTATTCATACATGGCCGGTCCCAATAGTGTTAAACAGGGTATCTGTGTGGTATTAAAAAGTCCCAAATTTAATTTGCTTGCACTGGTATACATTTTTTTGGAGGGCATCCCGGCTGTCGGGAGATTAAATAATATTAAATATATTGAATGTTTTTGTTGTTGTTTTTGCGGGTGTACCGGGAGCTTGGTGTGTAGTATAGTATGGTCGTGGAATTGGTATTAAATGTAGCTCTTAAGTGCTATTAAAAAGGTCATTTTTTTATCCAGTTTTTCTCCTAATTTTTCCTATTTTTCTCCCATCCCAATTTCGTATTGCCAATTCTCCCCTCCCCTGTCTTGAACGTTGCTAGACTATGCCCCCCACTGGTCGGTTGTAGTGAGGATGGAAGCCTTGCATCACGTGTGTCCCCTCCGGTACACGAGGAGGCAGCCTGTCTCATCTTTTCACCAGACAGTGCGGACTCTCAGTGGCGAGGAGTAACGTGTGGGAGGCTCACGCTGCCCCCGATACTTCCTGTCTCTGCTGTGCAGGCGTCACCCAGCCGACCTGTAGGAGTCGCTGTCCACAACGTCCAATCCCCACCCATCGACTTTCCACCCGCTACCTCTGCCAAATGAGCCAGTACGACGGCCGGCCCAAGTCGAAGGCAATGCTGAGACTGGGATTCGATACCGGAGTCTCTTGCATTGGTGACGAGCGCAATCTCTGCTACGCCACCCAGCCGCCCTCTATTAAAAAGGTCTTAACATTGTACTTGTTGAAACCTGCAAATACCCTGTTAAAGCCTTTCTTCTGTGTCCCCCTCTTTAGAGCATGTAAGTGAGAACAAGACTCCACAGAAGGTGAGAAACCGTACCGCTGACTTTTGCTGCTTTCTGAACTGTGTCCTTTTCGAGTGACGGAACTGAGACGATGCATATACTGTATATTAAACTGTTGTCAGTCACAGCCCACGCAGAAGTATCATTCGGCATTTTCCATTGGTTACAGTGGTGCCGTGGCTGTTGTCTGTTTCTCCTCAGCCAGCAGGCCCTTTATGATGATGATGCTGTTGTTTCTCCTCAGCCAGCAGGCCCTTTATGATGATGCTGTTGTTTCTCCTCAGCCAGCAGGCTCTTTATGATGATGCTGTTGTTTCTCCTCAGCCAGCAGGCTCTTTATGATGATGCTGTTGTTTCTCCTCAGCCAGCAGGCCCTTTATGATGATGCTGCTGTTTCTCCTCAGCCAGCAGGCCCTTTATGATGATGCTGTTGCTTCTCCTCAGCCAGCAGGCCCTTTTTGATGATGATGATGCTGCTGTTTCTCCTCTCTCTCTCTCTCTCTCTCTCTCTCTCTCTCTCTCTCTCTCTCTCTCTCTCTCTCTCTCTCTCTCTCTCTCTCTCTCTCTCTCTCTCTCTCTCTCTCTCTCTCTCTCTCATTGTAACACCTCTCTGTTTCCTGACAGGGCAGGAAGGTGAAGTTTGTCTCCACCACACCCCACAGACTCAGGAAGAGACTGACAAGTGAGTTATCATGTAGCAAGGTGAACTACTGTACTACCACCAGTATGGAAGGCATACATTGCATCTCATTCATTATTATTCAGAAATAACTGCTTGATGTTCTCAGACCCTAGCCTCCAGTCAGAGAGCGACAGTGAGCTCTCGCCTTCAGACTCGGAGGAGGAGGAAGAGGAGGAGAAAGAGAAAGGGAAGAAGGATGATAAGGAAAATGTGAAGCAAGCTAGGACCCCCAGTAAAGTCCAGTCTGCAGCACTCTACAAGACCCCTGCCAAGAAGAGCAAGACCCCAGAGCCTGTCAACCAGGTGTGTGTGTGTGCATGTGTGTGCGCGTTACAGTGTAAGAAAAGGTTTGATGCATCATCATTATATATTTGATATTAGTCAAAATAAATGTTTACTTATTGCAATGCTGACTTAATCAGTCCCATTCCCATTTGTGTACCTATTGCATCTTTTAGAGAGTATTTAAATTAATTTAATCCAACTGAATCGAATCATGGGCAAAATGTAAGGTTTTATGATGCATCTAATTGTTACACCCTGTGTGTGTGTGTGTGTGTGTGCACGCATGATCAGGATATCTGTGGGCTATTAAAAAGTTGAACAGTATTAAATTAATCATTTTCATTTAAGGCCTTAAAAGGTATTAAAAAGTCTTAGATTTCATTAGCAGAGGACAGTCCGGCTGCTGGGAGATAATATAAAATATATTAATTAAATGTTTTTGTATGCAAGTCGTATGTGGTGCGTCTGGCGAGAGCTTAAATAATAGATCATTAAAATTGGCACGCAAGTCCAGCCGCCAGTTCAGTGTCGCTGTGTTTTTATTTTTGCTAGTATGGTTGTGAAATTGCTATTAAACGGGTCTTAAAAAGTCCTTCAATTTAACCCGTGGAATCCTGCAGATACCCTGATGACACTGTATATGATTATTAGTTAAAACGGCTAACTCTCCCTTGCAGCCGAGTCTCGTTGAGGAGTATTTCGAGGCGCACGGCAGTTCCAAGGTCCTGACGTCAGATCGTACCCTCCAGCGCTTACACACCCCGAAGCTTGACCGGGTCAGTATATAACACTCAACTGTGCATGTTCATGTAGGACTAAAGCGTTTTCGTGTCCCATATTATCCCATACCCCCGTCATCAGTCACATCACCCCCGCTCTACGCCAACTCCACTGGCTTCCCATCAAACACCGCATTGACTACAAGATCCTCCTCCATATACATTCAAGGCCATCCATAACCTCGCCCCTCCATACCTGTCCCACCTCCTCCACATCAACATTCCCACCCGGTCCCTCAGGTCGGCCTCCTCCATCAACCTGACCGCCCCCCCCCCCCCCCCCCAGCCCATCTGTTCACCATGGGGTCAAGAGCCCCCCCCCCCCAACATCAGGAACATTGACTCTATTATCCCATTTAAAACCCACCTCAAAACCCACCTGTTTAGGCAGGCGTATGTCTGATTTGATTCGATTTATATATATTTTTTTATCTTTTTTTTCTATTTTTCCTCCCATCCCAATTCCAATGTGCCAATTCTTCCCTCCCCTGTCTTGAACGTCGCTCGCATATGCCCCCCCACTGGCCGGTTGTAGGGAGGATAGAAGCCTTTCATCACGTGTCCCCTCCGGTACACGAGGAGGCAGCCTGTCACATCTTTTCACCTGCCAGCGCGGACTCTCATTGGCGAGGTGTAACGTGTGGGAAGCTCACACTACCCCCGCCATTTCCTGTCTCCGCTGTGCAGACGTCCCCCAACCGACCTGTAGGAGTCGCTGTCCACAACGTCCAGATTACCACCCATCGACTTCCACCCTCTAACTCTGCCAATTGAGTTAGTATGACGGCCGGCCCAAACCGGAGGCAACGCCAACAGCCACTCATGCGTTGGTGACGAGCACAATGTCCACTGCGCCACCCAGCCACCCTGATTTGATATTTGTTTGTAATTGTAAATGAACAGTTTTTAATTGTTGTATGGTGACCTTGAGTGCCTTGAAAGGCGCCTTATAAATAAAATGTATTATTATTATTGAAGTACATACAGTATATATATATGTGTGTGTGTGTGTTTTTAGGATACACTGTTCCGGCTTTTAGAAGACAAGCCGTCTTGTTACTCATCAGAGATCCAGCAGCTCCACAAGAAACACCAGAAGCACTTTAGCAAATGGATGCTCCAGTTACGGTAAGTGTTCCGCCCAAATCTCACCTTTGTTGTGAAGGTATGCGTGTGTGGAGACATGGAGTGCATTTACTAATGTTATTCAGGAAACCCTGTAAAGTATTTTCTCTTTGATTCGATGCACGTAAATGCCATATCCTGCGTGCAATAGCTGAGGTACCGTATGAGAAAGTCGAGTCAAGTCGTCTTTATTTCTATAGCACATTTACAAATGACTAAAGCCAAGCCAAAGTGCTTTACAGGTACATGATAAAAACACATACACTACAGTAATAAGTAAAGAATACACCAAAAATTACAGAAAAGGTACTGTACAATTAAGAAAAAACAAGAACAAGGTGGAATATAAAAGAGACAAGAAATTTGATAAAGAGTCCAGAGTAACAGCAAAAGTGGCAGGCTAACTCTGGTCAAAGGCCAGGGAAAAGAGGTGCGTTTTGAGCAGTGATTTAAAAGCCTCTATAGGCTCTGGGCAGATCTTATGGGGGGAGGCTGTTCCAGAGCCGAGGGGCAGCAGCAGCGAAGGCTCTGGGCTAGATCCACAAAGAATGGATTGCACGGAGCAAGTTGCACCCTTACTTACAATTCATTATGAATTGAAGATGGGGGACCCTGATGTAAACGAGACGAAAGTCTTTCTCTGGTCTGCATCCCCTTAACAATTGTGTGTATTGAGCCGTACTGTATTGTACCCAATCTGCAATCTGTTAATAAAATGTTCATTCAATCAATCAATCTGCACGGTGATTGATTGAATGAAAATTCTATTAACAGATTGCAGAATGGGTACAATACAGTACGTTTTAAGCCTGGTCCTAGGCACCTCCAACAGCAGCTGGTCAGCAGACCTTAGGGCTCTGGATGGGGTGTGGTGATGCAGGAGAAACTCAAATATTGATGATGGTGGTGGTTGTAAATAACCCCATGAAAGGTTTATTATTTTATGGGTAATAGCTGCTTCTTATTTGTGATGTTACTGGTTTCAGTGTGTGCCTAAAGTGATCAATGTGTTGGGCGGTTTATAGAGATCTATGCCAATTAATGTTCATGAATATCCAGGACTTTTATTAGAAGAATTGATAAGAGGCCTACTGTGGTATGTGTACTGTATATGTGACCTTTATTTTGAAAACTGTCGCTGTGTTGGGAGGCAACCGTGTTTACGTTTACGCTTTTGAAAGTTTAAATGTTCAGTTCAAGGAAATACGCTAATCAAAAAGGTTTAATGGACCCGTATGAGGCCATTATAGCTCTTACGGTGGGACATGGATTGTTTATAGAAGAGGAATGTAATACTATGCAAAACGAGAAATTAACAGTGATTTTACCAGCAGTAAGTTGTCAGCCACTTTCATATATTTACATTTTACATTTACATTTAGTCATTTAGCTGACGCTTTTATCCAAAGCGACTTACAAGTTCTGTACGACAAGCCATCAGGAAGGGCACAACTCTATCAGCTGAGCAACAATGTTCATCAAAGTGTTGAGTGCTACAGTGTAGGTTAGTTTATTAGGACAAGTGCATGACAGTACGGTTAGTTAGGGTTAGATTTTTTTTTTTTTTTTTTTTTTTTTTTTCTCATATACGGGGATCCGTTACAGTGTGCCAGTGTTAACCAGGATAATGGCCCTGCTCAGGGGTGTAAAGTACTTGAGTAATTGTACTTTGTTACAATACTTAAGTACTGTTTTTGGGGATTTGTACTTGTACTCAAGTATTATTAGGTTTGTATACTTGTACTTTTACTCAATTACATTTCAGGAAGAAAAAAAACATACTTTTTGCATTTAAAATGCAGACCTACAAAGTACAAATCTCGTAGGTCCAACTATTTGAATTAGTATATTTGTTTCTCTGGCCGAACTAACGTTAACGTTATTAATCCTGCGGCCGAACTTTATTTAAAAACAGCCAATCAACTCCCCATCAATGGAAAATGTACCCGCCCATACCCATGCTGATTGGTCCTTGTGCAAGACTAGAAAGCGGGGATCTTTGATTATATACCTGCTCTCGGAAGAATAATTTCATATCAAATGAAAACTTGGCCCACGTGGAATGAGTTTGAGACCCCTGGTCTATCCCTTGCAATAAAAAAAAGTTTTTACTTTTACTTTTTAGTACTTAAGTACATTTAAAAGTAGAAACTTTTTTACTTTCACTCAAGTGTGTTTTTGACTTTTACTTGAGTAAGATTTTGAGATTGTACCCATACTTTCACTTACGTATCATTTCGGGGTACTTTTTACACCCCTGGCCCGCGTGATTTTTTTCTGTAGCCTCTGTTTCCGACGACGCTCTCTGATTGGCTAGGTACAGCGAAGAAGAAAAGACCCTCTCTGATTGGTTTAGCTCCGAAGGGTCTCTTCCACCTTGTACATATATTCTCTGCTTCGAAGTGGTTATGCATTCTTTCGAAGTGGTTATGCTTAGGCATTCTTTCGAAGTGGTCATGCTTAGGCATTCTTTCGAAGTGGTTATGCTTAGGCCCTCTTTCGAAGTGGTTATGCTTATGCATTCTTTCGTCGTGGTTATGCTTAGAGTTAGGGTTAGGGTTAGCCAATCGGAGAGCGTCTTTTTCTTCTTCGCTGCAATCAAACAGCGTCTTCGCTCACAGAGGCTACGTTAAAAAATCACGCCCCTGGCCCTGCTCCACTACAGGCATCAGGCATTGCCACTGGCCATCAGCCAAGGAAGGAATTCCTCCTTTTGAAACCGCTGAAAGGTGCCACTACCCAGGATGCACTGTGTCTGAGGGCTGCTTTCATGCAGTGCCAAGCAGAGAGGAATTGTGTTGATAGCGCTTATTTTCTGGTGTATTGAGTAACATTACAAATCACAAGAATTCATTTCAACCCATAAAGGCTATGAATTCGATTGGCCAGTACATTTTTCGAGACGAGTGACGAGAACACCCCCACGAAATCATAGTCATATAGAAACCATTTATTGTATTGATTAGGCTAACTAATGATGACCCTGCTGTGTCATTCATCCTAGCTAGTATGTAATGAGGCATGTGAGCAGCTTGTCCTGTTGGGTTCTGCAGGCAGTCTAAGCTTGTTCTTTTTCCAGCATAATATTTGCAATATTATTTTTTTAACTTATATGTATACAGGGATATTCGTGGTTGTGGTATATTTGTGATCGGGGGTATGAAGATGCATGCTTATGTAAATAAAGTCACTGTTTGACATTGCACTGTGTGTGTAGGCTGGGCTTCAGTGTGCTGGTCTATGGTCTGGGCAGTAAGAAGTTTCTACTGGAGGAGTTCCGACTGTCTCAGCTGTCTCAAGACGTCCACATGGTGGTCAACGGATTCTTCCCGTCCATCACCCTCAAATCAGTCAGTATACAAGTACTATTTTTTTTTCTCGAACATGTAAATACAAACGATATAAAATCTAAAGAAATCATTGATCTATATAAAAATCTTCATGTTCGAAAAGGATACACGCAACACAGGTCATCCATTCTGCTGCAAGTATCTTAGACACGCAACACATGTCATCCTGCTGCAAGTATCTTAGACACACAACACGTCATTCTGCTGCAAGTATCTTAGACACACAAGCAACACATGTCATCCATTCTGCTGCAAGTATCTTAGACACACAACACATGTCATCCTGCTGCAAGTATCTTAGACACACAACACATGTCATCCATTCTGCTGCAAGTATCTTAGACACAGAACACATGTCATTCTGCTGCAAGTATCTTAGACACACAACACATGTCATCCTGCTGCAAGTATCTTAGACACACAACACATGTCATTCTGCTGCAAGTATCTTAGACACACAACACATGTCATCCATCATGCTGCAAGTATCTTAGACACACAACACATGTCATCATGCTGCAAGTATCTTAGACACACAACACATGTCATCCTGCTGCAAGTATCTTAGACACACAACACATGTCATCCATTCTGCTGCAAGTATCTTAGACACAGAACACATGTCATTCTGCTGCAAGTATCTTAGACACACAATACATGTCATTCTGCTGCAAGTATCTTAGACACACAAGCAACACATGTCATCCATTCTGCTGCAAGTATCTTAGACACACAACACATGTCATCATCCTGCTGCAAGTATCTTAGACACACAACACATGTCATTCTGCTGCAAGTATCTTAGACACACAACACGTCATTCTGCTGCAAGTATCTTAGACACACAAGCAACACATGTCATCCATTCTGCTGCAAGTATCTTAGACACACAACACATGTCATCCTGCTGCAAGTATCTTAGACACACAATAATAATAATAATAATAATAATAATAATAATAATAATAATAATAATAATAGATTTCATTTGTAATGCGCTTTACAGTTGCGGGGCAACTCTCAGAGCGCTACAGTTAAGGGACTTAAAAGCTAGCGAGAATAAAGGAAAGAAAGAATATAAAAATAGGCAAGACTAAAACATAAAATAGCAGAGAAACATAGAATAATAAAACTGATAAAATAAATTGGTAAAAGAACATAAAATGTGTGGAGCAAAGAAAATTTGTTAAAAGGTCAACAGAAGGCTCTACTAAAAAGGTGGGTTTTGAGGCATTTCTTAAAAACATCCACAGTCTGTGGTGCTCTCAGGTAGTCAGGGAGAGCATTCCACAGACTGGGAGCGGAGGAGCAAAAAGCCCGATCTCCCATAGTGCATAGATTTGTCCTTGGGCGCTGGAGGAGGTTTGCCTGGCCAGAGCGGAGATGTCGAGAGGAGGAGTGAGGGGTGATGAGTTCTTTGAGGTATAGGGGGGCGTTTCCGTAGATGCATTTGTGGGTGAGCAGGGATACTTTGAATTCAATCCTGAGTGAGACAAGGAGCCAGTGAAGGGACTTGAGGATGGGGGTGATGTGGTGGTATTTCCGCACTCTCATCATAATCCTAGCAGCGCTGTTTTGGATACATTGTAGCCTTTGGATGTTCTTGCTAGGAATCCCGATGAGGAGTGCGTTGCAGTAATCCAGCCTGGAGGAAACAAAGGCGTGGATGAGCTTTTCGGCATCTGACAGCGTGAGTGAGGGGCGTAGTTTGGCGATGTTTCTAAGGTGGTAGAAAGAATTTTTGTATAGTTGATTTATGTGTGCCTCAAAGGTCAGGTGAGGGTCCATTTTTACCCCTAGGTTGGTTATTGTTGGTGACAGGGTGATGTTTTGGCCGGAAAAGGTGATGGTGGTGATGGTGGATGAACGAACCTGGTGTGGGGTGCCAATGATAATGGCTTCAGTTTTTGAACTGTTTAGCTGTAAAAAGTTGTGCTTCATCCATGCCTTGGTCTCCTCCAGGCATGTGGTCAGCGTGGAAGATGGCAGAACTGTGGATGGGGTGGGGTTTATTTTTAGGTATAGTTGGGTGTCATCAGCGTAGCAGTGGAATGATATTCCATGCCGGCTGATGACAGAGCCAAGGGGGAGCATGTAGAGGGTGAATAGGGTGGGGCCGAGGACTGATCCTTGTGGGACACCACAGGTGACATGATGGGTGTCAGACCCTGCCTCTCCCAAGGAGACATACTCCGTTCTTCCGGTGAGGTAGGATCTGAACCACTCAAGGACAGAGTCTGAAAGTCTGATGGTGGACTGGAGCCGGTGAAGGAGGATGTCATGATCGACGGTGTCGAAGGCTGCTGTGAGGTCAAGGAGGATGAGGAGGGAAGGAGAGCCAGCATCAGCCGTCATCAGTAGGTCATTGGTGACCCTGACCAGGGCAGTTTCTGTGCTGTGGCCAGAGCGGAAACCTGACTGGAACTTCTCGAGAAGGTGGTTCACAACTTGACACAATGACACAACACATGTCATCCTGCTGCAAGTATCTTAGACACACAACACATGTCCATCCTGCTGCAAGTATCTTAGACACACAACACATGTCCATCCTGCTGCAAGTATCTTAGACAAACAACACATGTCATCCATCCTGCTGCAAGTATCTTAGACACACAACACATGTCATCCTGCTGCAAGTATCTTAGACACACAACACATGTCATCATTCTGCTGCAAGTATCTTAGACACACAACACATGTCATCCATCCTGCTGCAAGTATCTTAGACACACAACACATGTCATCATGCTGCAAGTATCTTAGACACACAACACATGTCATCATGCTGCAAGTATCTTAGACACACAACACATGTCATCATGCTGCAAGTATCTTAGACACACAACACATGTCATCCATCCTGCTGCAAGTATCTTAGACACACAACACATGTCATCCTGCTGCAAGTATCTTAGACACACAACACATGTCATCCTGCTGCAAGTATCTTAGACACACAACACATGTCATCCATTCTGCTGCAAGTATCTTAGACACACAACACATGTCATCCATCCTGCTGCAAGTATCTTAGACACACAACACATGTCCATCATGCTGCAAGTATCTTAGACACACAACACATGTCATCCATTCTGCTGCAAGTATCTTAGACAAACAACACATGTCATCCTGCTGCAAGTATCTTAGACACACAACACATGTCATCCATTCTGCTGCAAGTATCTTAGACACATGGCCTTTCGTTGGTATCTTTCAGTATTGCATCCATTTTTAGTAGGGCTGCATGATATATCGGTGACCATATCATTATCAGCCGATGAGCAAAACTGGGCAGATATATATATATCCGCAAACGTATATCTGCTGGTGATAGTGATTTTAATTGAAAACCGGGCCGATGATGATTATTATTTCTCTGTCTAGCTGCTGCTGTTGTGTGTGTTTTTTTTTTGGCCAAGCAGAGTTTGTTTGGGTAATGTTGCTTGACGCAGCACAGGACCGTGGGCTAATATTGTTTCAGTATGTACAAAAATAGTGCAAAATTTGATTAACATAGAAATAATTTGCATATAAGACATTTAACTATATGGTGATTTCATTGGATGTGCACTGTTAATAATGCTTGTATCTTATCGTGTGTTGTCATGTTTGTTTATAGGTTTGTTTAAAAAAGAATAAAAAAAATAAAACACAAAAAAAAGAAATAATTTGCATAGATATAGATCATATCGACATCCGTAATATCGGTTATCGGCCATAACAGAAATGTTAACATTTTCATATCATTGTCCTGTAGAGACCCTATCAGTGTTCGTGCCATGGTCCACTCACTGTCCTATAGAGACCCTATCAGTGTTCGTGCCATGGTCCACTCACTGTCCTATAGAGACCCTATCAGTGTTCGTGACATGGTCCACTCACTGTCCTATAGAGACCCTATCAGTGTTAGTGACATGGTCCACTCGCTGTCCTATAGAGACCCTATCAGTGTTAGTGACATGGTCCACTCACTGTCCTATAGAGACCCTATCAGTGTTCGTGACATGGTCCACTCACTGTCCTATAGAGACCCTATCAGTGTTAGTGACATGGTCCACTCACTGTCCTATAGAGACCCTATCAGTGTTATTCCTATAGAGGGTCATCTTACAGGAACATCCGTGTTGTCAGATTTGAGAGATCTCTTTAAATCTGTGTCCTCATTGCAGATCCTTAATGCCCTCACCTCAGAGGTCCTAGAGCACGAGGGAACGTTCCGAAACCCCACAGACCAGATCCAATACATAGCCCAAACTCTCAAAGACAGTGAGTATGTGTGTGTGTGTGTGTGTGTGTGTGTGTGTGTGTGCGCGTGTGTGTATGTTTGTGTATGCATATGTGGGATCATAAAATGTAAATGTGTCCAAAAGGTTATTTTGGTTCCATTCTGCGTGTGTGTGTGTGTCCTCAGGTCCAGACCTCCATGTGTACCTGCTGATCCATAACATAGACGGAGCCATGCTCCGAGGGGAGAAGACCCAGAGTGCACTGGGGCAGCTGGCATCCATTCCCAAATTACACCTCGTGGCTTCCATTGATCATATCAATGCACCCCTGGGTGCGTATAGCTGGGCCATAATATAGCAATGTCTTGTCACCACATACTGTACCTTTTCATATCGGTCCACGAATCATCGTTGATGTAGTATTCAATCAAATCCAATCCACTTCATTTATAAAGCACATTTAAAAACAACAAAGTTGACCAGCTGTACAAGTCCCACAACATAAGATAAAAAGTAAAAACATAAAAAAAAAAAAAAAAAAAAAAAAAAAAAAAAAAAGCACACAATAAAAACATATACAATATGTCACATAAAAAAGGCAGGTCTCTCAAAAACCAAAAGCCAGAGCAAATAAATTAGTTTTGATGCGTGATTTAAACACCTGCAGAGTGTGGGCCTGCCTAACAGTGCAGTGGCAGCTCATTCTAGATCTTTGGGGCTGCCACTGCGAAAGCACGGTCCCCCTAAGGTTCAGCCTGCAATTGGTTAGGTTAGGCCTCTGACTGTGTGTGTGTGTGTGTGTGTGTGTGTGTGTGTGTTGCAGTGTGGGACCAGTGTAAGCAGAGCCAGTTTAACTGGTTGTGGTGGGAGTGCGTGTCGTTCCAGCGCTACGCTGAGGAGACGTCGTACGAGAACTCTCTCCTGGTGCAGCAGACCGGAGCTCTGGCCCTGTCCTCCCTCACACACGTGCTGCGCAGCCTGACGGCCAACGCAAGGTGAGAGGAGCGCACACACATACACACACGCACACCCACCCATACATATACCCATACACATACACAAACATACACGGACACGCACACATACACATACATACACATACATGTACATACTACACATACACTTGCTGATAGAGAGAGAGAGAAAACTCCCAATTTACTGCCATCAACTAAAGATTCAAGACAGTTACACCATACAATCTTACTTTGCTAGTCTCCCCCTTCACAAAGAATCACAAAATATAGACTTAAACTAGAATAATAAATATTAAGAAATACTTTGATGCAAAAATAAAGAATCTTAAAAAGATAAAGTAGGAAAATAAGGCACGAGTAACAGTATTGCACATTCAGTTCAGTGGTAGACGGATATAAAACAAAAAACACTTCTTCAATCGATATCTGACATTTAAAAAAAGAATACTAACCTTCGTACTGTCTTTTACTATTATGCACTATGCTACTAAGGAATCTACCTTGCCTATATTACTACCTACTATGTATGTACCTAATATTGCTGTACTACTACCTACTATACTACTGTCTATACTACTACCTACTATGCTAATATGTTTATACTACTACCTACTATACTACTATGTCTATTTTACTACCTACTATGCCAATATGCCTATATTACTACGTACCTACTATGCTAATATGTTTATAGTATACTACTACCTACTGTGCTACTATGTCTATACTACTATGCACTCAAGACCGTAGCACTCATGTTCATCACTGTTTGACGAACAATGTTACTGACCCTTAGCTGCCAGAGTTGTACCCTTCCTGCTGACTTGTTGTACAGAACTTGTATGTCGCTTTGGATTAAAGCGTTCAGCTGAAGGACTAAATGTAAATGTGTGTAATAGTAGGTTACCTTCTTAATTTGTTTATTTGTCGTTTTTCAGAGGGATCTTCCGGCTGCTGGTGGAGTTCCAGCTGGAAAACAAAGACAACCCGTCGTACACAGGTACTAGTGTATACTGGAATTTCTAACTTCTATACGATACCTTGAAAAGTATCGATATTCGATACCATTTTCGATACCACGGGGAAACAATTTTAATCTTAAAATGTAAATGTCTCTATTAAACTTTTTTATTTTAATTTTTTTAGCTTTTGTTGCTGGTCGATTATCCTCACCTTCTCTTTGGTATTATAAGAGAAGAGAAATATAACACTTTTAAAACCCTTTGTTTTAGGGCTGGGCAATATGGCCTAAAAATTTAATCTCAGATAAAAAAAAATTTAAATCCGATTTACGATTTTAAAAAACCTAACTTTCACCAATCTTCATTTAAAAAAAAAATAATAATAATATATATATAAAATGTTACTCTTGATCAAACAAAGATGAATGTCCCTATTGGGATTAATAGTGCAATAACTTGCTTTTTCACCAAACTTCACTTAAAACAAATAAAAGGTGCCTCTTGATCATCAAACAAGAATGAATTTCCCTATTGGGATTAATAAAGTGCAAATCTAACTTTCACCAAACATCACTTTTTGTAAAATAAAAGGTGACTCTTGAAAAAAAAAAAAAAAAGTTTTGTTTGAAAATCGATAGTGCAGAAAGTATCGATATTGCAGGAAATTAGTATTGAAACTGTTTTAAATATTCAGAATCTATGTATAGAAAAATCGATATTTTTGACAACACTAAACAGGTACTGACTCATAAACAACCCGTAGTACACAGGTACCGACTCATAAACAACCCGTAGTACACACTGGTTCATTCTTATATTTCATTAGTGGTCTTTTCTGTCAAACTGTTGATTTTTATAGAGAAATATTGTCACACAATCTGTCATTGTATTTGAATGACTTAATGAATAGTTTTATTTTGAACAATACATATAAAGAAATAACACATTTAATTAAAAGAAAAATACAAAGATAATTTGCTGTGAAAAGAGAGAATTATAATAAAGTAAGATAAAATAATAAACAAAATATTTTGTCCGAAAAGAAATGGGAAGAAGCAATATGCTCATCAGGTCCTACCCCTTATCTTCCAACAGAATGATCCGTAAACAAAATCACTTGTCCATTGATAGTTAATAAATAAGTAATTTTACAATAAATAGGCTACTGTTCATCCAGTATATATATTTTTTTAAAGCAAAATGTATATGCTGACTAGATCAGAACAAAAACTGCAACAAATGAAGACGAGTCAATAATTTCAACCAATTGTAAACAATGTTGTGTCTGGGGGTCCATTTGACTGAAATTCTCATTCCCAAAACATCCAATACAATGGAGCTGGATGCCGCTTGGTTTGTGGCGCTCCAAGTGGTAAAGAAATACCTTTTGGGGAAACTCAAAAAGCAATGTCTCTTTCCAGAAATCATGACCCTGTTACTCAAGATAATACACAGACATTGTTGTGAGCAGTTTCATGTTGGGCCTATTTTATACAAAGTAGAATAGAATCTTTATTGTCATTGTTGGTACAAACGAAATTGAGTTTAGAGCATCACCACTGGCATACAAACATATAACTGAATATAGCATATACATAATAATATCAATGTCCCAAGTGCAGTAAGTATAATAATGTAGGGTGGATGTAGAAAATTGTTCCAACATGAAAATTCTCACATCTGGATGGATGGATGGATAGCGCTCTGGGTAAGGAATGGAATCCCCTTTTTAATGTGTGTGTGTGTGTGTGTGTGTGTGTGCCACTTGTAGGATTGTCGTTCCAAGACTTCTACCAGCGTTGCCGAGAGTCGTTCTTGGTGAACTCTGACCTCACACTAAGGACCCAGCTGACTGAGTTCAGAGACCACAAACTGATCCGGACACGCAAGGTTAGATGGCACCGACATGGCATCGTCCATCACATAGCATATTTTTCACATGCTTTTGCAGTTTCACTTTTGCTAGATTGACCCCACTGAAGTAGGCGTCACTTTGCCTCTGGCTGACTTCTGTTCCCATGATCCTCCTCTAGGGGGCCGATGGAGTGGAATACCTGGTGGTTCCCGTGGAAACCAGCACTCTGGTGGATTTCCTGGAGAAGGAGGCCGGTGAATGAGGAGAAAAGCCGGCGAAGAGTGCGAGTTATACCTCCTGTATTCCACTATCACTCCAGTCTACCAGTTGACCTATATCAGGCCCGCCCTCTTTTCTTGATCCTCCAATCACAACTGTTGCTTCCCTTGGACAAATAAAGCAACAGTTGTGATTGGAGGATCAATAAAAGAGGGCAGGGCTTGATAGGTGACCTGTTTGGATTTGTCGGTTCTGGGGAAGCTGAAACTGCCCGTTAATTCACTCTGTAGTACGATTTGTATATTTCTTGTCTGTGTTTAAGAAATTAACCCAGTAAACCTTTTGTACATCATAAGTTTTCTTTATTTACACAAATAGATATTTACATTTAGCAAAAGGCAGATAGGCATGCTACTAATAGAAAAGCCAAGAAAAACATTCAGCTAGTCATTCACCACTATAAAATAACTGAATTAGAAACCTAGTGGCTACTGGAGTAGAAGGCATGCGTGAGCAAGAAATGCAGTGTTGTCCTTCCCACAACAGCTTCCCATAGATATCAAACATTGGTTACAGTGCTTAGAACGTCGTTAACCAGACAGATTATAGCATATCTCTGGTGCCATGGGATTTTGTTCAGTTAGGAATGATGGGAACTGTGGAGAAGGCAGTAATACAATTGACTTATCTCAAGCCCCGCCCTCTTTTCTTGATCCTCCAATCACAACTGTTGCTTCCCAGCAATTATGGGATGACCGGACAGTGAGAAATAGATGTCCGCCCACAGCCATCACTATTGATCCACTGGCCATGGTGCACTGAATAATTAAAACCCACCGTATGGGTCTCAAAGCTACAATCCATACACCCCGTTGTGCCGATTCGCTTTCAGCATTGAGACCGGGAAGTAGGGCTGGGCAGTATGACCTGTAATCCATCATCACAGTACATTACATTTACCTCATTAATGATGAATGAAACAACTGTTGCTGGGAAGCAACATTTGGGATTTGGAGGATCAAGAAAACAGGGTGGAGCTTGAGATGGGTCAATGGTTGTAAGAGTGAGTGAGTTATTATGGGATGACCAGAGAGTGGGACAAGTGGCGTGCTACAGGTTTTCAATGGGAGAAGATCCACTAACGTGCATCACTATATATAACCCCCATGGTGCACTGAATAATTAAAACCCATGGTCAAACCTACAATCCACACTGCTTTGTGCCGATTCGCTTTCAGCATCGAGACCTGGAATTAGGGTTGGGCAGTATGACCTGTAATCCATTATCACAGTACATTACATTTGTCATTAACACATTGGGTGCCAACAACGAGAGATCTCGTTGTTGGCCGCCATGCGTTGGTTGCCAATCACGAGATTTCTCGTTATTTAATCGTTATTTCTTTTATTAGCGATATCCATTCATTTTTCATCCGTCCAGCCTGACATTATCATTGGGAATGGCTCTGAGCTCGAAAAGGGCAAATACCTCCCCCTATCGTCTCCCGGATGGTAATGCACATCATTGGATTGGATTGAGTGAAAAAGTGCAGAGAGAAACTCTGCCCCAGGGTTTCCCCACCTCTGGCAAGCTGTGTCGTGTTACCAGAGTCACTGGCGAAGCTGGAAGCAGCTTTCATGCTTTTCGGACTATAACGTTGGATCAATAAACGTGATCAATATTTGGAATGGCGATCAGGAATTGGATTCATCTTTTTGCAGAACATCTGATCTGAGGTAAGGAATCTATTTTACCAGTTTTGGGTTAATCGGAGTTGTTTTTCACAGATAGCACAACGTGTGTGTGGCACTGATTTTTCAGCCCGCTTTTGTATCGTGCATAAGAACACAAATACTCTCGATAATCTAGCGTTTATTTGAAAACAATTAATAAAATCAGCCTGAAAATGACAACGTGTTTTGTGTATTCCAGTAAATGGCTATTTTCGCGGATTTCTCTGGAATGACTAGAAATCTCAGAAACTATACTCGTATTCAAAACGGTATAAAACGGAAATGTACTGATGAAAAAACAATCCGTTTCATACATGTTGACTGCAAGCAAGTCATTGATAAGTGACGGGTGTATTAGACACATAGCCATAATTTAAGATATAGTTTATGCGTTCGCAAATGTGCTCGTCCTCCCATTCATTAACGTGGTGGCATTCAAGCGATAAATCGCCATATCCGGCTGGCAACCACTGTTAATGATACATTTTACGTTGTTTTTTTACGCCAGCGGACAAATACCACATTCTCCCACCGTCTGCCCTTCCCGTCAACGTGCGATTGGTCGTCGTACATTCAGTTGAATTAAGGGGGGTTACAAAACAGCCCATGTACTGGAGGAATGCATTAGGTTAGATGAGAGATTCATCGGTGAAGTAGCGGTTTAACTCGTAGCCCTTCGATGCACACGGGAGGAGCACTCCCGCTTTCCGGTCAGATCGTGAGGTTAGCTGCCGGACACACACCCCTGGTGTTGGATGACGGGACGCGTCAGTGGATGTCAGCGGTGATTAGTGTCTTTGAGGAGTCTTCTAGCGTGTCTGTGGTGGTGGTGAGTGTGTAGGTTTGAAGTCTGTTCTGGGCAGCGGTGTGTACGGTGAGTAACTCATCTTCTTCCAGGTCCCTCAGTAGCAACAGCACCGCCTCCAGCGTGTGACTCTGAAAATACACAAGTTATTCATATATACATACATACTTATTGATGAATGTACACACTAAGCACATACAGTACATGCATACTTGTTATTGATGAATGTACACACTAAGCACATACATACTTGTTATTGATGAATGTACACACTAACCCTTTCACTACCACACTACAGAAGGTTAACCCTTTCACCACCACACTACAGAAGGTTAACTGTCTAGTGTGGCAGTGAAAGGGTTAAGCATGTGACAAAACTCAGGGTATCTGCCGGTTTCAACAAGTTCACGACCATACTAGCAAAAGAAGAAAAACCACATGGCGACACTGAACAGGCGGCTGCACCAATTAAAATTATTGCGTGATCGATACAAGCTCTCGCCAGACACACCAAGCTCCCGGCAGCCCCGCAAAAAACAATGACATTTCATATATCCCCCCACAAATCTAATGCATGTGCAAATTCAATTTAAGACGTAATACCTTTAAGGCCTTGAATTGAGAATTATGAATTTAAGACTTTAATACTCCACAGATACCCTGAAAACTTCAAAAAGGTCTCTTAAGTGTTTTACTGCTCATCTTACAGAATGCAGCATTCGAAAAGTAGAACACTTGCTCACAGCCACTGTACAAAAGGATATGTTATAGTGATGTTCTGCATGCATTGCATTATATACGGTACACACACGTGTATGTATACTGTAGTGTACAGTATTTGACTACGTTTTTTAGTGTAAGTTACCTTCCTGGCAATTGGTTTGATCTCCCGAGTTGACGGAGATGAAAGCGAAGGGAACTTGTCTCTGGGAAGAGGCTTCATCCCCAGCTGCTCCCTGATCTTACTGCAGAAACGAGAGGGGACCCCATAAGCAATACTCACTGTTGCGGCTGAAGGCTGTCATAAAAAAGCCGAGCCGAGGGGCTAAGCAGAGGAGTACAAACATTGTGACGCGTTCCACGTCTAGAATATGCTTTTTCTTTTTTCTTTATCCACTTTTTCTCCTCCTATTTTTCTTGTATTTTCCTCCCATCCCAATTTAGTCGTTATGCCAATTCCCCCCTCCCCTTCCTGGTCGTTGCGCACATTTGCCCCCTACTTGTCGGTCTAGGGAGCCCTGAAGTCTTATCACATGCTTCCTCCGATACATAGGAGACAGCCAGCAGCCTCTTTTCACCTGACAGCGAGGACTCTCATTGGTGAAGTGTAACGCGTGGGAGGGCACACTACCTCACCCAGATCCCTTCCTCGCTGTGCAGGCGCCCTGACCGACCTGTGGGAGTCGCTGTTTACAACGACCAGATTACCACCCACCGGCTTCCCTCCCGCTGACACTGCCTTAGACCTGTCTCAAACCCTGCCCCTTTTCTTGATCCTCCAATCACAGCTGTCGCTTACCTCTGACTTCCTCGTACAAACTTTGTTTGTACGAGGAAGTCAGAGGTAAGCGACAGCTGTGATTGGAGGATCAAGAAAAGGGGCAGGGTTTGAGACAGGTCTAAGGCACCACTGACAGCTGGATTTGATACCAGTGTCTCGCTTATTCCGTACACTAATACTAATACTGTTGCGTTCTTGTAATACTATCTTGCGATTGCGGTCAATAGAAAATATGCTCTCCTATCTAACCCCCTCTTTCCGTAAAACTCAACACCTGTGAAAAGGTGAATGAAAGCCCATTATGAACACTCCCATTGCCGCCAAACCCCTGTGAACACGCCCACCACCTAAAGTGACAGTACAACTAATAATACAACACCATAGAGAATACTGAAACTTACATTATGGCTCCTACACTCACTTTTAAACCTAGTATTATCTGGCTGGTTCATCTGTCTACATGTGGTGAAGTGTAACCCGATGTTTACCTTCTCATTTAAAAAAGGAAATAATATATATATGTATTCCTGTCTTTCTTCTGTACAATCCTTGTCCTGAGTATACAATCAATATCTGTCCAATACTGTATATATTATTTTTTTGTGTGGTGTATCTACTTATATGTAGATAAATGTGCAATATGTCTAGCATATATGTGTACAGTTTGACCTACATGCTAATTTTGTATTGCCTTCAATAAACAAAGTTTTATTTTTTTTTATTTTTTTTATTATCTTTCCCCCCCCTCCTTTTTCCGATTTTTCTCCCATCCCACTGTTAGTCGTTATGCCAATTCCCAACCCCCTTCCTGGTTGTTGCACACTTTCCCCTACTGTTGGTCCGAGAGGCCGGAGACTGTCACATGCTTTCCTCCGACGCATGTGCAGCCAGCCGGCAGCCAGTCTGGCCGCGCAGATTCTCACCGGGAGAGTGTAACGTGTGGAAGGCCGCGCTACCTCTCACCAGATCCTACCCTTGCTGAGCAGGCGCCCCGACCGAACTGTAGGGGTCGCTGTCCACAACGCCCAGGACCCACCCGCCAGCTTTCCCCACCCTCTAATACTGCCAATTGTATTAGTGTGAACGGCCAGCCAAGCTGGTGACAACGCCAGGAGCTGGATTCGAACACGCGAACCCAGCGTCTCCAGCGTTGGTGACAAACGCAATCTCCGCTACGCCACCTGACCGCCCCAATAAACAAAGTTTTGAAGAAGAAAAAAAAGAAACAGGAGAGAGGGTTCACTATTTCAGTTCAAGCTCCCATTCATATTCATACGCTACTATTATTACACCTTGAACGCAGCTTATTCCCAAGCTCCAAGGTTGGGACACGCTATCCTTCCTGTGTTCCCAGTGGAGGAAGGAAAGTAGGGTGCGAGTAGAATGAGTGTTTATGCGTTGGGACCGTACTTGGTTTCCTCCATACTGTAGTTGAGGGGGTCATTCTCCGTCTCCACGTCCAGCAGCCCATTGGAGGAGAGCTGGTTCTGGGTGGTGGCAGGGGGCGTGGTCATCTCCTCGCCCACCACCAGAGCGAGGGAGAGCTCCTCCTCAGTCACCACTACAGGAAGGAAGCATCATAAAAAATACAATGATAATGTTAATAATATATTTGATTTGTAGGGCGCTTTATAATTGTGGAGCAAATCTCAAAGCGCTACATTGTAAAAACATAAAAGCTAGCAAGAGAGTAAAAAATATATATAAAATAAGCAAGACTAAAACTAGTAAGGAGTAAAAAGAACACTAAAACTAGTAAAAGAGTAAAAAACTTAAAATAAGAAGGGCTAAAACTGGTAAAAGAACATCAAATGTGTGGATCTAAAACTAGATAAAAATCAACAAAAGGCTCTATTAAAAAGATGAGTTTTTTTAGGCCCTTTTTAAAACCATCCACAGTCTGTGGTGCTCTCAGGTGGTCGGGACAGCATTCCACAGACTGGGAGCCGATGAGCAGAAAGCCCGATCTCCCATGGTGCGGAGTTGTTGTGTATTTCGTCCCGACCATCACAGAAACGTCCTTTCCTCTCTGGGGTTCAACCGTCTCCAGCTCTGAGCGGTTTTTCAGTTGGAATGTTTCTACAAAATCATGGGTCTAGAGTCTAGACCAGCGTTTCTCAAGAGTGTGGTCCGGGGATCCCCAACAAAAAGAAGAAGGGTTAACCCTTTCACCTCCACACTACATTTAGTCATTTAGCTGACGCTTTTATCCAAAGCGACTTACAAGTTCTGTACGACAAGACAGCAAGAAGGGTACAACTCTATCAGCTGAGTAACAATGTTTATCAAAGTGTTGCGTGTTACAGTGTAGGTTAGTTTATTAGGACAAGTGCATGACAGTAAGGTTAGTCAGGGTTAGATATTTTTTTATTATCATTTCAGATAATGGTTGAAGAAGTGAGTCTTTAGTCGATGGTGAAAGATTGGACGGGATTCGGCTGTCCTAACTGGGGTGGGTAGTTCATTCTACCATTGTGGGGCAAGGACTGAGAATAGGCGGCTTCTCTTTGATGACCCTCCGGGAGCTTGGATAGGAGTAGGTCTGAGGCGGCCAGAAGATGCAGAGCGTAGGGGTCTTGAGGGTGTGTAGTTAGAGACCATTGACCGGAGGTAGGCGGGAGCGGTTCCCTTTGCCGCACGGTATGCTAGGTCGAGGGCTTTGAAGCGGATACGTTCAGCAATGGGGAGCCAGTGCAGGTCCCTAAGAAGTGGGGTGACATGGGCCGACTTCGGTAGGTTTGAGATCAGGCGGGCCGCTGCGTTCTGAATGAGTTGAGGCTTGGTGGCAGTGGCCGGGAGGCCAGCAAGCAGTGCGTTGCAGTAGTCGAGGCGGGAGATGACTGTTGATTGGACGAGGAGTTGGGTGGCTTCTTTTGTCAGGAAGGGGCGGATCCTTCTGACGTTGCTCAGGAGGAATCTGCAGGTTCTGGTTGTCGCTGCGATGTGAGCAGAGAAGTTCAACTGGTCGTCGAGGACAACACCAAGGTTCTTGGCGGTCGGGGACGCAGTCACAGCTGCATTCTCGACACTACAAAGGGTTAGCCCTTTCACTATCACATTACAGAGGGTTAGCCCTTTCACAACCACACTACAGAAGGTTAACCTTTCACTACCACACTACAGACGGTGTGGTTCACTACCAAGTCCCTCCAAAGCGCAGACCCCTGACGCTGAAAGATCGCGCCGCGCAGGTGAAAAGATGCGACTGCTGCTACCTCGAGTACCGGAGGGGACGCGTGATGTAAGGCTTAGTCCACATTGCAGCCGGCTTGTGGGAGGCATGGCCTAACAGCGTTCGAGACAGGGGAGGGTAGAATTGGATGATACGAAATTGGGATGGGAGAAAAATTGAAAAAAGGAGAAAAAGTGGATAAAAAAAAAAAAATTTGAAAGGTTGGGAAGTTTGGTAAGACCTCTTTTGGATGTCATGAGCGATGCAAAAGAGTCAAAGGCGACGCCACAGACTCACCCTGGTTGTCCAGCTTCTGCAGGCGGGGCAGGCAGCGCAGGACGGTGAGGCGGTATTGGTCCGGGTCGGTTCCACAACAGGGGTTCTCGGCCAACCAGAGCACTCGGAGGCGTGTCAGCGGGCGGAGGTGAGAGAGCTCGGCGAGGGAGGGGATCAGATTCCGTCGCAGGTAGAGCTCACACAGAGACAGGCAGCCGGCGAGGGAGGAGAGAGACGAGACGCTGTTCACACTAAGTGCAAAGAGAGGGGGACACGAGAGGGGGACACCGTTGGACACGTGATTTTATGGATCAGCATACTTCCATCATTTGTAACTCGTTTGTGTGCGACACGTGGACTAACCTTAGTGTCAGCACCTCCATGTGGGGTATTTGAGAGAAGATTGAAATCTGGGCGAGAAAACAGTGTAGTAGGTAAACAACGGAGAATTGAGTAATATAGGTTAATTATATTGTTTACATTGTTGATTTGTTCTCATATTTTTATATTCAGATCTAATTGTTTTGCCTATAATTTATGTATTTCTACTATTATTACCCTACCCATACCTATACATTCCCTCCCCCATGCTGCTACAACGCCTGCATTTCTCCAAGGGGAACAATAAAGGAATATCTTATCTTAGTATCTATATGATACTATGATATAACTAATGTTACAAATATTTGGTACTCACATCTGTCAGGTTGCAGCCCCTGTAGAAACAAAGTATACAGAATCAAATACACAAACTATACTTCTTTAACAATAATAGAATAGCCAGGTAGTCTTATATTTCCCACCTACCAGCAGTTTAGTTTCTTTACACTGTCCAGGTCAGAGGCCTTAGCCTTAGCAAGCACCAGTTTCCGTGTTAGCTTCATTCTATTATAACTAAAGTTATCACGTAGAGTGTTTTACTATAGCCAAAGATAATATGTTCAATACACCATAGTATTATAAATGGGTCTTAACAAGATAGCCAACATCAGGTCACCGTGGGTATAATTAGATTTAGCTAACGGGATAATAAACATGATAGGGCGAAGCTGCAAGAGCCTGTTGGCTGCACTGTTGATGTCCTGTCCATGATATTAGTGCGCATGCGCGATATGATAGTAGCGTCCGTAGTAACCGGTTCTTCTTCTGTGTTGTGGAGTTAAACGGCGGTAGGACATCCGTAATTGCTGACCGCCATCTACTGGACACTCGGACCATCACCACTTCGTAGTTCGTTGCCACAAACATTTAGCGTTTTGTATATTGAATTTGATGGGTCGATTTTTGCATCTCAGGTGGAATTACCACACGGCAAGCCAATGCTCTCCAGTATTTTCTGTAAATAATATACCACACAATAATTAAGCATGAGGATCAAAACTGACGAACTCAAAGTCCCATGATGCAACCTCAATCGGCAGGATTAAATCGCGCCTGCGCGCTAAGCAATCCCTCTTTGGACCAACGTCTCCACTGATACAATGGTGAGACTTTTCTGTCCCCTTCCTAATCCATGTGAATCTAATAAATTGTGTGCTGTAAGTGGGGTATTGTCGTATCCGAAGCCTTTATGGTGTATTTGTCCATCAGACCCGTACAGTATTTATGATGATTGTGTGATTGTATCTCGAAGTATAACGATATTTTCATAATCATGTAGAGAGACCGTAATGGCTGCCTACGGTACCTTAGCTAGCCAACGTCCTACACCCGGCAGGCTAGTGCCAGTGACGCGACGTTAGCTTCGTGCTAACTAACTATCATTGTTGAAGCCTTGATGCGTGAATGTAGTTTGTGATATAAATAAAGTTTATTTGGCCTTAAATAGTATGCGTGGATCCATTGGTACTTAGTAAGCTTGGTTACTTGACATTTGAACCCCATGTCGACACAGTAGCTGCTAGTCCCGTTAGCTACGACACTGAACCCCAGGCTTGAATGAAAGCTATCTGGAGCAGTTTGCTGTCTTCTTGCTGTCATCCACGACTTTTTACAGAGTTGTACTGTAGGTTTTCAGGAGACTCTTTTCTTCTAAACCTACATGCACCAGTAGTACTTACCCAGCTGGAGCAGCTCCGTTGAAATGGCTTTGCCGGTCCCTCCTGTTTTGACGTTGTCTGTCATTTAAGCTCGTGACTAGTTGTAGTGCTATACAGCTGATGTATATAATAAGTGCAGTAGTGTTGTACTATTGTGTTCTTGTTCTCAGATGTTTTAAATAAAGATATCTGAAGAATGCTGCCACAATGGGCAAGCTCAGGCCTGCATGCTATCTACTATCACAAAACTAGGAGTGATGAAGAGTTTTCTATTTTGCAGTACTACTGAGTAATGTGCATTTTGTTTTCTCTTCTCAGGCCAAGCGTACCAAGAAGGTGGGAATTGTTGGCAAATATGGCACGCGTTATGGTGCGTCGCTAAGGAAGATGGTGAAGAAGATCGAGATCAGCCAGCACGCCAAATACACCTGCTCTTTCTGTGGCAAGGTAAAGAGTGAGGTGTACTGGTCACTGTGTTATGTTATGGAATAACCTGCACTCCTCCTGAGATTTTTGACTGTTTTGGGCAACTATTGTAACAACAGTGTATCACTAGCCTACCGCCACAACTGCTGCTGGGTTGTTCTGTCTGGGGTTGTTTCATTCTGATGTCCACAGAAGCTAATGAGTGAGAACAAGATAATTACATCAAAAACATGCTTACTCCACAACAATAAAAATATAGTAAGTTAATAGCGCGGTAATGGACCACGGCTATACCCTAAAGACCACCAGACTGGAAGACATCCTACGAACAACCAAGCAGTGGCGGCTGGATACATTTCAGTGCCACGCAGAGGGTAGTTTCTCCAAGGCACAAAGTTGTTTTGTAGTGGTGGTACACTGGGGCAGGCGAGGGATGCAGAAAGACGACTATACACATGCGATAGACATCGTAATGATTTTCTTTCTGTGAAATCCGTTTGTGATATTGTGGTTGGTCAACTACAAGGGAAACTACCCGAGGGCACTGACATTAGATGATGGTTTCAAGGCATGGAATAATTTAAGTTAAAGTTTCTTTAATAGTTGTCATACAGAAGTACAGAATACTTTCATACAAAATGCTTCTTACTGTTACGCTCCAGAGACTGTGCTAGACAAGATAAGTATCAAATAACATAGTATAGCATGTAAATTAGAAGTAGAAAATGAGGTACAATGTTCGATGCAGAATAGACGTAACCGAGTTACCATATAATATACAATACTATATAGTGCAAAGCAGAAATGGGATGAGGTACAATTTAGGTACAATTTACAGTAAGGTGTACGAGTTGTAGTGCAATCCTTTATCAACAAATATAAAGTGTGGGGAGTGGGTGCTACAGTGTTTGTTTAAAGTGAGTGTGTGCTATAAAGTGTGGGGAGTGGGTGCTACAGTGTTTGTTTAAAGTGAGTGTGTGCGACGTGTGTGTGCGATGTGCGTTTGATGGTTGTTGTGTAGTGTTCATTGTTCGTTGAGCAGCCTGATATTTTACCATATAAATGTACTGAATGTTATGCGTGTTTTGCTTGTTCATAGACTAAGATGAAGAGGAGGGCCGTTGGTATCTGGCATTGTGGGTCCTGCATGAAGACTGTGGCTGGAGGAGCTTGGACCTACAAGTAAGTGTTTGTCTGTAACTGCGTAACTGTTTACATCTAGGGTTAAAGCCATTTGTTGCCCAAAAAGATGTTTTCAGGAATTAAGCCTAAAACACTCGTAAGGACTGCTTGCCCCTTCAAATAAATGCATGACTATTGTCAAAACTTTCTTCAGTTAAAGTTATCCCTTTAAAGGGATAGTTCAGATTGTTGGACAATGAGTTGTTAAAATACTTGCCAGTAGTGTAGTCGATGCAACGTTGTTAGCTTACCGGTACTTAGAGTCACGTGGTTGGAGTTCTGGTCGGTTTCTAAGCAAACGGGGTCTTGAAACCAAGTTTTAATCCACACCACAACATCACTGGTGGTAATATGGCCTATCAGCATTTTCACAATTCTAGAGTTCGAGGACTGTAAATGCATTAAAAGTTGTGAAACGATAAGTAACAAATGTGCAAAGTGGACGTCAGGGGAAAGTGATGTTTTAAAATGAATGGCACATAAAAACCATGGGGTATATGTGAAAAGGGGCCTCTTCTGAATGTAGCATTGGATGAACTGAACATGTCGCTGTGATTCACTCTGAAGTCTAAGCAGCTTATTTTCCTTCTCTTTCTCTCCAGCACAACTTCTGCCGTCACGGTCAAGTCTGCCATCAGGAGACTGAAGGAGCTGAAGGACCAGTAAACCAGTACAAGAGTTACTGGTGGATATGGGACTTGGTTTTTGTATAGTTTAACCATCCGGGCCAATGCATTTAACAGTGTTAAAATGAAGCGGAATGCGTTTAACAGTGTTCAAATAAATCAGTCTGGATTGGAATCATGTTGTTTGTCTTCTTTTCAACTGTCTCTTTAAATTGCTAGAATTATATTTTGTGTGCCATACTACTAATAATAATAGATTGAATTTGTAATGCACTTTTTGTTCGCTGGGATCCCAAAGTGATAATACTACCAGGAAGCTGGTGCGCAGCGGTGGCCTAAGGTTGGAGAAACGGGTTTGTGACGGGAAAGGTCGCTGGTTCGATCCCCCGGACTGGCAGGGAAGTTAATTCTCCTCCCTCAATACCAACCACTGAAGTGCCCTTGAGCAAGGCACTCAATCCCCAACTGCTCCAGTGGAGTTGCACAGTGACCAACGGTGTCAGACTGGTTGTACTGGGCAGCTCCCAGCTGTGAATGTGAAGCAGGGTGTCGATAAAAAAGGGCATCCATGCTCTTGAGAACCTACCCTGGTAAATGAAGGGAAAAGCTGGAGATCATCCAAGACCCTTTTACTGTTTGCTATTTAGGATTGACATTTGTATAGAATGGAATAGAAATCCTTTAATCCTGAGGAAATTCGGCACTACAGAGCGCTCGCATTGAACAACAATAAACATTTGGGTAGTTAATGGGACTAAAATAAGAATATAATTAAACTGAATAAAATATGGTCCGGGATATACATTTTGTTATGTATATACATTCTAAAATCTTGAATATAAACGACAGTAATGGTTAAAAATTTAAACTAGGCAAAACTGCTTCTGAAAACAAACCGCGTGCACATGTTTTGGGTAGGTACTGCAGGGACGGTCCGAATGAAACTATTGTCATCGATTTAACCAAGGATGCCTGCCATTTGGTTCCGAAAGCGGAGATGAAAGTGCCCAAACGAGTTGGGTTAGAATTGCATACTGGATGTGCTCAAGGTGATTTAATTTGTTGCAAGGCAGTCTGGTGAGGTTTGAAGACTTGTTGGTAGTTTAAGCACACTTAACTAGTGCTAGTATTTTGAATTTCGTAATTCTGGTTTGTGTTCTGTACATGGTTCATTCATTGCATGCCATCTTGCAAAATGATGTCACTAAACCTTCAATCGGTCTATGGAAACGTCCATGATAATCCACTAGAGGGCGCTATTGCACATGTACAAGCCAGTTTCATAACATGAGCCGGTTGCCGAGGAATACTGTCAAACATGGCGGCCTCCAGTGTGTTTAGATCGGGTCTCTTTAATCACAAAGTTGCGATTGTAACTGGTGGAGGGACCGGTATCGGCAAAGCGATTTCAACGGAGCTGCTCGATCTGGGTAAGTACTACTGGTGCATGTAGGTTTAGAAGAAAAGAGTCTCCTGAAAACCTACAGTACAACTCTGTAAAAAGTCGTGGATGACGGCAAGAAGACAGCAAACTGAACTTTGCTCCAGATAGCTTTCATTCAAGCCTGGGGTTCATTGTCGTTGATTGATTGAAAATTGTATTAACAGATTGCAGAATGGGTACAGCTCAATACACACAATTGTTAATTAAGGGGATGCAGACCAGAGAAAGTCTTTCGTCTTGTTTACATCAGGGTCCCCCATTTTCAATTCATAACATTTACATTTAGTCCTTTTAGCTGACGCTTTTATCCAAAGCGACTTACAAGTCACGACAAGTCATCAGGAAGGGCACAACTATCAGCTATCATAACATAAATTACATACAGGTAGACAGTACTGTTGAATCTAGACATTTATGACATACCAGATCTACAAATATACAGTACTGTTTATGATACAAAAATAGTCTAAAAAGAGTATACATTTGAGGGGGAAGAAACTGTACATTGGAGGGGGGGGGTAACTACATTGGAGGTGGACCGTGGTTGGGGGGGGGGGGGGAATTGTACATTGGAGGGGGTTGGGTTTGGACATTTACAGGGGCCAGTTACGAATTGCAGTCTCCCGTAGGTGCTCTTTGAGAGTGGTTTTGAAGGTGGGTAGCTACACGAACAGCATGGCTGTAAGATCAGCAGGCAACCGAGGCTTGAGCATTTGACAAAAGACCAGGCACACTGTCTGTATCCCAAGTCTGTTCATAGCTGGCTACAGGAGAACACTAACATGTGGGTTGTTTCAGAGCGAATCCAGTCTCTCTAAATGATGGTGAAATGGTCATGAGTCGTGACTCGTGTTGTGTCTGTTACCACTACCAGCGTATTCACATATTTGATATCAACCTGTGCTTGTAGGCTGCAACGTTGTGATTTCCAGCAGAAAGGCTGAGAGGCTGCAGGCTGCTGTCCAGGAGCTGCAACAGAAAATCCCTTCGTCCAGCCCTGCAACTGTCACTTCCATACCGTGCAACATCCGCAATGAGGAGGAGGTAGACACACATCATGCACAATACATCTAGCTAAAACTGTTCCCACGATATGCATTTGTGGTGGTTGAGTTGAAGGCTTCCACCTCCGCGATTAACACATTGAACAATACACAATGGGTTAACCCTTTGTCGTGTGTCAGTGAAAGGGTTAACCTTCTGTATTGTCTCAGTGAAAGGGTTAACCATTTGGTAGTATGGTAGTGAAAGGGTTAAATAAAGAGTAGTTTAAAAAAAAATATATATATGCTAAATGTCATTGTAATCCCTTGTGAGATGTTTTTATGGTGGGTTTGTCTATAATATTATTATCTACATATGGGCAACATTGAAAACGGACAAAACGTTTGCCCATTCACAGTGCAAATGATCCAATAATGATTGAATTGAAGTTGTGTGTATGGATTATGTGTGTGTGTGCGCTGTACATGGCAGGTGAAGACACTCGTCTCCTCGGTGTTGAAACAGTTCGGCCGGATAGACTTCCTGGTGAACAACGGGGGAGGTCAGTTCAGCAGCCCGGCGGAGCACGTGTCGTCTAAAGGCTGGAAGGCCGTCATAGACACCAACCTGACCGGGACCTTCCACTGCTGCAAGGAGGGTAAGAGAGAGAACGTGTGTGTGTGTGTTATATTAGATTAGATTCAAATTGGTGGCGGCTGAGTGGCACAGTGGGCAAGGCGATCGCCACCGCAGGAGATGCTGGTATCGAGCCCAGCTCTCGGCGTTGCTACCGGCTTGGCCAGTCGTCATACTAACACAATTGGCAAGTGTTAGAGGGTGGGAACGCCGGTGGGTGGGGATTGGACGTTGTGGACAGCGACTCCTACAGGTCGGTTGGTGCGCCTGTACAGCAGAATCAGGAAGTATCGGGGGCAGCGTGAGCCTCCCACGCGTTACTCCTCGCCACTGAGAGATTGCGCTGTTCAGGTGAAAATATGCAACAGCTGCCTCCTCGTGTACCGGAGGGGACACGTGATGCAAGGCTTGGTCCTCACTGCAGCCGACCAGTGGGAGGCATGGTCTAGCAACGTTCGTGACAGGGGAAGGGAGAATTGGCGAGGCGAAATTGGGATGGGAGAAAAAAAAAGGATTAGATTCAAATTATACAGCACACGTACAGTACAACGAAAATAAGTGTGGCATCCAACCAAGTTTCAAGTTTGTTTTTATTTGTCACGTATAAGGTACATGTACATTACAGTGAAATGCTTGGTTCTGTATGAGCCCCTGAGAATGTGCTTCATACAGTAAAAAACTAACCTACACTGTAGCACTCAACACTTTGATGAACATTGTTACTCAGCTGATAGAGTTGTGCCCTTCCTGATGACTTGTCGTACAGAACTTGTAAGTCGCTTTGGATAAAAGCGTCAGCTAAATGTACATGTAAATGTAAGTAAAAGAGGAATAACACTATACAATATACAAACTAAAGTACAACCTAAGTACAATCTTAGCCCCTTTCGGGACTGTGATGCACGCCAACATGGTTGGACAAGTGAATACACCGTCCCTTATATCACCATTGATAAATCCTACAATTAAGTCTGTCTCGCTTTTCTCTTATCAAAACCCTCGTTCAACTGTGAGTACCTTTGAAATTTCTTTGCGACACCTGTACGACAAGCGTTTTGATAGAGAAAAGCCAGACAGACTTAATTGTAGGATTTTTCAATGGTCGTATAAGGGACGGTGTATTCACTCGTCCAACCATGTTGGTGTGCATCACAGTCCCGAAAGGGACTAAGTACAATGAAGTACAAAAACCAGAGTGCAAATGTAATACACAATGTACAGGTGATTAAACTGGGTATAAAATAAATGTATATAAATTAGTACCACTGAGTGTAGTGCTAATCAGATGTATGTACAAAGTTGTAATATCAATATGTACAGTGATACAGGTATAAAGACACTATGGTAGTAAGTCATACTGGCCAACAGCGTAACTAGTAAGAGTAGTTAAGGAATATGTACAGATATAGATATAGTATCTACAGATATGTAAAAAGGATTATATGCCAGTATGTACAGACAGATGTGGATATATACATATATATATCCGGTAAGAATAAATATATATATATATATATTGTGTGTCCCCTGTAGTGTACACGGCGTGGATGAAAGAAAATGGAGGCGTCATCGTCAACATCATTGCTGACATGTGGAAAGGGTTCCCTGGCATGTCGTAAGTGACAGCCACACTCAACATCCACACTCACCTCTGTAGTCCAGACACACCCACCATCCACACTCACCTCCGTATTCCAGACACGCCCACCATCCACACTCACCTCTGTAGTCCAGACACACCCACCATCCACACTCACCTCTGTAGTCCAGACACGCCCACCATCCACACTCACCTCTGTAGTCCAGACACACCCACCATCCACACTCACCTCTGTAGTCCAGACACACCCACCATCCACATTCACCTCTGTAGTCCAGACACGCCCACCATCAACACTCACCTCTGTAGTCCAGACACACCCACCATCCACACTCACCTCCGTAGTCCAGACACGCCCACCATCAACACTCACCTCTGTAGTCCAGACACACCCACCATCCACACTCACCTCTGTAGTCCAGACACGCCCACCATCCACACTCACCTCTGTAGTCCAGACACACCCACCATCCACACTCACCTCTGTAGTCCAGACACACCCACCATCCACACTCACCTCCGTATTCCAGACACGCCCACCATCCACACTCACCTCTGTAGTCCAGACCAGGGGCGTTTTTAGGGTTAGAAAACATTGGGGGCTTCAGCCCAGGGGGGTGGAGGGGGGGGGTCACCCCCCCCCCCCCTTTTTTTTTTTTTTCTTTTTTTAAGCACAGAAATACGCCATTTTTGAGTAATTAAGAGATGAATACTGAATAACTAGAATCATTAGAGGTTCTCAAAGTGAGGTCCAGGTCCATGAGAGGGATCTGGGCAGTCCCCATAGAAAATTCAAAGTTAACACGACCAAATCATCAGTTTCTTATTTATTTATTTATTTAGCCAGATAAAACATTGATCTGGTCCAAGAAGCCCCAACAGGAGTACAAATATACATATATACACACATACATACATATACATATACTGTACATACATACACATATACACCAATAACAAAATAAAAACACAGTTAACACTTTGGTTGCCTTGGGTTAAATTAATGATATACCATAGATTGCCAGCGCTATTTGTCTATGGAGAAAGTCCCCTTCTTTGCAGGGCTATAACTTTTTAAATTCTATTGCTACATTGCCATTATTAGGGCCCATTCAAAGTCCTATATGTATTGTTTATTGTGTAGCAACGTTAAACTTTTTCATTCACATATTCATAGTAAAGTATGGTCTAATGTATAAGTATGTTTTCATCTCTTTCTGCAACTTTCTCCAGAACGTGATATATAGCCCCAAATGCATTATATTGATGATGAAATACAGTTTGATGGCAATCAGCGCGATATAAAAAATTCCAACTAGACGTACTTCTAGAAGTTACTACACGTCATCTGATGTTGACCGGATGGGCGAGGGGGCGTTTATAATTCCGTGGGCAGCGTTATACCAATCATCTAATGTGGGTCAAATGTTGATAAAAGCAGTTAGTATCGAAGATGGTAACGTTACACGCTGAAACTCACCCCAGTCTCCGCGCGCCGTTGGGCGATCATCGTCGAGTAGAAATTTTATCATTATGGGATATATTATTACCCGGTCCATCTCCAGCTTGTATAATGGTATATACGTCCAAATCATGTTGTTTATCGAGTTATTGGCAATCGATCGCTATGTAGAGTGACGAGCTAGAGTGCCGGAAGCTATACCGAGTGTCCGGAAGTAATAGGGCCGACCAGCAAAACCTCTACTGCGCTTCCTGTTAAGCAGTTGCGCCGATCGGCCACCAGATGGCGCTCGTGAACCGCCAGAGAGCTCAGTGGGTCCTGCTGATGGATCTCAGGCCAGCGGAGGGGGAATATGAATCCGATTCCAGATTTTTGAAATATTGATATAAGGACGCTGTACAGCGTCCCCCGGCAACTTTAGCATGGCCAGCAATGACGCTGTAAAGCGTTTTTAGGCAGTCAAAGTGTTAAGAATCATACACATAAGCAAATAAACAAACAAACATATGCACAGCCTATGTACAAAATAAATAAACAGTTTATCTCTAGTCTTTACAGTTTTCTTCAATTGCATAAACACTCAAATCAAAAGTATTACACAATTATCAAAACCTTACACTCAAGGAGCAAAATATAGGCCCATATTTGCACCCCTACAATGTCAGCCTCACTTTTTGCAAAACAATACACACAGTGATTTGCAAAACACTAAACACACTTGCATTACATTAGACACAGAATGTCAAATTACCACACATATGAGCCAATTGGTTAAACACAGCCATCAGATGCACAAACACACCATTGCTTAATTGTAGATACTCAATCAGGTTTAAGCACTATAAAAATGCAGCAGGTGAGTTTACCTGTCTTCAACCAAAATGGAAGGAGAGTGAAGTACTGTACACAGAGAACGTGAAAATATACAATACATTCACCAAACACTACACAAGACAACCAATGATGCAGACTGATGAAAATATACATTTTCTCCCATTTTCCCAAATCAGTCAACATGTCAACATGGAGAATCACAACAAAAAATTATCTTGCCAGATCCAGCTAGGCAAAGAGATAATGTCTAGTATTTTCTGTTTAAACTTTTTCAAAAAAAAATTGTGTTACTGTAATTTTAACCTGTACTGGATACAGTATTTTATGTTTGTCTGATATTTGCTGAGCTTACAGTGTTATGCACATAGTATCATGAAAACTGGGACATGTATTGTTGTGATTCTCCATGTTGAAATGTTGACTGATTTGGTTATATGGAGAGAACATTTATATTTCATCAGTCTGCATCATTGATTTGGGTATATGGAGAGAAAATGTTATTTTTTTCATCAGTCTGCATCATTGATTTGGGTATATGTAGATAAATAAATTATATTTTCATCAGTCTACAGCATTGGTCTTGTGTAGTGTTTGGTGAATTTATTGTATATTTGCACATGCTCTGCGTACTTCACTTACAGTACTCTAATCACTGAGAAGTAGAATTGCTAAATGTGTTTTAGGTTAAGCACAGCAGTGTGTGTAACTGGTTCAAACAGAATTAAGTCATTATGTAACGTGTGTTTCATATGGTAACAAAATTAGTGTATGGTTTTGACAAGTGTTTAATTTAGCAAAGGATCTGAGGTGTTCTGATAATTGTGTGTGTGGTTGTGCTAATTGTGTGTTTTGAAACACCGGGCCCCGTTTTCAAAATCATGCTTAGGCAATCGAAAAAAAAAACTATTGTGTGTTTCATTATATACATATGTTTCAGTCTTCTCATAAAAAAAATATTAGATTTTTGGGTCTTTTCCTGCCTTTGGTCCACTTTGCATTCACATCTCAAATGAACCGCAGCAGGGTTCACTTGCAAGAGTGAATGAGCTTTCACACCACCCCAAACCAACCGGACTATCCGAGGTTCGATTAAAGCTTATTATAGGACACTGGACATGGGTATGGATGGCTCCAGGTGCTGCTGCGTTAAAGTGCACATCTTCAATATCTGTACTATTTAAAAGCACAGTGCAGGACACACTCAAAGGTTATCGCACCTCAGAGATGGTAGTGGACATGTATGACAGGACAAAGGCCATATGTAATGGCCTTTGGATTGAGGAACATACTACCAGCCAAAGGAGGAAGCAGAAAAGGATGGACGAGTATGTAGTTGAGTCATCTTGTGGCACAAGCTCAGACCTCAGCTCAGGAGATCAGCTGAGACAGAGACTGTTCTATCCAGTCGTCGACAGAATGCTGCAAGAGCTTGAGAGCAGGTTCTCATGAGTTGGATAACAACTTATGAGAGGCATACAGGCATGTTATCCAGCCTCAGACCAGTTTCTCTCAGTGGAATTGCTGCAACCCCTCGCCACACATTACAATATCCAACTATTGCCAGAGGAGATCACAGTTGCAAAGTGTTTCCTGGTCAGGACAGGCAGAGATGCAATCCCTACTATCCAAAGTGTCTTTTCCCTCCTGGATGATAATAATAATAATAATAATGCATTTGATTTATAAGGCGCCTTTCAGGACACTAAAAAAAAGTCCACAAATCGGTGAATGAAAGAATTATAGGATCAAATGAAAACTACTTACTAAAAATGTTTAAAAGTACTAAAAACCAACAAAAAATACCAAACACTAACAAACATTCAGCACAGACAATGGGGATGCTGACATAAAAAAAAGTAAAAAAAAAATGTAAACAATTTTTTTTTTTTTTTTTTTTTTTTTAGATCCGGGGCTAGGAGAAAAACATCCGGGGCTAAAGCCCCGGAAGCCCAGGGCTAACGACGCCACTGGTCCAGACACACCCACTATCCACACTCACCTCCGTATTCCAGACACGCCCACCATCCACACTCACCTCTGTAGTCCAGACACGCCCACCATCCACACTCACCTCTGTAGTCCAGACACACCCACCATCCACACTCACCTCTGTAGTCCAGACACGCCCACCATCCACACTCACCTCTGTAGTCCAGACACACCCACCATCCACACTCACCTCTGTAGTCCAGACACGCCCACCATCCACACTCACCTCTGTAGTCCAGACACGCCCACCATCCACACTCACCTCCGTAGTATTTATTTTCCCTTTTTTTCTTTTTTTCCTCCTTTATTTAGCCAGATAAAACATTAAGAACAGGTTTCTTATTTACAATGTCGATCTGGTCCAAGAGGCCCCAACAGGAATACAAAAAGAAATATATACATATGTATGTGTATGTATTAATATATATATTAATAATAAAATAAAAACACAGTTAAGAATCATACATATCAACACATGCACAGCCTATGTACAAAAAAAATAAACAGGGGAGTAGTAGGGGGGCGGGGTTGGTATGAAGATGAATGAGTGCTTGTATGTTGTCTGTGAGAGGGTGTATGCAAGTGTGAAACTGGGCTATCAGCAAGAGCAGTTGAGCAACACTCAACCTCCGTAGTCCAGACACACAACACCATGGTCATCATCTGCTTCTTATATGGGGAGGAAGAGGCTCTTATCAGTCGAGGCGTGCTCCACAGAGAGGTTTCGTGGAGCGAGGATACGCATGCTTGTGGGTTTTCAGAGCGATAATGCATCTGCAAGTGGCCCGCACAGATGACAGTTTTACAAAGTTCCATTTTTAAAAGTGTAGATGAAGATATGTTTTTCATTCTACTCTGCGCCTTTCCAGAGAAAACACCATTTGCACGACTACACACCAGGTATCTCTGCTCTCCTCCCTGACAGCCACACGGGAGCAGCGAGGGCGGCGGTCGACAACCTCACCAAAACCCTGGCCATCGAGTGGGCGTCTTCAGGAGTGAGGATCAACTCCGTCGCACCAGTACGTACAGTCTGGTAAAAGTGCTGCATCGGGGGTTTGAGTTCACAATAAATTACTCCAGGAATGTGTCTTGCTAACACGGTGCAGAGAGACGCACAAACAGCATCCAGTTCCGCGGTACACACCGGTGCAGAGAGACACACAAACACCGGCCAGTTCCGCGGTACACACCGGTGCAGAGAGACACACAAACACCGGCCAGTTCTGCGGTACACACCGGTGCACGGGGTGCAAGGACACTAGGGCTTCACCGGACACAGCGAGACATAGGATTGTCAGTAGACTTTTCGGTTTCACTGGCATTCTGTTGCTATAGGGAACACTTTGGACCCAAGTGTATTTCCTGTCAACTTTTGCATCAGCAAGCATTGCAACAGGAAATAAACTTGGGTCATTTTTATAATGTTATTGTTGTCACTCTGAAACCATCTGTAGTTATCACTCCACTCTGAAACCATCTGTAGTTATCACTCTACTCTGAAACCACCTGCAGTTATCACTCTACTCTGAAACCATCTGTAGTTATCACTCTACTCTGAAACCACCTGTAGTTATCACTCTACTCTGAAACCACCTATAGTTATCACTCTACTCTGAAACCACCTGCAGTTATCACTCTACTCTGAAACCACCTGTAGTTATCACTCCACTCTGAAACCACCTGCAGTTATCACTCTACTCTGAAACCACCTGTAGTTATCACTCTACTCTGAAACCATCTGTAGTTATCACTCTACTCTGAAACCATCTGTAGTTATCACTCTACTCTGAAACCACCTGTAGTTATCACTCTACTCTGAAACCACCTGTAGTTATCACTCTACTCTGAAACCACCTGCAGTTATCACTCTACTCTGAAACCATCTGTAGTTATCACTCTACTCTGAAACCACCTGTAGTTATCACTCCACTCTGAAACCACCTGTAGTTATCACTCTACTCTGAAACCACCTGTAGTTATCACTCTACTCTGAAACCACCTGTAGTTATCACTCTACTCTGAAACCACCTGTAGTTATCACTCTACTCTGAAACCACCTGTAGTTATCACTCTACTCTGAAACCACCTGTAGTTATCACTCTACTCTGAAACCACCTGTAGTTATCACTCTACTCTGAAACCACCTGTAGTTATCACTCTACTCTGAAACCACCTGTAGTTATCACTCTACTCTGAAACCACCTGTAGTTATCACTCTACTCTGAAACCACCTGCAGTTATCACTCTACTCTGAAACCATCTGTAGTTATCACTCTACTCTGAAACCACCTGTAGTTATCACTCCACTCTGAAACCACCTGTAGTTATCACTCTACTCTGAAACCACCTGTAGTTATCACTCTACTCTGAAACCACCTGTAGTTATCACTCTACTCTGAAACCACCTGTAGTTATCACTCTACTCTGAAACCACCTGTAGTTATCACTCTACTCTGAAACCACCTGTAGTTATCACTCTACTCTGAAACCACCTGTAGTTATCACTCTACTCTGCACATTTAACACCATGTTAGTGTTTTGGCAGCATGGCCTGCCGTGTGCTTGGCTGCAGCTGTATAAAGAAAGCGTGATGAACATTCAATAATGTATTACCGGTAGTGCGGTGTATAGCAAGGGATGTTGGGAGTGAATAACATGAAATCTAGTACAATCTTACATTTTTTAGTCGATTTTAATGACAGAAATCTATTCACATTTTTCCGGGAGGTTTTAATATCAATTCTCTGCTCATTTTATGCCTGTCTATAATTATGCCAATCTTATGCTCATTTTATGCTTATGTCTATTTTGTGCCTACATCACTGCTGTGAAGCACTTTGGGCTGCAATGCATAAGAAAGGTGCTATACAAATAAAGTTCATTATTATTATTATTATTATTATTATTATTATTATTACTATTAATTAAGAACACATTCTTATTTACAATGACGAGAGGACAAAAGGGGAGATGATTTTCGAGGCTGTAAAGCCTAAAATAGAACAGGGCTGTGAAGTAGTGCAAGAAGTCACAATTAAGAATACATGGGTAGTAATCCTAGGCAGAACAGACAGCAGATATCAGAGTAGTCACAGTGTATTATTCACTCTCTGTGTTGCACACAGGGCACCATCATTTCTAAGACAGTGTATTATTCACTCTCTGTGTTGCACACAGGGCACCATCATTTCTAAGACAGTGTATTATTCACTCTCTGTGTTGCACACAGGGCACCATCATTTCTAAGACAGTGTATTATTCACTCTCTGTGTTGCACACAGGGCACCATCATTTCTAAGACAGTGTATTATTCACTCTCTGTGTTGCACACAGGGCACCATCATTTCTAAGACAGTGTATTATTCACTCTGTGTTGCACACAGGGCACCATCATTTCTAAGACAGTGTATTATTCACTCTCTGTGTTGCACACAGGGCACCATCATTTCTAAGACAGTGTATTATTCACTCTCTGTGTTGCACACAGGGCACCATCATTTCTAAGACAGTGTATTATTCACTCTCAGGGCACCATCATTTCTAAGACAGTGTATTATTCACTCTCAGGGCACCATCATTTCTAAGACAGTGTATTATTCACTCTCAGGGCACCATCATTTCTAAGACAGTGTATGATTCACTCTCAGGGCACCATCATTTCGAAGACGGCAATGGAGAACTACAAGGAGTTTGGACCGACGCTTTTCAAGATGTCGATTCCCTTCAGCCCCGCGAAGAGACTAGGCGTACCAGAAGAGGTACCGCACACACATAACTCACCGCACGGAGAGGAAAGACGTTTGGGGAACCTTCTGAGCTCGATGGGCAGGCTTTAGTTCAGTAACATTCAATGTCAGTTCGTTCAGGTTTTGCAGTACGACTCACACTCGTGGTCCAATGACCACATTAATCAAATCGAATCAAATCAAATTTATTTATAAGGCCCGACAACACACGTTAATGTCCCCATGGGCCGTACAGGTCTTCTTTAAACAAGTCAAGAGGAAAACATAACAATAAGTCAAGAACAGAACAAGAACACCATAAGGTCCAAACATTTTTAGATGAATGCAAATAAATGAAATAATGCAAGCACTCCCAGACATACCCCACGCGAAGGTAAGGAAAAACTCACTAAAACCTAACAATAGGGAAAAAAGCTCCACAGGCAGTGTGGAGGAGAGAAACCTTAGAAGGGCCGTTCAAGGGGGGATCTCCCTTCTTAGATGTTGGTGATAGTAGTGTTGCAGACGGACAGTTGGTAAGCATGCACTCATTAAAGGGATAGTTCAGATTTTTTTGGAACCCTGGCCCTATTTGCTACTTACCAATAATGATATTGTTAGGGGCGCCAGGGTGGCGCACCATGTACAGCGCTGCGGTGCAACACGGCCGTCCCGGGTTCGACTCCTTTGCCGAATGTCTTCCCCCCTCTATCTCCCATACTTCCTCTCTCTCTCTGCCGGACTGCCCGGAGAAAAACAAGAAAAATCTACCAAAAACATAATACATTTTTTTTAATAATAATGATATTGTTAATTTCTCAGCGCAATCCGTGCTGTTCCTCATGCTAGCTCCGGCTAGTTAGCCATAGAATAATGCAAGGTCAATAGGGTCAAGCCTGAAGACAACTGGAATCTCCTTTGTGTGCACTGTGGAGTAGATTTCAGTTGTCTTCAGATTGTGCTGAGAAAGGACTCCAAAAACCAGAACCATCCTTGTGGTTACAGTGCATCAGGACCAACAACATATCACTCTAAATGAATACCATATTTAGTTCCATGTGCATCAGTGTTAACACAGTGTGCAGGCTTTAGTTCAGTCACATGTAGTGGGTCTCACAGGCCTCGATGATGACTCCCGTCAGGCCAGTTGATCACTGAGCACGACCTTTCACCTCCATTAGTGCAATAAAAAAGAAACATGTCGTAATTGCTCTGCGTCTATGGCTTTGTTGCAATGTCTCTCTCTCTCTCTCTCTCTCTCTCCCTCTCTCCCTCTATCTATCTGTGTTCAGATTTCCCCAGCAGTGTGTTTCCTGCTCTCTCCTGCTGCCTCCTTCATCTCTGGAGCCACCTTACGGGTCGACGCAGGACAGAGTCTTTACCACTCAATGTGGGAGATACCTGGTATGTTCATCTCATGAACACGTACACACACACACACACACACACACACACACACACACACACACACACACACTGTATTCCTTGTGGGGATCAAGTTCATTCATTACATTTATATAGTGCTTTTCTAGACACTCAAAGCACTCCCCACAATGTAACCCAACCTTGGGCTACTACGCAGGCTCAATGGCTGCCATACACCAGGCAACAGGCACGCATCACACTACACGATGTAGTTCAGTGATGTGTTCTCTTGTGTTTGTGCAGATCACAGTGCGTGGCCCGAGGCCCCAGAAGGCGAGAACCTGGACACACTGAAGGAGCTGCTCAACCCTAAAAGCAAGCTCTAATACACCGCCACTACTGCCGTGTGGACACAGCCAACACCTGGAACCGTTTCTCTTAGAATTGGCGTGCTGATTTGTGACCAGTTTTACTCGTGAAGGTCTATGGTTCATGTGACCTGACCACTAATCCCAGATCAGTCTTCCTACTTGTGCAAAAAAAACAACAACAACCCAGCACTATGAAGACTGGGCTGTTGTCATGGAGACCAGTGGCATAGAAATTAGCGACCGGGTCCGTTACCATGGTGACCTGGCTCATTCTGTAACTTGTGTACATTGTATTGTAGATAATTCATGTATGAGTTTGTGAATGTGATTATTATTTCTGGATATTGATGTATGAAATACTGCCTAAAATGTATAAAATCCCAGTGAATGTTCACTGTAAATCAGCCATATCATGCAGCTGCAAATATGTGAGACACAAGGAAGGTATAAAAGAAGGAAGGGTCATCACGTCAGAATACCAGCGTTCTATTCTCTGCGCGGTGTCAATTTTATTGAAGCCTATGGGAGATGCATGGATAAGTGAAAATATACAAGCTATCACAAATTCTGACATCCGAGGTAATAGCCTGTTTAAATTACGAGATGACGATCCCATTCAACTCACTGTCAAACAAACTGAAAGTTCCCCGACTTTGCACCAATGTGCGTTCACACACAACACAGTGACGTGATGACCCTTCTATAGTTTCCTTGGTGAGACAGTTATGTTGATAGTAAGATTTCTGTCAACTGCTCAGCCTCTGACATTCTCAGGAGCCTTTATTATGTAACCTTACCACTGACTGTAAGTTAACACAACTTGCCTTACACCTGCTTTTCATAATAAATAGTCCTGAAACAGCTTATCTTTTTGTACATATTGTTGGTTGTTTGATTGATTGAAAACTTTATTAACAGATTGCAGAATGGGTACAATACAGTACGGCTCAATGCACACAATTGTTAAGGGGATGCAGACCAGAGAAAGACTTTCGTCTTGTTTACATCAGGGTCCCCCATTTTCAATTCATCATGACAATTATGACATACACGACATACAGTACTGCTACATCCAGACACTTATGACATACAAGATATACAAATATACAGTACTGTTTAAGATACAGAGATCCTAAAAGAAAATATATACATTCGAGGGGGAAGAAACTGTACATTGGAGGGGGTTGGTTGGGTGGGACGTCTAACATTATGTAGAAATACTACCATACTAGCTACTGTCTCTATATGCTGCCATTCAGCACCAGAGAGTGACAATATTGTCACAAGGAAAGATGAAATTACATACCTAGGTTCCATCCTAGAGGCAAATCTTTCCTGTGACAAAATGGCATCCAAGGTAATAAAAAAAAGTCAACCAACGAACTCGATTCTTGTACCGGATCTCCTCTCTGGTAAACAAGAATACCCTGAAGACTCTGGCAGTAGCACTCATTCAAGGGTACTATGACTATGCTTCCACCTCATGGTACCAAAGCACCTCAAAGGCGCTAAAAACTAAATTACAAACATCTCAAAACAAACTGGTCAGACTACTGCTTGACCTTACTCCTAGAACCCACCTCACCCCTACCCACTTTGACAACCTGGATGGCTTAGAGTAGACGACAGAGTACAGCAACTTGCAATGGGCCTGGTCTACAAGATACACTACACGACCAAGGTACCCATGTACATGTCAAAATACTTCCCAAAGGTCAGTAAATACCACGATCACAACACCAGAGGGAGCTCCACAAATCATCTTAAACCCAGATTCGGCTCAAACAAGGGACTAAACACGTTTAGCAATTATGCCACATCAATGTGGAACGCCCTACCCAAAGCTGTAAAGGAATGTGAATCACTACCCACTTTCAAAACCACTCTCAAAGAACACCTGCGGGAGACTGCAATTCGAAACTGGCCCCTGCAAATATCCTAACCCAACCCCCTCCAATGTACAGTAAATGACCAAGTATGGTTTCATCAATATTCCAATGTACAGTTTTGCTTGTACAGTTGTACAGTGTCCCCCACCCACCCAACCGCCCCCCCCACCCACCCACCCAACCACCTCCAATGTACAGAGCAGCACCCACCCAACCCCCCCCCCCTCCCCCCCACCCCACCTACCCAACCTCCTCCAATGTACAGTTTCTACGTCAAATGTATATACTCTCTTTTCTAGACTATTTTTGTATCACAAACAGTACTGTTTTGCAAATCTGGTATGTCATAAATGTATAGATGTAGCAGTACTGTCTATCTGTATGTCGTGTATGTCATATATGTGAAAATGGGGGACCCTTATGTAAACAAGACGAAAGTCTTTCTCTGGTCTGCATCCCCTTAACAATTGTATGTATTGAGCTGTACTGTACTGTATCCATTCTGCAATCTGTTAATAAAGTTTTCAATCAGTCAATCAATCAAACGGACCGCTTTTGAGCTTCGAGATTATATTTGGTGCAACAGACTCTCCGTAGTTCAGCCGTAGAGCAGCGCTGGGTGTCGCAGTCTGTCTTTATTCAACTACAGAGGTCACAACAAACAATACAGGTACAGTGTTTTCTCTAACATTAATCTGAATATTTGATGTAGGTTCATCATGTATAGGTGTCCACAGTAGAGGACATTATGAGAACATCCTAATCATTTCGCTGGGGTTACCGAATGATGAATTAATGCTGCTCTGACTTGCATGCTAGCATTAGCTCGCTTGCTAACATGGCTTAGTTTGCACACAAGAACAACATGATGATCACTGTTGTTCAGTGTCTTAATTAGTCATTCGTTTTCTATAAGCATGGTGTCAATATAAAATGTATATTATAACGGTGGCTAACGACCATTTTCAACTACATTTATGTTGTCTATCTGTATGTCGTGTATGTCATATAATATATGACATACACGACATACAGATAGACAACATAAACATTATGTCATGATGAATTGAAAATGGGGGACCCTGATGTAAACAAGACGAAAGTCTTTCTCTGGTCTGCATCCCCTTAACAATTGTGTGTATTGAGCCGTACTGTATTGTACCCATTCTGCAATCTGTTAAATAAAGTTTTCAATCAACCAATCAAACCTCGGGGGACGTTAGCACAGCAGTGCAAAGCTTCTTTATGACTAATACTGTATATTAGTGGGTCAACAGTCCAAAAGCAGGTCCAGATAGTATATTGCAGTTACTTAGTTAACAGCATTAACAGTTATGCTTCGTTCTATAGTAATGCATTTGAACTATAAGTGAAGAAGATGCATGGGGAGCCATGTACTCTGGTATGTCATAAATCATGTCTAAATGTAACAGTACTGTCTACCTGTATGTCATATTATGATGAATTGAAAATGGGGGACCCTGATGTAAACAAGACGAAAGTCTTTCTCTGCTCTGCATCCCCTTAACAATTGTGTGTATTGAGCCGTACTGTATTGTACCCATTCTGCAATCTGTTAATAACATTTTCAATCAATCAATCAGTGTTGTTCTAGTGAAATGTATAATAATGACGTGTGTGTCGTGTCCTATATTGTAGTATGGGAGGTGACCACCACGGTCCCAGTAAGCCGTCCCTGCCAGACTGGCGGCAGTGGAAGTGGGAGGGAACACCACTGGAGTTCACACAGCAGAGGCTAAAATCCAGGGGCCTCAAGGACCCATGGGCACGGTCAGTACGTCTTTGTGAGGGTGTTGGAATCCCATTTGTTATCCCTGTAGGTTTGCTTTTCCTCCTTCCTTCCTGGGGGCGACAGTGGCTCAGGAGGCAGAGCAGTCGTCTGGTAATTCGGAGGTTCCCGGTTCGATTCCCACACCATGTCAAAGTGTCCTTGAGGAAGACACTTAACCCCTCATTTCTCCCGATGTGCAGGTTGGCACCTTCCTTGCATGGTTGCCTCTGCCATCGATGTGTGAATGTGTGGGTGAATGGGTAAAATGTGAGGAACAAATTGTAAAGCGCTTTGGATAAAAGCTGCTATATAAAATGCATCCATTTACCATTTAAACTACTGAGAAGTTGGACACAGTCAATCGGCACGTCTGCTAACGGGTCAGAGTCAGACCCTTTAGCTCAGTTGAATAGTGTGTATCCTATGGTCCCAGGTTCAACAGGTTACAACAGTTTGATGTACTGTATATATTAATTGATATATTTGTGTTTACCACATATACATATATCCATATCTGTCTGAATATACCTACTTATACACCTGTATATAACACATATACCTCTGTATGATAGCATATACAATAATGCTGTATATATCGTGTGTGTGTGTATATATATATATTTATTTATTCTTACTGTATATACAGTATATTTATCCACATCTGTCTGTACATACCTGCATATAATCCTTTTTACATATCTGTATATACTATATCTATATCTGTTAGGGGTGGGAATCGCCAGAGACCTCACGATACGATAGTATCGCGATACTAAATATATCGTGATACGCTGAGTATTGCGATATTAATATTGATATATATATATATATTTTTTTTTATCAGATTTTATTTATTACCTTTTTTCAACTGCAATGTAAAACTGTCAACATGTTTTATCTAATAAAATAAAGTTCAGTCTGTTAATCTCACTTCAATCATTTTTATTGCAGAACATGGTATTTTCTCAAGCAGACAGATGTAAACACTGTAATCTGTGTTGCATGTACCTGACAAACTGAACTGTTTGTATTACAGTCATATTCCAACTTAACTGAATGCACATGTGTGTGTGTGTGTGTGGACTACTGTACTATGCAACTTCCTTTTTTTATGAATAATTAAATATCGATACTTGGCGTCCCTGTATCGATACAGTATCGCCATGCAAAGTATCGCGATACTACTACGTATTGATTTTTTCCCCCACCTATATAACCTACTCTTACTAGTTATCACTGTACATATTAATACTACAACTCTGTACATATAGTTACATCTGATTAGCACTATACTATACTCAGTAGTACCAATCTATATATTTTATACCCAGTTTAATCACATGTACATTGTATATTACTATTAATAATAATAGCTTCATTTTATATAGCGCCTTTAAAAGACCCAAGGTTGCTTTACATAGGGGGGGGGGGGAATAACAAAAGTAACAACATAGTGGACTGACACAACATATTGCACTTTACTGTTACATTTGCACTCTGGTTGGATGCCAAACCTCTTTTTTGTGTTGTACTGTACTTGTGCTGTATAATGACAACACATTTTAATCTAATCTACTCCATCCCTTCTTCCCTTCCTTCTGCTCTCCCTACAGGAACGAGGCGTGGCGGTACATGGGTGCCTTCGCCCGCCCCGTGGGCCTGGGTGAGGTGCTGCTGAAGGGATTCAAGTGGGGCTTCGCTGCCTTTGCCGTCGCCCTGGCTGTTGAGTACGCCCTGTTTCCACCCAAGAAGAGTGAGCACCACTAACGCCAGATGCTTCCCCTCACACCCACAAACCCCCCGTTATGGATTCTAATGGAATTATTATCTATTTTCTGTATATTAAATGTTCTTTGATCCTCAACTTGTTATTACTTGTCACTTATTCCTCTAGTAGTCCATATGCTCTTTGTTCATTCTTACCATCAACCTAGTATCAAACAAGAAAGACTGTCAGGCTTTAAAACTGTGTAGGACCCAGGCCTAGAACTGCGCCCTGAGAGGGAAGTTTGCCCTGAGTGGGGGGATGGAAGGGTCAAAGTGGGTATCAAACAGGAGGTAAAGACGACTTTAAACAGTAATCCAGAACTATTTTATTGCACTGTAAAAAAAAAACAGACCCCCCTCTGTATTTTCCCTTCCTCCCACAGCCCTCCCCTTTACTGTCGTTGTCAGAACAAGGTATTTGAGTCATATTACGGAATCTGTCAGCACAAATTGTGTACTGTCGCATCTGTGTACGTCAGTCAGAGGTGCAAGAGCTAGTGCATATGAGAGATAAAAATAAAACAGTAATTTTTTGGAGAAAATAAAAAGAGAACGTGGACGAAGTCCTAATATGTCCCTCCTTCCCCTTCTCATCCTTCTCCCTCTCTTCCCTTCTCTCTCCTCCATCCCTTTCCCCCCTCCTTCTCCCTCCCCCTCTCACCTCCCCATCCTTCTCTCTCCCTCCTCCCCCTCCCCTGTGTTCAGTGTGTGAGCACATAAGATCTATATCAGGGGGGGGGGAAAGAAAAAAGCAAAAGGTAAAAACAGATAGGACAAGGTCAAGTGTAGATAGATAGATTTCGGCACTTCATATCACTGCCATTATCGGGACAGGGTACCTGAGTTGTATCATGGAGTATACAACACATGTCATGTGCAGTTACGTCTGCGCAGGCAAATCAGAGGTTACAGTAAAAAAAAAATGTTTTATTCTTTATTCAGTTAATTTCCCCTCACCAAATTTTGATTGTGATTTATTACAAACGGTTCCTCTGGTTATTCCTGTTTCCTCTTCCTGTTCAGCCTCCTCAGGCACAGCCTCGTGCATTTCACTGTCACCATGACGATAACCAGCACCACTGTGACCAATAGGGTTAGTACATCCAGGCTGTGGTACTGGAGCCAGTTGAGATCGTGGGCGGCGGGTCTCAGATGGGCTGCACCTTTGTGCCGCATCACAAATTCAGTCCAGTACACGGAGAGGTCGAGGGGGTCGACGGGACGGTCCTTATGCAGAGCAGAGAGCTTCACCACGCTGTCCTTATACCTGCATAAAGACACGAAGGAGGTGTTTACCAGTCGAGCTTGCTTCACAATCAAAAACAAAACGATGTGAAATCACAGACTCTCTGACTCCTCACCTGGTGTTATTAATGACTTCATTTAGTCCATGAAGGAGGGTTTCTACGGTGACCGTCCTGGTGTCCAAGACCACACCCACTCCTCTCTTGGCCATCCGCTCAACGTTGTCAGGCTGGTCTCCGCCGATTGGCAACATCACCATAGGAACAGCATGACACAACCCTTCATACAGACTGTGTGAGCCGCCATGAGTGATGAAGGCCCGCGCTCCATGGTGTGCTAACGCACCGACATGCATGCGCACACACACACACACACACACACAGTGAATAAAGTTGATCTCTTACTGTATATCTGCACATGAACAGGCTACTTTTAAGGTTTTACAATTTTGTTAGTTTATCAATATGTATTTTGAAAGACATAGGCCTACTTATAAATAGGATCTAGTGAGCAAATATTCAGATCCAAGTCCACAAATGAACAATAACGAGAGAAAAGCATGTATTTAGTTTCAGATTAATTAAAAACTAGCTTAAAGTCCAAAAGTGTATACAGGATGAAGTAGCAATATAAGGATGATATGACCAGACCTGAAACCAGGCTGATATAGGATACAGTTATCGAACACGAAAGAGCAAAGCTGAGAATGAAGATTCACGTCACTACAATCCCCACCCCCCACCCTGCACTCCTGTTGGAAGTAGGAGGTTGTCGCAGTTGTTGGATTTCAGTACCTAGCAGGTCATTCTGTGGGACCCATTTCATCATCTTTACATTCTCCGGCATGTTATCGGGAGCTGGCCCAGTGTATCTCCATATCACCTAGAACCGGAAACAAGTAATAATAATAATAATACATCTATTTTATATAGCGCTTTTCCAGATGCTCAAAGACGCTTTACACGGGTAGAAGAAACAAAACTATGGCAAAACAAAAACGGAACAAAAATAATACATGACAAAATAAAATAAAACCGACAGATTTAGAGGTCAAAAGCAATATTGAAAAGGTGGGTTTTGAGGGCTGATTTAAAAGATGTCAGGGTGTTTGCATCACGGATATGGCTGGGGAGGGCATTCCAGAGGGAGGGGGCAGCAGCAGCAAAGGCCCTGTCGTAAGTACTGGTGTTAGTGCTCAGTACTAGAGTACAGCATGGTAGAATAGAATAGAATAGACCCTTTATTGTCATTGTTGGTACAACAAAATTGAGTTTAGAGCATCACCACTGACCCTTTATTGTCATTGTTGGTACAACAAAATTGAGTTTAGAGCATCACCACTGACCCTTTATTGTCATTGTTGGTACAACAAAATTGAGTTTAGAGCATCACCACTGGCATACAAACATACTGAATATAGCATGTGCAAAATAATAATATAATATCAATGTCCCAATGTCCTCAATAATACAAATAATAATATAACATCAATGTCCAAAGTGCAATAGTGCTAGTGCAAATGAATAGTACAGTGACAGGCCAGTTGAGTTAATGGATGGGGGTGGGGGGGGGGGGGGGGGGGGGGGGGGGGGGGCGCGTTGGCTTGCAATGGATGGAATAGTGTATAGTGCAGCAATGCAAGTCCGGTTCACAGTTATTGTTGTATTGTATCGTGTTGTGTTTCCTACCTTCTGTGGAATCTGTCTGAAGGCTTCTAGGAAGACGGCAGTAATGTCTTCTGGCAGAGATGACACCATGGTGCCCAGAGTGAACACTACGAAACCATGCTGTCCCGCCACCCAGGACTCCAGATCCTACACACACATACAGTTTGGATTTTATTTTTATTAAATTATAATGTAAAATATTGTAAGGAAGGGGCAGGGCTTGATACGTTTTTTGTTCTTCCCCCTGTTCCTTCTCGAACACTTATTGTATGGAAATAGTCTTTGACTATTTACCTTTTTGTTTTTTTTAAACTTGTTTTATGTTTCTATGTTCGAGACAAATAAAAATCAAATCAAATCAAAAACAGTAGGTAGGGATTACATTTAGTCATTTAGCTGACGCTTTTATCCAAACTAGTTATGTACAACAAGTCCACCTTTTAAACCTTCAAGCTTTTTCTTGAATTGGGTTGGTTTCGGCTGTCCTGACTGTAGTGGGAAGTTCGTTCCACCATTGTGAGGAGTGAGGACCGAAGGCTTAGTGCTTCTCTCTTTTTCTGATGCACATGCAGGTCTTACGAAAATGTTTACAAAAACATCTGAACAATAAATACTTTGTGCTAGACTGAAAAAGAAAAAATCCCATTTTACGTCGTAAATACTAGGCCTACACTTGGGAGCAAAGACTTTGAGATGTACCCATTTCTCCCACTTCTGGAACTTCTGAATCACCAACATGGAAATATCGACAGAGTGGCAACTATATTTTTTTTATTAAAACAAACAATATATTATTCTCTGTACAAATAATTTGAAATGCCACTATATCATAACAAGGCTATTTTCTTTCTATAGTTTTTTTGTGCTTGATATTACAACCTCAGCCATAAAGCATAAACTAGAAGTCAGAGAAGATAGAAGTATTATTTTTTACAGATATGAGTATTATCACAAGCATAAAGTAAACTGTGAAAAACACACTTTTGTGCTCAGTCAGGTTCATACAAGCTCAAACATGTGAACACTTCCAACCTGTTAATCCGACCTGACATGTCGTTCAGGTCATTATTACTATTTGACATGAATGCAGCATTACCTCAGGTAAGGGGTTCCTCAAGTTGCAGTTGATCCCACCCACCAGCACCATATTAGGCATGAGGGGGCGTGGGAACTCAAATGTGAAGTCAAGTCTGTATAACAGAGAATCTCAATATCAGCCTGTGTTTCAGTATAATTATAGTTATTTAGAGCTGAACAATAAATCAACTTTTATTTTTATTTATTATTATAATTTTTTCAATATCCAAATCACAGGGGCCTGCAGTATCTGATGAAGTTGAAACGTGTATAAAAAATATAGGGGCGACAGTGGCTCGGTAGGTAGAGCGTCTGGTCCGGTTCTATTCCTGGGCAGCTGCATTTATATAGCGCTTTTATCCAAAGCGCTTTACAATTTGTTCCTCACATTTCACCCATTCACTCACACGTTCACACACCGACGGCAGCAGGGACGTGCACAGGACTTTAGAGGGGCAGGTGCTCAAAGGCTGAAAAGGGCACTACACTTGTGTGTATATATTAACCGAGCGCGCGTAGTGCGCGAGCACGATTTTTAAGGGCCCTTTTCGGGCGGGGGCCCCCCTTTTTATGCTTTTTTGGGGGGTTTTGGTGATCAAATATTGAATATTGAACTATAATAATCAGTGCAGGAGCTCACTTATCCTTGAAAGACACTTTTATCACTGACTTAAAAGGCCTCCGCGGAGGAGGCCGTGCAAACTGCAATGGAATATGGGGCATCTCTCTCTGTCCCTAATATTTTGATTCTATCCTGACATTTTTCAGTTGGAAGGGCAGTCTATATGCGTAACGGTAAAAAAAAAAAAAAAAAAAAAAAATTCAAAAAGGGCACTTTTTTGATGAGGCTCAAAAAGGCAGGTGCTCAGGCACCCCTTGGCCTCTATGTGTGCACGTGCCTGGACGGCAGAGGCAACCATGCAAGGTGCCAACCTGCTCATCAGGAGCAACTAGGCTTCAAGTGTCTTGCTCAAGGACACTTCGACACACTGCCCAGGAGGAGCGGGAATCGAACCGGGAACCTCCGGATTACCAGAAGACTGCTCTACTCGCCCCCAAAAGACAGCATTTAACCCCATCGGTACGTGTACATGGTATTGTGAATACATCTTTCACACTTGGTATAACATGACTGTGTTGGGCTATTTGAGAAACAGAAAGGTTGCTGAAATTTGGTTTCTACAATAGGTAGATTTCAATCAATCAATCAATCAATCAGGTATATGTTTAGTGATTCACGCACAGTCTAGGCCGGGGGTCTCACAGAGGAAGCATTTCACTGCCATTAGTATAATGCGTATCTGACAAATAAACGTTGAATATATTATAAACTATATTACCTCATCAGCCAGATAGCAGAGTCTGACAGCACTTCAGCAATGCCCACATTCTCTCCCAGGAATTGATAGGCTAATTGATCAAAGTGCCAATACAGCAGTCTGCATAGCAACGGCTCCATCATGCTCACCTGTAGTAGGATGCGATACATTCATAAATAAGAGATTGTGTTAATAGTTGACCACAGGGGTAAATTGTCATTGAATCTTAACCAGATGGTGAAGTTGACAATGTGAGACATACACCAATGCTTTGACCAAAAACATTGGTGCCCCCTATACAGTGGTTGTACACGAATGTTACTAAAAAACGTTTGGCCATAAAGTATTTGTATTATCAAACATATTAACACATAGAAACAATAATAATAATAATAATAATAATAATAATAATAATAATAATAATAATAATAATAATAATAATAATAATAATAATAATAATAATAATAATAATAATAATAATAATAATAATAATAATAATAATAATAATAATAATAATAATAATAATAATAATAATAATAATAATAATAATAATAATAATAATAATAATAATAATAATAATAATAATAATAATAATAATAATAATAATAATAATAATAATAATAATAATAATAATAATTAATAATAATAATAATAATAATAATAATAATAATGTTGTTGTTCCATTATCAGCAGTAAACAGCAATTCCTGTAAATGTTTGCATTGATTGAATTGAAAGTGAATTGATCCCAACTGATTTACCAACACACTTCACTCACTCTCTCTCTGGTCTCTCTCTTTCTCTCTCTTTCTCACACACAATACATAGCCTTCACTCATATATCTACCCCCGCCTCTCTCTTCCTGTCACATGCGCAGACACACACACAAACACACTCACGTAGACCATATTCACACACACAACAGCCAGGCAGCCCAGCCACACACACACACACACACACACACACACACACACACACACACACACACACACACACACACACACACACACACACACACACACACACACACACACACACACACACACACACACACACACACACACACACACACACACTTACATCCGCATAGCCTTTCAGTCCACATAACCTTCTCATAGTCTGTACGGTATATAATATCTATAACTCATAGTCTGTACAACTTACAATGCTCCACTCAGTTGTGTCTACTCTGATGTATAAATACTTTGTTAGCTCACCATTCTTTAGAGATCTAAGCTATAGGGCCCATTGCTGTAACCTATAGGTCTCTCCGTGTTGCAACATGTCAATCTGTCAGTAAACTACATCCTTAATCAAAGACTACTTTGTCTGCCTCTGTGAATAATCTGGTGAAATTATTCCATGTCACCAACCCTGGTGTGTACGCAGGCAAACTCAAACCCTGGTGTGTACGCAGGCAAACTCAAACCCTGGTGTGTACGCAGGCAAACTCAAACCCTGGTGTGTACGCAGGCAAACTCAAACCCTGGTGTGTACGCAGGCAAACTCAAACCCTGGTGTGTACGCAGGCAAACTCAAATCCTGGTGTGAACGCAGGCAAACTCAAACCCTGGTGTGAACGCAGGCAAACTCAAACCCTGGTGTGAACGCAGGCAAACTCAAACCCTGGTGTGAACGCAGGCAAACTCAAACCCTGGTGTGTACGCAGGCAAACTCAAACCCTGGTGTGAACGCAGGCAAACTCAAACCCTGGTGTGAACGCAGGCAAACTCAAACCCTGGTGTGAACGCAGGCAAACTCAAACCCTGGTGTGAACGCAGGCAAACTCAAACCCTGGTGTGTACGCAGGCAAACTCAAACGCGTTTCGAACAGAAGTACCACATGCTTCTCACCAACATGTTGATAACTCTCTCCTTGAAGTTCATTTGGTCTGAGAGTCGAGTGAAGAAGCGCGGGACGTATGAGGGAGGGGAGGGGCAGGCTGCAGATTTTATATCTAGGGCACACGGCATCCCTCGCAGTAAATTGATGGAAGGAAGTCCTGCATGGGGTTGTGCGAGAAAAAGGGTTAATGAGAAAAGCACATGCACACGTAGCCTGTATTGTTGTTACACACAGACAGAGATGCTCACCTAACTTCCTGGCTATCAATGAACCCGTGGGAACCATAGGGTCTGTGAACACAGCATCGAACCCCTGCAGAGGGAAGGAAGGGATAGAGGGGGGGGGGGACAGGGTCCAAACATGACTGTGAATCACTACCCACTTTCAAAACCACTCTCAAAGAGCACCTACGGGAGACTGCAATTCGAAACTGGCCCCTGTAAATGTACAGTAAATGTCCTAACCCAATAATACACGAGACCCTCTTCTTGGGACAAAGTAAGGTTTTGTCGATATCCCAATGTACAGTTTTGCTTGTACAGTTGTACAGTTTCCCCCACCCCACCTACCCAACCCCACCCCGTCTACCCAACCCCCCCCCCACCCAACCACCTCCAATGTACAGCCCCCCCCCCCCACCTCACCTCCTCCAATGTACAGTTTCTACGTCAAATGTATATACTCTCTTTTTTAGACTATTTTTGTAAATCTGGTATGTCATAAATGTATAGATGTAGGCGCAGTACTGTCTATCTGTATGTCGTGTATGTCATATATGTTATGATGAATTTAAAATGGGGGACCCTGATGTAAACAAGACGAAAGTCTTTCTCTGGTCTGCATCCCCTTAACAATTGTGTGTATTGAGCTGTACTGTATTGTACCCATTCTGCAATCTGTTAATAAAGTTTTCAATCAATCAATCAATCAATCAATCAATCAATCAATCAATCAATCAATCAATCCAAATGAGGGATATTGTATCAGTAATAAATACCTTGGGGGAGTTGTGTGTCACCAATAAGGAGGAAAACGCCTACTATTATTTTCATTTTTAACAACACACACAACCTCACCTGCTGTGATAGATGTGAGATCAGGCTTGCGTTGAACAGCAGACTTTCAGCTGTGGTGTGTAGCAAGCCGGCGATTTTCTTCATTGTAGAAATGCGATGGCTTATCCTTTCCATAAGAGAGTTTGTAGATATGCGCATCATTTCCGTGTGCATGGCTAACAGAGCATCGACCTCCGCCTTGCCATAAGGCACAGGATAGGTCACGGTGGTGTAGTGTTTGCCAGGACCCATCCGCATGCTGATCTCTGGGATCACCACAGTGACCCGGTGCCCTCTGCGACCCATCTCCTGGGCGATAGCCTTCATACCCACCCAGTGGCTCCCGTCCATAGGCACCACCAGTAGATGACCGGTGAAGCCAGTTACACCGGCGAGAGCGCTGCGATGGGCTCCAGTCTCTCCTCCAGTGTTCACTTCTCCCTCAGATACTGTGTTCTCTGTGGAAGGCTGTCTCCCCACATCCTCTTCAGCCCCGCTCAGCTCCAGGGTAATGCCCAGAAGTATACACACAACAAACACTGCTGATTTCCACATTATCGCTCTATGTCTCCCTCTGACTGTAAAGCAGAGTGTAGTCCAATGCAAACGTAGAGACTCTGACCTGTCGCTTCAACCTAGTCTCTTTGTTTGGTGGATCTTCTCGGCAGGTTAGCACAGATATGTGCGTGTGTGTGTGTGTGTGTGTGTGTGTGTGTGTGTGTGTGTGTGTGTGTGTGTGTGTGTGTATGTGTGTGTGTGTGTATGTGTGTTCAGAGTCCTCAAAACAAATAGTGGCACTCACAGATCAATAATCTTATTGTGGGCAAAGAAACTGGCCAGCGCACAAGCCATTATCAGCATCAACTTCTTACCATAGGCTCAAAGTCCTCCTTTGGAATGCAGAGAGAGAGAAATGCCTAATCCTGTTGGATGCATTCTTCACAGGTAGCTAGGTCCCGCGTAACATTTGGAAGGTCAGAAATAAACACAGGACCTTGGTCATACCAGTCCTTACAAATATGTTCTTATTTTTGTATACAACATGTGTCCGAAAGTTTGAATGTGATGCGCTGTCTTGCTGAGAGAAATGGGGGCAGATAGAGGCACACGTTATGGCCTCTAGAGCTATGGTTCCATCAGCCCCAGACTATGGGTGCTTGGCTTACAGAAGTGCAGCTATAAGACCACCCTCAAAGGCCCCATGAAATCAAAATAGATGTTTATGTTCTTTTATCACATATGTCTTGCACTGATTGTCACTTATACGCCAGTATCTGTCCCAACAATGACAAAAAAGTAGTTTTTATAGATATTCTTAACGGTATCTTAGAGTTTGTAATTTCCTGGATTTTTTTTTTTAAATGTTGATGAGTCATCCTGCACACAGGGGCGTTTACTAATTTTGCATCCAATCACATTGCAACTAAGCTAGCACTTGGCCTAGTGCACAGTAGTATAGACATATTAGCACGATAGGTAGTAAGTTAATAAGGTATGGGTATGGGTCGAGGTTGAAGGACTGGGCCTCTCTGGCCATGTTGTCATACAGAAATACAGAATACTTTTGCATGAAATGCTTCTTTCTGTTTTGCTCCTGAGAGTGTGCTAGATAAAATAACAAGATAGTATAAAATAGTATAATATGAGTATAAAATAGAAAGTCAAGTACGTAAGCAAGTGTAAACAAAACAAACATGTTCAATATACATATATACAGTATATGTACAGTCTATACAATGCAGATACAGTACACTGTAGAAATGGTGAGGTATAGCTTAGCTTGTGGTGCAATGAGGTGGTGGTGAGGTGCAATGAGGTGCATGAGATTGATGCCAATAAATATAAAGTTTGTAATTTCCTCCCATGGTTACTTCCAAATCCTGAGATAGATCTATCAATATTTTACACCATAAAGGAGGAACATAGTGGAAAGAAACCCAGATGATTTGGTGATTTTGTATAGTGTTGGGACTTTATTCCTCTTTTACTTGTTTTACTGTATGAAGCACATTCTCAGTGGCTCATACAGAACCAAGCATTTCACTGTAATGTACATGTACTTTATACGTGACAAATAAAAACAGAGCGCTAGACCACGGGTCAGGCCTGACCTCATCTCAGAACTTATATTATTGCTATACAGAATAGGTTTGGCTGGACGTAGGGTGGGATTTCTATGGGTCCTAGCTCATGTGGGTGTGGGGCTGTAGATATAGCAGCCAAGGAGGCATTGAAACTGAAGGAGGTAGACTTGAGAGTGGCATTGGGGGGGCATGACAAGGAGGTGGCAGAGCGAGTGGGCGATGGAGAAGAGAGGAAGGAATTCTATATTATAGAATACAAGGGAGTGTTAGAGGGAATGTTCCAGAGGAACGATAGGAAGTTATAATTATTACATATTATATATAAGATTAAGACTTGGACGACTGGTGTGGGAACTGTCTCACATTGGAAAACACGAGGATGGACTATGTGAAAGCTGAGACCGCACATGTTCCTATGGAGCGTTTATAGCATAAAGAGGAGGGAAATGCACATACTGTTTATGAATGAATACTTTATTTAACAGATTGCAGAATGGGTACAATACAGTACGGTTCAATACACACAATGGTTAAGGGGATGCAGACCAGAGAAAGAAGTTTATCTTGTTTACATCAGGGTCCCCCATTTTCAATTCATAATGACATTTATGACATACACAACATACATGATATATAGGGACATACATGACATACAGGTTACATTTGTGACATATACGATATGCAAATATACAGTACTGTTACCCAGAAGAATCCTAACAGATAATATATATATACATATGATAATACATACATATGATGGGGAGGAGATTGGGACCAGTGGACATGAATGAATGAAAACTTTATTTAACAGATTGCAGAATGGACCGTACAATACAGTACGGTTCAATACACACAATTGTTAAGGGGTTGCAGACCAGAGAAAGACGTTTGTCTTGTTTACATCAGGGTCCCCCAATATTAAGTGGTGAAAGAAAGCAGTGATTCATCTTCTCTACTGGCCTGCACCTCAGTATTTGAGCCCAAACAATGAGAGGCAGCAATACGATAACGGGCATCTAGTCTGCTGGAAAGTAAAAGAAGAAGAAGACCGGAAGTGTGTCGGGAACCAGGCGGGTCTTATTAAAACTCATGTGGCGGTAATGCAACAAAACATAACATACAAAGCCGGAGAAGAAGCACGCACGTGAATGGTATTACTATTTACCTTTTTCTACATATATTATTATATTATAGACTGCCTGCGCGTGTTTAGTTCAAGAAACCGGCCGCAGGTCAGTCGCTTTGTCGGCTTGTAGTTGTTGTTGCTGCCTTTGGGTGGGAGGAAAGTAATATAGCCTACTAGCTCTTGTCTTGATTAACAGCTGCGTCGAACGATCAATAGGGGATATCTGCAGAGCCGCACATTGCGCACAATAGGGTCCTTACGATGAATTGGAAATGGGGGACCCTGGTGGAAACAAGACGAAAGTCTTTCTCTGGTCTGCATCCCCTTAACAATTGTATGTATTGAGCTGTACTGCACTGTACCCATTCTGCAATCTGTTAATAAAGTTTTCATTCATTCATCATTCATTCATCCAGCTGCATCCCCGGAGAATCCGCTCACTGGCAACTTCCGCCAGCCACAGGACGCGCGCTGATTCGCGGAAAGTACGGAAGTATCTCGAAGTACGCCCCTCCCCCTTGACCAAGCACGGTTGAGACGTGCGGTTGTAGAGAGTGATTGATTGATTGATTGATTGAAACGTTTATTAACAGATTGCAGAATGGGTACAGTACAGTACAGCTCAATACATACAATTGTTAAGGGGATGCAGACCAGAGAAAGACTTTCGACTTGTTTACATCAGGGTCCCCCATTTTCAATTCATCATAACATATATGACATATATGATTGATTGAAAACTTTATTAACAGATTGCAGAATGGGTACAATACGGTTGGAGAGAGGGTCGTGGCCTGGAATTCAGACGTGTGGTTGTAGAGAGTGATTGATTGAAAACTTTATTAACAGATTGCAGAATGGGTACAATACGGTTGGAGAGAGGGTCGCGGCCTGGAATTGATTGAAAACTTTATTAACAGATTGCAGAATGGGTATTTTTTTAGCATGGTGTTATTCACAGTCAAAGATGACATACAAAAAAATAGAATTGATATTCTCCTTTGGTTCATTACAATCAGTGATGCCACAGATTACTTGTAAAATGCCACAACATAGGAATGACAATTTTTTTTCTCTCTCTCTACCAAATCCATTCTGAGACTTAGGCCTGCCGCGATAAGCAATAAATCGATTAATTGCTGCGATAATTAAAATGAATGCAATGATTTTGACGGGCGCGATTAATTGCTATTTGCGCGTTTGTTTTAATGAGGCGGAACCAGTGCCGCTTGTCAGTCACTGTCCGTGTTGGGAGGCGGACCGCTGACGTTACTAGAGTACAGCACGGGAGCTCCGTGGGGCAACGCCACAGCTTAACTACATTTCTCAATAGTGTTGCTCCTTTTAACCAAGTAGCATTATTTGTAGTGTAACGTTAGCTATTTTTAGACCCAAGTAGTTACTCGCTACTGCCCGGAGAAACTGGACTGCTAAATAAAGATGAAAGATAGAGCTTTGATTCTCATTCCATGCTAACAACATTAGCTAAATACCTAACAAACGAAATACAACGTATATCATAGCTACAAGTACAACACAGAATAACGTTAATACAATTACATGAATCATTGTTTACAATGAACGGGTGGGGCTAGTCAAAGGACTGGACACGGGGACAAGTTAAACATGAATTAATTTATTATAACACTCCGGTAGTTTCGAGTCGTGCTGCAGTGCTTACGCACCACAGCTATTCTATTATATACTGCTTTGACGCTTCCTCCTCATCGTTGATTGCCTGTAGTAGCTGCATCTAACGTTAGTAGCTAACGTTAAAACTACCTAAAGTTAGTTGTTCACCAACAATCTCAACATTTGTTATTAGCTCAAAAACAACCGGACGAGACAAGTTGTCGGCTCATATGTTCTGCTTAGGATAATCACAACAATACTTCCGGTCCGGTCGGTGGGCTTCAAAATAAAAGTCTAAAATCGGAAAAGACGGAGCGGTGGGCTTCAAAATAAAAGTTTTGGGAAATAAATTTCTCAAAAAAAATTCTCTAACCGGTCGCAATAATATCGCTTATCGCGATATTTTCGGGGGCAATTAATCGCCCAGCAAAATGTGTTATCGTGGCAGGCCTACTGAGACTGAATGAATGAATGAATGAATGAATGAATGAAAACTTTATTTAACAGATTGCAGAATGGGTACACAATACAGTACGGCTCAGAGAAACCAGAGAAAGACGTTTGTCTTGTTTACATCAGGGTCCCCCATTTTCAATTCATATTGAATGACAACGGACTCAGTGCGTACTCCGCAAGTTGCGCGTAACATGAATCTCTCTCTCTCACTCTCTCAAGTAGCCAAATTACACTATAAAATAAACTGGATAGTTGATTTAACTTCATGCTGAAGAGCCATTCTAAAATCGGCTATAAACGTAAAGTGGCTGTGTGCGTGCGTGTGCAAGCGCACGTCCCATCTCTGTTTTGCATTTATAGTCATGACTCAATGAGCAATCTGAGCATTACCGCTCTATACAGTACTCCTCTAAGCAATCTGGCTCTCAGTTAACCCAATCGCTAGATAGATTAAAGAATTCCATATAAATCTATAGTTCATTAACGATGCAGCAGCTGATCTGATACTGTATCCCGCACACACACACACACACGTCGTCTGTTTTGCCTCAATAGTCAATACTGTATATATATTGTGTGTGTGTGTGCGTGCGCGCTGCGGTGGCGAGGAGCGCGCAACAAGATGGTATACATTATGGATTATGAATAGTATATTCCACTATAGCAGTATTATATGGTGTGCTGTACATTTGAATCTAATCTAATGTGCACGCGGCCATCGCATTATAATGAGCTGGACAGGTGTGTATGTCTGTGTGGTGGTGACGTGAATGCGTATCTGCCATGCGAGACTAGACGAGCAGGCTGTAGTCAAATCTGAAATGTCCGACGTTCTGACTCCTCCCCCGGCTGCACTCGGCTACTCTAGTCTATTTTCGAGGCGAGCCGAAATCAATCTCGAACACGCCTACTTCCGTACTTTCCGCGAATCAGCGCGCGTCCTGTGACTGGCAGGCGCGTCCTGTGGCTGGCGGAAGTTGCCAGTGAGCGGATTCTCCGGGGATGCAGCTGGAGGCTACTCGAGCCGCAAGCCCAACGTCTGGGCGGGGCTTCGGGGCTTGTACTCGGTTTGACTGCGTGGGCAGTGGGCACTGAAAGTGTTAAGGGGATGCAGACCAGAGAAAGACTTTCGTCTTGTTTACATCAGGGTCCCCCATTTTCAATTCATCATAACATATATGACATACATGACATCATGACATTTATATGGCATAGGGACATACACAACATACAACAGGTATAGTACTGTTACATTTGTGACATATACGATATGCAAATATACAGTACTGTTACCCATAGATCCTAACCATCCTAGGTTGTCAAAGTGGGCAGGGGTGAGGTGGGTTCTAGGAGTAAGGTCAAGCAGTAGTCTGACCAGTTTGTTTTGAGATGTTTGTAATCTTGTTTTTAGCGCCTTTGAGGTGCTTTGGTACCATGAGGTGCAAGCATGGCGTGCTTTATCAGGGGGTGCGTCTTGGACGGGGATGTGGTAAGGATTGATGTGTCGGGTGTTCGGGGGGGTTCTCATGCCTTCGAGCGACATTGTACTATTGTAATTATTTTATGCCTATTCTTAATTAAGTCTGCGCGTTTACATTGCAGTGCACTACTTTTATTGTCTTTTATGCCTATTATGTATGCGATTTTTATTTTGTCAATTTGTGTGCTGATCTTATGCCTATGTTCATTTTATACGAATTGCTGTCGTGGACTGCGGTCCATTTGTGAAGAGTACTATATAGATACGATAGTTATTCATATTTATTATTGTTATATTGTAGAAATGTGTGCATTGAAATGTCTGTAAAGTCTCTACGACATTGAAAATGAGGGTGACTTCAATTGTAATCTCGAGAATAAATAAAGGAAAGGAAATAAACATACAGATATACAGATATATATCATGACATTTACGACATACATGACATACAGATACAGTACTGTTACATTTATGACATACAAGATATACAAATAGTACTGTTTACCAGAGATCCTAACAAGAAACTATATACATTCGAGGGGGAGGAAACTGTACATTAGGAGGGGGTTGGGTGGGTGGGGGGCATTGGACATTTACAGGTGCCAGTTTCGAATGGCAGCCTCCCGTAGGTGCTCTTTGAGGGTGGTTTTGAAGGTGGGTAGGGATTCATATTATTTTCACATGTCCGTTCCGCCCCAGACCCGGCTGCTCCCTGGGGGGTGAGGTGTCCGTTCCGCCCCAGACCTGAGAAGGCCAGGAGAGGGAGAACGGATGGAAAGAGGTGGGAAACACTTGTCCCGTAATCTTCAGAAAACGCTGCCCCCCCCCCCCCCCAAACTACTGAATGAAAAAACCTATTTCAACATGGGACATATTTCACAGTGACAGGTTGCATTGAAAGCTGGTTCATTTACTGTAGAGATGGAACAGAGGGCCCCCTCAGACCATGGCGATGGTGGTGAAACAGGCCAACCCGACCCGATGTACACCCAATGGATCCTGGAGGCCATTATACAGCTGAAGAAGCAAAGGCTTGGGCCGTCCGAGGAGCGCGTCTGCAACGCCGTGTCCATGTCCCACGGGCTGGACCGCGAGACGGCCTCGAAACAGCTGCGTCTCTGCGTCGAGGACGGCACCCTCCTCGAGGTCTTAAACAAGAGGACCAATGGCTCCACCTACAGGTAGAGCTGGACGGTATGGTCTTAAATGTATATCACCGTATAATTTGAAGCATAGGCGGTAACGGTATATTTCACGGTATATTCATTTATCTTAAAATGTCTATATAAATGCTTCTGAAGGGGTAACACACTGGTATGGCAGCTATTACTGTACTCTTGTATTACTAGGACATATTTCACATAGTACAGAGGTATTTTAAGAACATTTATTGTGCAAAACTGCAATAGAAAAATGCTAAACCTTTTCTCAAGTTACTTCCATCTCTGAAAAACATTTTTCATGAAATACAATAAAATCAAGCGGCACAAAGTGAAAATAAAAACTGCAGCAGGACAGGAGGTTTCTTTCCCTCAAACAACTCGAACACAATAAAACTCCAACACAACTACAAGGTATAGTATTTAATTATTATTCAGATAAGGTTGCACAGGATTTCTTCAAATTACAACCAGTGGACATGGCTCTGGTAGAAAAAAACGATCAATACCCTAGGCAAGGACAAAGCTACTGGAATAGACGGCTTACCAGTGTGTTTTATCAAAGACGGAGCAAACCAGATTAGTGAACCTCTGACACATATCATCAACCTATCACTGAAACACTGAAACAGGGTATCGTACCCGACGACTTAAAATGTGCCAGAGTGGTTCCACTACACAAAAAAGTAGATAGGACAAACGAGGGAAACTATCGTCCAGTTTCTATTTTCAGCGTCATCTCCAAAGTTCTTGAGAAGGTCATATTTAATCAAATATCAGATTTTCTTAAACAGACAGATCTCCTTTATCAATTCCAGTCTGGCTTTCGGCCTGGGTATTCTACGGATGCTTGCCTGATTGATCTCACTGACCATATACGAACCCAGATGGACTATGGCAAACGAACTGGCATGGTTCTGATTGACCTGCAGAAAGCGTTTGATACTGTTGACCATCAGATCCTGCTTGAGAAGCTCAAAGCCTGTGGGATGGACGATGGGTCGGTGAGATGGTTCAGGTCGTACTTGACTGGGAGGACCCAGGTTGTGAACATAAATGGTGTGGCATCTTCATATAATGAAATAACATGTGGGGTGCCGCAAGGCAGCATCCTTGCTCCATTGCTCTTTTCACTATATGTTAATGACATGGTGTCTGCAGTATCCTGCAGACTCCTACTGTATGCTGACGACTCAGCACTTCTGGTGTCTGGAGATGACACAGCAGAAATTCAAGCCGGTCTCAGTAGGGAGCTGGAAAGCCTTCACAAATGGTTAGTTGACAACAGATTATCGATTCACCTTGGAAAAACTGAGTCAATTCTATTCAGCTCAAAACATAAATCAAAGGAATGCTCCCAACTTGAGATCAGCTGTAATGGCTTCAGTGTCGAGTCTAGAGACTGTGTTAAATACCTAGGTGCAGACCTCGACCAAACACTCTCAGGGAAAACAATGGCCCTGAAGGTGATCAAAAAAGTTAACACAAGGGTGACATTTTTGCACAGAAAAAAGAGGTTCTTATCACTGGAAACTAGGAAATTGCTTGCCAACTGCATGATCCTCAGCCAATATGATTATGCATGTACGTACTGGTATAGTGGTGTTACAGTGGAAAGTAAACACAGGCTACAAACCAGCCAAAATAAGACCATACGATTGGTCCTAAATCTGCCACCTCGAACCCATATTGAGCCATGTCACTTCAATGAGGTGGGATGGCTCCCTGTGGAGCAGAGGGTCTCCTTTCTGAAACTGGGACATATGTATAAAATGTTAAATGGATCTGCCCCCAGTTATTTATGCTCTCGCATTGTCCTGCGTGGCCAGGTCCACGGACGACAGTTACGGTCTGGACAGCTCTCAGTTTATGAGCCTATAAAGGGTTCCTATTCACAGAATGGCTTTCTGTCTACAGCCTGCCGGCTGTGGAACTCTCTGCCCAGGGCCATCCAAATCTCCCCCACTATTGCTGTCTTCAAGAGGGGTGTGAAGTGACATCTGCAACAGTAGGTTGCAGTGAGTGCTTGGCCACCACTCTTGAAGAACAGGAACATGACATGCTGTAATGAGGCTCTTTCAGAAAATTGTGTTGTCTATTTTATCTACTTGTTGTATCTATCTTATCTTCTTAACTCTTTCTTTGTGATTTATTGTATTCTTCTTGGGACCATGTTGGAAACAAGTCGACAGACTTTCACATGTTATCCTTGTACCCCTTGTTTTTATACTTTTGTATAAATTGTATGTACTAAATAAAAATCAAATCAAATCAATTAGTCAAAATCCATACCGTAGCGCAAATTCATACCGTGTATACCGTCCACCCCTACGAGGTTGACCCTGGCCCAGCCGCAGTGCGGCGGCAGCAGCAGCTCTGGAGGGGGAGAGAAGCCGGGGCTGGACTGGAACAAGCTCGAGGGGCTGCGCCACGAGGCCACCGGCTCCAGCCTGGAGAGCGCCGTAGAGCCTCTCCACCTACTGCCCCCCCGCGAGAAAGACGAGGTAACATCTGGACGCATGCTGTTGGGGATGCACCGATTCGATATTGATATCGGATATCGGCCCCGATATCACTAAAATAGCTGGATTGGGTATCGTTAATAATTTATATATATATATATATATATATATATCGGGATTTCTTCTTATTATTTTTTAATATAATAAGAAATAAAATAAGAAATAACAATTCAGTACATTTTTATCTGTGTTAATTTTTTACATTTAGTTTCACTAAGTTAGGAAAGTAATGTTTTAAGTCAAGCCTGATGTTGCCTTGCACAAAAGAATGATCCCAGTGTTAGATTTGGATCAATCAGCCAGTATCACCTCTCCATCGTTGTCGTTGTGTAGTTTCTGCGTTGTGTTTATTTCTCTCTGTCTTCTCATACTGGCTGTACAATCTTTGTCATTCCCCTTTAATGTAATCCGTAACCATAAGTATTCGACACTGTAGTACCTTTCTCGGAATCGTTGTTTATTACATAAACAAAAGCCTCGGATGTTATCCATTTCGTATTGTCCTTGAGAAGTCTTTGATGGAACACTAAATTCATTATTCTATCGTCTCTTCTGCTGTTTAGTCCAATGGTGGCTGAGGCCTTGTCGTTAGCCAAAACCTTTCTCCCGTTAGCCGAAGCTAATGATGATGTGTCATCTCCCCTCCCCCACCGGCGAGGGTGAGGGAGGGATGGAAGTCTCTGATATCACGTCCGCTCGTGTCAGCTTTGTGTCTAGATCTAACTTACACCCGGAAGGAAACTCACATTTACAATATTCATCATCATCGTTATCATCTCGGCATAGCAAATGACAGGCCCCGCCCCTCTTCTTGTGGCCATGTGACGCGCTGTCATGGCAACTGCTGTTCACCTTTAAACACACACTAGACGTCTGTTCTATGGATGTCACCCACTTTTCTATCTCTCCATTCTGCCTGCTCGCAGTCCTATCAGTTATGTGCTGAAACGACCTCGGCATGAACTAGGCTCTATCTTAGTCTGCTGCTAAATACATTGCCTCTCTCTGACCGCCTCCACCACCATGCACTACCTCTCTGACCTGGCACCTTTAGATGCTGTCATCTCTCCCAATATATACATTATATACATTGAAAAACCATCGAGATCCTTCACCAGTCTCTTCCACACAGTGAGGCATACAGTTTATTAATTGAACAATCGGTATTTTACATATAGTCATTTAGCTCAGGGGTTCCCAAACTTTTCAGGCCGCGACCCAAAAATAACGGTGTCAGAGAGCCGCGACCCCCACTATTATAGGAGGTAACAAAATTAATAATAATAATAATTAATTTCATTTTTTTTTATTTATTTTTTTTATAAATGGAAATGTATGGTTGAAACATGCACACGTTCAAACGCACACACACTAATAAGCATTGGAGGCTTTTAACCAGGGCCAGACTGGGGAAATCATTCAGGCCAGGAAATATAGTGCAAAATATAGCCCCAGTCAGGCCACTTTTTAAGCAGGGGGTCCCCCACCAGGACATTTCTTGTTACAAAGACTTCATTTCCTGCATTCTGGTGCAGGCATTTTTTTTATTTGTACCCTTTAAATACCAGTGTTTGTGATGGCATCACAAATTATTGTTAAAAAAACAGGCTAACATGTATGATTAGCAACAACACTGATTTAGATGGATTTTCAGTTTTTTTGTAATGTCAGATTGAAAATAATACAATCTTTTATTCAACTTCAGCCCTGATCATAACACCACATATTAATTGTATAATTCGAACCCTTTAAATGCCAGTGTGTGTGATGGCATATATTTGCAATATATCAAATGCAAAGTAGATTTTTCTGGGGGGGATTATTACAGGCTAGCATGTGTCAATGATTAGCAACAACAGTTTTTTGTAAGGGTCCCGCCTCCACCAATCACATGCGGCTCCTTTTGTGTGTGTGTGTGTGAGAGCAAGAGAGAGAGAGAGATAGTTCTCCAACTTGTGTGAGTTGCAGTGATCTCCTGGTTGTTCCCCACCTAGGTTATCTAACTATTGCGCTGCTGCAACTAGAAACACTGTCCTGGCCTGCTTCTAAGTTCAGTGGCCTGACTGCAAAAAAAAATATATATCTCTATTTATCTTTTGGATAAAATAAAATAAATGGAAATCATCTGTCACACATATTACATAAGGTACATGTGTACATTACAATGAAATGCTTGGTTTTGTATGAGCCCCCTGAGATTGTGCTTCATACAGTAAAAAGAACAAGACCAAACACTATACAAAATATACAAACTAAAGTACAAAATGCAAACAAAGTACAGAATGCAGCTGTTAATGTGAGTGTTTAAAGTGAGTGTGTGCATATGAATGTAGATGGATGGATTGGTGTTGCATAGAGTCATTGAGCATCCTGATGGCCTGGGGATAGAAGCTCCTTTTGAGTCTCTCTGTACTGGCCATGAGACTCCGGTAGCGCTTGCCTGACTGCAGCAGTGCAAAGAGGCAGTTGTTTGGGTGACTAGAGTCTTTGAGTGGGAAGCCCACCTCCAATTGTGCGTTCGGCTGATCGAGCCATTCTCTGCAGTCTGCTGCGGTGCTATTCCCAAACCAGGAGGTGATGTTACCAGTCGGGATGCTCTCTATTGTGCATGAGTAGAAGTTCTTTAAGATCTTTTGACTCACTTTGAACTTCCTTAGGCGCCTTCGTCACTACACTGTCTATGTGTGTGTTGCATGTCAAGTCCTCAGATATGTGGATTCCAAGGTACTTGGAAACTGTTCACTCTCTCGACCGGTGCCCAGCAGCATTAACATAAAGTAGGACAAAATATGAGGCAATGAAAATGGTGTAAACAAGGAAAAATAGCAGCATAAGCAATAGGGTTGGGTACCGCTCACATTTGAACCGGTACCTGTGAATCGATTCCGGTACACAACGGTACCTTTTTTCTGTACTTTAGTCTCTAAAAATGTAATGTAAAAATTCAGTTGTAAATTCAGTTGTAAAAAAAAATTGTCCAAACTTCAAATGATTTATCATTATTTATTTAGAACAATTTGTTAATATATATATAAACACACTCATATCTTTAAATAAAAAATAATGTTTTACAAAATAAGTATAAAACGATTAAACAAACCACTCTAGCAGCAATGAATTCTGCTGAACTAAAAGGTACACATCTATATATTTAAATAAATATACCTGAAGATGACAATGCCTCTGTATCGTTGTCTGCATCTAGCTTTGTAGAGTGTAACCACACTTGCGACCGTTTTCGGCTTGCCATTGCCCCGACTGCTTTGTTGTTGTTGAATCAAGTCAAATCCTAGGTAAGTGTATTGTGCATGTGAACGTTGGCGCGAACGTGCGGCACACTTCATAGGTTTCGTTTAGCGGTAATTGGCACCGGTGGATAGGGCTGTCTTAAATACTTCAAAGCTTCGTTCGATGGGCACGGGATTCGAATTGGAAAATAAAATTTTAATAAAGAAAAAATCTTAAAAAATAGAATTTATTATTGTTTTCCTCCCACCTGCAAAATCCTGCACCTCCAATGCAACGAACGTCATATGCCGCATTAACTCTGCCTCTTTGTTAACTATAACAAGCACTGGAGATTCCTCATTAACTCCTCTCTGTGTTGAATACAACTTTCTGCTTTTATAAAGCCTCAAATGACTGCTTACAATATTTCATAAAAGCAAAGTGTTTTGCTTTTGTCATAGGAGGGTGTGACTCTAGCAGCCGGTGGCTTTTCTCCTGCGAATTAGTCCAATCAACTGTCAGAGGCCAGGCTTGTGTTTTAAATTCTCCTGCCTGAAGCTCAGTCTGCACTGAGGAGCTGAGTCCGACTACACTTGTGATTTAGCTGTGTGAAAGAGTATCAATCGTGTATTAATTTGGTTGTTTCTTTGAGTTCACCCCTGTCAATTCTTAAAAACTAAATATATTTTAATATAATAAAAAAAAAAATCTTTTAAATATGCTGCAAGATATATTTTTTGGAAAAAACAAACGTTTGTTTTACTCAAAACTGTACTCCTGAATTATTTAACTTTCTAAGGCTTTTTTAAATCTCCCCTGATAAGTACACAAACTTCAAACCGTCGCTAAGGCTATTCCATAGTTTAACTCCCAAAATGTAAACACATCTAGCTTTTACATGAGTTCTTACTTTTTTACATGTTTTAAGAATACTCTTTTAGCACGAGAAATCAAGTTTCTATGTACACCATATCTACACATTTTAATGTGCAGGACTTTTTTTCTTTTTTGATCCACTTTTTTCTCCCCGTTTTTCTTTTTTTCTCCCATCCCAATTTCGTATATCCAATTCTTCCCTCCCCTGTCTTGATCGTTGCTAGACTATGCCTACTACAGGTCGGTTGTAGTGAGGACAGAAGCCTTGCATCACTTGTCCCCTCCGGTACACGAGGAGGCAGCCTGTCGCATCTTTTCACCGCAGCAGCTCGAACTCTCAGTGGCGAGGAGTAACGCGTGGGAGGCTCACGCTGCACCCGCTATTTCCTGCTTCCACCGCACCGGCGTCACCAAACCGACCTGTAGGAGTCGCTGTCCACAACGTCAAATCCCCACCCACCGGCTTTCCCACCCTCTAACACTTGCCAATTGTGTTAGTATGAACGACCGGCCAGCCGGTAGCAACGCCAAGAGCTGGGCTCGAACCCAGCGTCTCCTGCGTTAGAGGGGAGCGCCTTGCCCACTGCGCCAATCAGCTGCCCTTAACACTTTCCGTGCCAGCCTCCGTGTCCTATTTACCCTGTTGAGTGCCGACGCTCTATTCAATGACGGAGCACTTGCATTTGTGAACGCATAAACTATATCTTAAAATTATGGCTATGTGTCTAATACGACCGTCGCTTATCAATGACTTGTTTGCAGTCAATATTGTCGAAACGGATTGTTTTTTAATCTGTTAATTACCGTTTTATACCATTTTGAAAAACGCTTGTTTTTTTAAACTTTCAGAAGAAAATAAAATATTCTGCAGGAATCGCGCTTTACTGTAATACACAAATGCGTTGTAATTTTTCTGCCTATTTATGAATTGTTTTCAAATAAACACTAGATTATCGATGGTATATGTGTACTTATGCACGCTATAGAAAATCGATTCTCTTATTTCCTGATCAGCTACACACACTCAGCCACACACACACACACATATGGGACACGTTGATAGGTGAAAACAGCTCTGATTATCCCAATACTGGTAAAATAGATTCCTTACCTCAGATCAGATGTTCTCCAAAAAGATTATTCCAATTCCTGATCGCCATTCCAAATATCGATCGCGTTTATTGATCCAACGCTGGGTACTGGAAACATATATTCCACGCTGTTCTGATGGTGGGCAATCACTGGGATCGTCTCCGGTTACTTGTCTGACAAGTAAAATGTGGAATCCGGACAATCTTTTTCCCATGCGTTTCATTCAGTCTAATCCAATGGGGTGCAGTACCATCCGGAGAGACGATAGGGGGCGGTATTTTCCCAATTCGAGCTCAGAGAGAGTGCCAGTGGTAACGTGAGGCTAGATTGATGAAATATTAATAGAAATCGCTAATAAAAAAAATAACGATTAAAAAAAACTGCATATCTCGTTTCTGGCACTCAACGGTTGGCATGAAATAACGAATTATGCCGTGGCTGGCACTCAAAGTGTTAATGTGCAGGACTTTATGAATAATGGACTTGTCGATAAAAGAGGTGCCGTTTTGCTTTCTTCACCACCTGGCCGGTGTGCTTGTCCCAGGTGAGGTCCTCTATGATGTGAACACAGAGGAACTTGGAAGCTGCTAACACTCTCCACAGCAGACCCATTGATGTTGATGGGATTCCAGCCTTTCTCCCCCTCTTCCGTTAATCCACGACCAACTCCCCTTGTCCATGTTGAGAGAGAGAGAGAGAGAGAGGTTGTTCATCCAGCGCCATTTCACCTTCCCCTGGGAGGTTGGTGTAGCTAACCTCGAACGTGAGGAGATTGACACTTAAGGCCGAGATAATGATATGCTTCCTTGCAGTACACCGCCGAACCACCAGGTGCCTGTGCTGCGTTGTGTTGTACAAGTCTTTATTTGATGTAGTCCATGTTTGTAATGTAGTTAATCACAATCCATAATGGAACGCTCCGACCGAGCTCCAGAGATGATGAATGGTAAATATAGAAGTACGCCAAGAGGAAGATGTACACGGACCGGCCCAGCCCACGGCAGCGGCCAATCACAGCTCTGCGCTGTCCACCTCAGTCTATTTGATGTTCGGTAACATTTTTGGCCGGCTGCATCATGTAGGCGTCGCCGGTAGGCTTGTGGGAGCTCGGTAGGCTTGAGGGAGCTTAGTAGGCTTGAGGGAGCTCGGTAGGCTTGTAGCTCGGTAGGCTTGCGGGAGCTCGGTAGGCTTGCGGGAGCTTGGTAGGCTTGCGGGAGCTCGGTAGACTTGTAGCTCAGTAGACTTGTAGCTCGGTAGGCTTGCGGGAGCTCAGTAGGCTTGCGGGAGCTCGGTAGGCTTGAGGGAGCTTGGTAGGCTTGCGGAAGCTCGGCAGGCTTGTAGCTCGGTAGGCTTGCGGGAGCTTGGTAGGCTTGTAGCTCTGTAGGCTTGCGGGAGCTCGGCAGGCTTGTAGCTCTGTAGGCTTGTAGCTCTGTAGGCTTGTAGCTCTGTAGGCTTGTAGCTCGGCAGGCTTGTAGCTCTGTAGGCTTGTAGCTCGGCAGGCTTGTAGCTCGGTAGGCTTGCGGGAGCTTGGTAGGCTTGTAGCTCTGTAGGCTTGTAGCTCTGTAGGCTTGTAGCTCTGTAGGCTTGCGGGAGCTCGGCAGGCTTGTAGCTCTGTAGGCTTGTAGCTCGGCAGGCTTGTAGCTCTGTAGGCTTGTAGCTCGGCAGGCTTGTAGCTCTGTAGGCTTGTAGCTCGGCAGGCTTGTAGCTCTGTAGGCTTGTAGCTCGGCAGGCTTGTAGCTCTGTAGGCTTGTAGCTCTGTAGGCTTGTAGCTCTGTAGGCTTGTAGCTCTGTAGGCTTGTAGCTCGGCAGGCTTGTAGCTCTGTAGGCTTGCGGGAGCTCGGTAGGCTTGCGGGAGCTCGGCAGTCTCGCCTGCAACCTTCGCAACCACTTTGACGTCAGAGTATAAATGAATGCTGTATAGTCCCTGTTCATCTCACCAGTGAATAGGGACTATAATAACAAGCCAGTAGCAGATGGAATGTTGTCATTGCCACCCCTGCTCCCAGGTCTAATTAGCTTGACCCAGGGCAGGTGGGGCTGCTCAAACCAGCCGCACCCTCACCCCAATTACTTTCCACCCCTCTCTCTCCCAGGTAACTGCTAGCATGCCTCCCACACGCTACTCCAAACGGCGCAGAATGACGCGGGCCAGCACGCAGAGAAAGCCGGAGGACCAGTGGGAACACGTTCTCGTATCCGATGAAGGGACGGACCGTGACCTCGCTGAGAACGAGCCGGACGCAGACCCTGTGGCGGGTGACGGTGAGGTAACACCACCAGAAGGGGAGGAGGGCGAGGAGGGGTCGTCTGAGCTAGGAGAGGCCTCCATAGTCTCCGGTCCCTCCTCCCCACCTCCCATGGAGCACAGCGGTCCCCTGGGCCCGTGTTCTGCCTGTCAGAAACTCTACCAAAAGGCGAGGAAGAACATGAGGCTGCAGCTCAAAGTCAAGCTCCTAGACAACGGTGAGCATTTCCTCTCAACGCGGTCTTCGTCTGTACGTGTACTACGCTTACTATAGGGAGGTGTAGTGGTTACGTCATTGCCGTTTTTCGTGTTCCACCCTCTGTCCAACGCTATGTATTTCCCCATTGCCCATTTCTAAATCGCTCAAATAAAGCATTAACATTTGCATTGTGTACCTTTCTGTGCTTATTCATCCACAATATATAGCTCAACATGAAAATATTCGCAATTAATCATAAAAAAAAACGCCAAATTTTATTTCAACCAAAAATGCTTAAACAATAATGTTAGTGATAGAAGGGAACTCGTTCTGTGCAAAAATGGAAAGCTTTTCAATTTCCATGCCGCAGAATTTTTACAATAGCCGATAATCCATTTTACTAATGACGGGTGGAACAACCAGTAACGTCAGTAGGGCTGTCTTAAATGCTTCGTTCGATGGGCATGGGATTCGATTATGTAAAAAAATATATATATGATTTTTTTTATTTTTTTTTTGCTAAATCAACTCTGCCTCTCTTTGTTAACACTTTAAGTGCCGAAAGCGTGTTTAGCCGTCTTTCCTAGCCATGCTAAAGTTGCCGAGGACGCCCTAACTCGTCTTTAATATCAATATTTAAAAAATCTGTGATCGGAATCATATTTCCCCTCTGCAGCCTTCACACACAGTTCTGAGCTCCTCTCAATCCTCTAGCGGTTCAAGAGCGCCATCTGGTGGCCGATCGGCAGAAGCGCCAAACAGGAAGTCATGTGGATGAAGTGGTGATCACCCATATTACTTCCGGGCACTCGCTATAGGTCCCGGGACTCGAGCTCGACACAATACATAGCGATCCGTTGCCAATAACTCGATAAACAACATGATTTGGACGTATATACTATTATACAACCTGGAAATGGACCGGGTATTTCGACATCCCATAATGGAAAACTGTCTACCCCACGCTGATCGCCCAACGGCCCGAGGAGACTGGGGTGAGTTTTAGCGTGTAATATTACCGTGTTCGATACTAACTGATCTGATGAACATATGACCCACATTAGATGAATGGTATAACGCTGCCCACGGAATTATAAACGCCCCCTCGCCCATCCGGTCAACATCAGATGACGTGTAGTAACTTCCAGAAGTACGTTCAGTTGGAATTTTTTATATCGCGCCGATTGCTATCAAACTGTATTTCATCATCAATATAATGCATTTGGGGCTATAAATCACGTTCTGGAGAAAGCTGCAGAAAGAGATGAAAACATACTTATACCTTAGACCATATTTTAGTATGAATATGTGAATGAAAAAGTTTAATGTTGCTACACCATGAACAATACATATAGGACCTTGAATGGGCCCTAATAATGGCAATCTAGCAATAGAATTTAAAAAGTTATAGCCCTGCAAAGAAGGGGAACTTCTCCATCTTAAATAGAGCTGGCAACGATGAATTTAGCCTTAGGCAATCAAAGTGTTAACTACAACAAGCAATGCTGTTTGTTATTTAAGAAGAGGTCGGACTCGGCACTGACAGATTTGTGTTCATTGTGCTGCTTTTATAAAGCCTCAAATGACGGCTTACAATATTTCATGAAAGCAAAGTGTTTAGTTTGTCTAAGATTTAAAAAGGTTTAAACTTTACAGCACTGACAAAGTTGAACAAGTCCCACAACATTAAAAAAAAGGTTATTTTTTATTTCGAAGCTTCGAATTAAAATCGAATCTTGGCCCCGAAGCTTCGAATTCCAAAAAAAATAATCGAAGGTCAGCCCTAGACGTCGGACTACACCTCCCTATAGGGCTGAGCCCAAATGTTCGAAGGTTCGGACCTTCGTTCGTTACGTTGGCACTCGAATCTTAATTAATGGGTTCGAACCTCCGATTTTAAATATGTTGTGTTTACAATCATTCGAAAGTCACGCACCAACACACAGAGACACAACACAGTCAACGAGTCGTGTGAGGAGGGGTCACCGTCATATTTCAGGAAATGAATCAAAATGCTGTGCACGTTAGTCGCGCTATGCAGGGTTAGCTTGCTAACGTTAAGCTAGCAGGATCCGTCTGCCAACAAAGATGCTATTTCAACAAATTAATTCACAAAATGGATTACCATCCAAACGTTATTGAAGACTCATGTGACCAGTAAGTAGAGACTACTACTTTTACTACCGTAATTTCCGGACTATAAACCGCGGCTTTTCCCCCCATTTTTCGACCCTGCGGTTTATATAAAGGTGCGGCTAATCTATGGATTTTTACAGCTAACTGGGCGCGCTCCCTTAGCTCTGTGACGTCAGATCAGACTCCTAAATCTGCTGCAGCAGTGCACGCCTTGCCCCTCCTCCTCCCCCTCACAGACCCACGTCAACAAACCATTACGGCAAGAGTCTAGTGCAGGGGTTCCCAACCTTTTTTCCCCCAGGGACCCCCAAACATCTCTGATGAAATTCCTGGACCCCCCTCCTAATAAAATAGCATAAAATACCTTTTATTGTCATTTTAATACTTTTTTTTGTCATTTTAATAACAAACTGCTTATACACAGGCATATGCATCATAATTAGACCCACTATGCTTCGTTGACTTGTGCCTTTAATCAACAAATCTCATCTTGCACCATATGTATTTCAAAATGTTGGCCAATATTCAAATCCTGTATTCATCCTCTCAAATCAGGCCCTAATGGTGAACGGTTTGCATTTATGTTGAATGAAGTAAGAATCCACTGCAGTAAAAATATCCTCACCTCGAGTGGTGGTAGTAAGGTTGACTGACATGAGAATGTCCTGCTTCAGATCCTAATTTTCGATATACTGCACATAAACGATGAGCACAGCCTCGTCTGCGACAGTTGTAGTTTCATCAAGTTGTATGGCAAATGGACCCTTTCTAAGCTTTTCTGACAGCTGCTGCTCGCAATCACTTGACATCAATTCGGTCTTTCACTACATTGTTCGAGAGTGGTACTGATTTTAGTTTATCTGCCACCTGTGGGCCGCACAGTTTCTAAACCATTTTGATGCAGGCTGGTTTGATGAGCTGCTCGCCAATATTGTGCGGTTTCTTTGCTTTTGCAATAAAAAAATATGCTAATTAAATATTTCTCTGAAAGAAAAAAAAATGTAAAAAAAATTTTTTTTTAAATGTTTTTTTTTTTTTTAAGACCTCAAATCATCTGTGGTCTGGCGGACCCCCTGCGCCCCCTGGCGGACCCCCAGGGGGTCCGCGGACCCCAGGTTGGGAATCACTGGTCTAGTGTATGAGCAGCTCAGAGCTCCTCTTTCAACATAACTGAAGCATTAAACAAAATGACCCAGTCAACGAACTATTCACTTTAGTTTATTAATGCATGAGGCGTTGCATGAGGCGTTGTCTAATGTTAGTCCGTGCTTCGAGGAGGGGATTGGGAAGCTCTAGTAGATTTTGTGTTTTGAGCACAAAGTTCATCATAGATCTAGCCTCTTTATTTTGCTCTCAAAGTGCACCAGATTGATGCATTTAACTTTAAAATGTATTTTCGGGGGGGCATGCTCCCGGACCCTCCTAGAGGGTCGGAGGTTCACCCCCCATAGTCTCTGAAAATCCTGTGGGAAACACTGATGTAATATACGCTACGTTATATGCGTAAATGTGCGCTATGTGCCTAAAGTCAAGACTCGACAGTACTGAACCGGAAAAAATATTCATATGATTAAAAAATCGATGGTTCGAAGGTCCGTTCGAAAAACCCTGCCGAAGTTCTAATCCTAAAAGCAGGCTTCGGGGACGGCTCTAGTTTACTAGGGATGTACGGATGATGACACTGTTATTGGTTATCAGGCTAGAAAATAGGAATTGGCACACTTTTCCAATAAAATCCAATTCCACATGTAATTTTAAGTAATAGATGAAGTCTGCTTCCGAGCTAATTGGAAAGCAAACACAAGGCAAGAAATCAAAAGGTTTTAATCCACACCACAACAACCGTTTTAATCCACACCACAACAAACGTTTTTAATCCACACCACAACAACAAAAGGTTTCCCATTTCCTACACAAAACCAAGGTCCTCCAGCATTTCAGATGCTGCTATCACTTGACAGTATTGATACTGGACTAGGCCTAAAAGAAAAAATGGTTTGTTTCCGGTTGCCGACCGATTTAGGTGTGACCCAATTTATTTTGAGTTTAATTATTTTTTTAGTATTATGGATATTAAACATGCTGGCAGAGTACATGCATCCATGTTGTTGTGAACATTTTAATTAAATAAAGAAATTCCCTATCCATAGTCGCCGTGGGAAAGAATACAAATTAAAAATTAAATAAAATAAATTCCCTACCTACCCATGGCCTTAACTGACAACCAACAGGAAACAAACAATATTTTCTTTTATGCCCTACACTACTGGCAAGTATTTCATACAACTTAATGTCCAACAATCTGAACTATGCCTTTTAAGTACTCATCATTGGTATTATTTGTACTATAAAACCAACATGGGCGCATCCCTTGGGGTAATAAGAGAATAAATCTCCTTTCTGATTTTCTTGTTCATCAGCTCCTTCCTCCTTGACATGTGACCATTGGGTGCTGCTGAAAACGTGGAGGCCAAATAGACAGCATCACATGAGAGGGTAATGTGTGTGTGTGTGTGTGTTGGGGCTAGACCAATATTGGAGTTGGAGTTTTGACTCCAATGTCGATTTTGATATTTTCAAGCTTAAATTTCCGATAACTGATACACAGGTCCATAAATATAACCACAATGGCTTTTAAATTGAACAATCAAGATGTGCTTTAAGTGCAGACTTCATTTTGAGGGTATCCAAATCAGGTGAACGGTGTAGGAATTACAACCATTTCTATATGTCCCTCCTCCTTTTGAACACATTCACGGCCATACCCAAGTATAGTCGGGTTTTCATCGTTTTTATTTTTTTATTTAAATTTTTTTTATATTCTATACAGTCTCACGGACCTCGGTGTATCATTGGGACTCATTCTGATACCTCGAGATTGCAATGCTGGCCGAATCCTGCTAGGTGGCAGTATCGCCTACTCTTTGAAACCTTATTTCACACTGTTACATTTTACATGGTCCGGGCGGAGAAATGCTTCATTCGAGACACGTGTCCAGCACACTTGATGCATAGTTTGTCCCATTTCATGTCAGGGACCCGATGAACATCAATACTGGAAATCGCGATCAGACAATTGGAATATTCATTTTGGAATACCTCCTAGCAAAGGTAAGGACTATATGACGTCAATCCTACTTCAATCCTACAATGATTTCACATCGATCGCAACGATCATATGTCACGTACTCCAAAACGTATGTCGTTGCTGATCAGAGCATCACAAAACGACCCCCCCCCCTCATGATGAAACATAATACCTATTATACCTTTTGATTTGGAAATAGTATCGTGTCCAGGCGAGCAACGCGAACGACTTTCGCAAAATGCACATATAACAAAGTGATCCATGACTCAGCTTCCAGGAATTAGCCCGGATCACTCTGAAACTATACAATATTCACCATGGGATAACACGCAAACGTATACATGAAGAAAATTAACATGTTGGACTAGAGATGGTGACTGTCAAATGAGCCATAGTATTGTCTAGTATTGCTAGAATATAGAATATAGATATAGCTCTGTGAAAATGTCCATCTTTTTAAACGTGGCCACAGGCAGCGCAGATGGGGAAATAGCGTGGCGCTGAAAGTGTTAACACTTTCGCGGCCAACCACGTATATATACGTTATTGGGCGCCAGCGGTTAACGGCCAAAAACATATATATATATATATATATATATATCGATTTTAATATCCTATTCAATGTCAGGGACCTGTATGTTGCCGTTAAAAGGCATACTGGGACTCAGAAGGTGCAGTACCGACCAGATCCTGCTAGTAGGCAGTATCGAGAGTGCAATGGTGGAATGAACTACCCACCCCAGTTAGGACGCCTGTTACTGTTCCGCAACTGTAAGTTACTTCCGGGGTAGGCCTGATTGGCCCCGACAGGCACGTGACAGGTGCGGCCACGCCCCGCGGCAGCCTCAGGACGCGCAACGAGGCTGCTGAGAGCTGTCGCGCGGAAATAGGCTGTCTATTGCCTCGCGCTGCAACGCGGAAATAGGCTGTCTATTGCCATTCTCTAAGACAAACTCTAACCTTAACCAGCTCCTTAACAGCGCCTAAACTTAACCCTTTAACCTTAAGCAACTCCGAAACTATGCCTAACCTTAACCTTAACCATGCCTAACCTTAACCATAAGGCATAACCAACTCCGAAAGAATATTGCCATTCTCTAAGACAAACTCTAACCTTAACCAGCTCCTTAACAGCGCCTAAACTTAACCTTTCTAACCATAACCAACTCCGAAACAATGCCTAACCTTAACCAACTCCGAAACAATGCTTAAAGTTAACATGCCTAAACTTAACGGCGAACGAATGCACGTTAAAAAAAAAAGATAAATTGAAGGGAATCGAACTTGCCAGCAACGGACGGTAGGATCCACACCAATGCAGCGCTGCCAATTGAGCTATTTCTGGATAGTGAAAAAGGGCGTATTACTGCTACATAATGCTGCCGCGGAGCGTGCCGCGCGGCAGAGAAAGTTGCGCGTCCTGAGGCTGCCGCGGGGCGTGGCCGCGCCTGTCACGTGCCTGTCGGGGCCAATCAGGCCTACCCCGGAAGTAACTTACAGTTGCGGAACAGTAACAGGCAGTTAGGACAGCCGAATCCCGTCCAATCTTTCGCCGTCGACTAAAGACGCACTTCTTCAACCATTATCTGAAATAATAATAATTTAAAAAAAAATCTAACCCTAACTAACCTTACTGTCATGCACATGTCCTAATAAACTAACCTACACTGTAACACGCAACACTTTGATGAACATTGTTACTCAGCTGATAGAGTTGTACCCTTCCTGATGACCTGTCGTACAGAACTTGTAAGTCGCTTTGGATAAAAGCGTCAGCTAAATGACTAAATGTAAATGTAAACCCTGTTCCAGACCGGGTGCTACGTTTAAACCGCTCCGGACCGACTTTTCTAGTAATGGGAAACCTAGAGCTTCACCCGATCGCATTGAATCGTTTTCGGGACCCGCGATCCATATGTTGTGGTGGGTTATGTCGTGGACCAGATGAACATAGGATGGACCAGATGGCGATACAATTATTGGAATAGTCTTTTTGGAATACCACGACCACAGGTAAGGACAATCTGACGTCAATTTCAGCTTGATTGTGCAAGGTTATCATACCCATCCCCCCGATCGGCGTGTGTTGTGGTAATAACGAATGACGTTACTGGCAATCAAATAATCAGATTATGATATAGATTTGATTTGAAAATAGTAGCGTGTCCAGGGACGAAACGCCAATGGTTTTAGTAGAATTCACGTTGTGCCGGCCTCTCAGGAATTAGCCCGGATCATTCCGAAATTATACTTATATTCACCACGGGATTAAGCGTGAACGTATTCATGAAAAATGTTTTTTTTTTTTTTTTTTTTTTTATTGCAAAACAAAAATTATTAAAAGTCAGTACTCAACACATAATCATAATGAAACTAACAGACAAGGTGGCTAAAATGACATGCAAGTACAGAACAGAAAACAAAAAAAAGTATAATAATATTTTAACGTATATAGTGTATATCCAACGAAATTACCAATTATACAAATGCCTTATACAGGATATACCCCTAATACCTATTTTCTAAAACCCTACACACATATGCTCCAGCTCGAACCCCCCCCTCCCGGACCCCTCCTTGGATAGTACCTCCATTATCCCTCACTCTAACCAGACACTACCATTATAAGCTAGCTTTTATTCTCTCCACCACTTCTAACCACATTGACATTTTGGATTCGTTGAGACCCAGAATTCTTGCTGTAGATATTTCTTGATAAATCACATCGAGATATGTAAGAGACCAAACCTTCCTGCAAATTTTTTCCGGTTGAAACCAGCGTGATGCGATCAGTTTTTTAGCTACTGTGATACCCGATAAAACCAATCTCTTTAGCTGTGGATTTACTGCAAACTCAAAAACATCATTCAATAGTAATACAGAGGGGTGTACTGGTATATTCCAAGATACGAGTTTTGATAATTGATGGGTCACATCTTTCCAGAATGCCTTAACTGGTGGGCAGTCCCAATACATGTGCATAAATGTCCCTTCGTCTCCATTTGTACATTGGGAGCATTTTGAGTCTTGTTTAAGGCCCATTCTGTTCAGTCTTACAGGAGTCAAGTATGTCCTGTGAATATAGTTAAGATTGATTTGTTGATGGTCCGGGTTCCTTGATGTAAGACGGACATTTGCCCATGCTTCTTGCCAATCAAAGTCACTTTCCAGGTCTGGTATATCCCTCCTCCAGGCAGAGTCTAGTTGGAGGGTTTCATACGAGGACATTAGTAATTGATAATAAAAACCTGATACAAAACCTCTCAATGTATCTCTTTCATAGAAGAATTTGTGGTATCTGTGGTGTTCAACTGGTATGTCTAATGGAACACCGTGAGACCTCAAACATAGGCGTAACTGTATGTAAAAAAGCCATGTGGACTCGGTGAGGTTAAACTTTGTGCATATTTCTCCATAACTACAAAAACCCTGGTTATTAAAAATATCCCCTAATGAGTGTATGCCTTGCTCTTCCCATATAGGGAATCTTATAGGCCGTTTTTCCATTAAGAGTGCATTGTTATTGAATATGGGAGTATGATTATGCCATTTTTGAGGGTTAGGATATTTTTCTTGTGTTTCACGCCATATCCGGATTGCATGGGTAATTATGGGGCCAAATTTCCGCTCACAGTGCTTGATTGGTAGTTTAGTGTGTGCTATGTCCTTCAGTCATAATGTGGGGCTACTATGTTTTCTTCCAATTTTCTCCAGGATGCCAATGCCTGGGGATCAAACCATATTGTCAATGGTCTTAATGTGTATGCCTTAAAATATTGGAAAAAATCTGGAACTGCCAAGCCACCGTCTGCTTTATTTCTCTGTGCGGTGGATCTTTTTATGCGCGGTGGTTTGTTATTCCAAATAAATTTGTATGTGGAGGAGTGTAATCTTTTCCAGTAACCCTCTGGAGGGGGTAACGGTAGCATTGAACTGATGAAGTTGATTCTTGGTAGTACATCCATCTTAACTATTGATACCCTTGCCTGTACTGAGTTTTTAAGTTTTGCCCACCTGTCCAGGTCGTCTTTGAATTTGTTCTGTATTTTTGTGTAATTGTGCTTCACCGTTTGTCTTATGGTGGGAAATATTTCCACACCCAAGCATCTAAAATGTTTTACCATGGGTATCTCACCTGGGAGGGTTGTGTCTTTTTTTGCATGGGTGTTAAGTGGAAGGAAAGCCGACTTCGGCCAATTTATTTTAAATCCCGATAAATCACCAAAGTTCTCTATCAACTTGAGTAGATGAGGCAATGTGGTGTTGGGGCTTTGCATGAACAATATTACGTCGTCCGCATATAAACTAATTTTATGTTGTGTGCCCTTGATTACGATTGGTTCTATGTATTGGGATTGTCTTATATATTGTGCTAAAGGCTCTAATGATAGATCGAATAGTCCGGGACTAAGAGGGCAACCCTGTCTGGCTGAGCGTGATACCGGAAAGATTTTGGAGATGAATGTACCTGTTGTGCTTTTTTGCATCTTGAATGGAAGATAGTTACTGTGACCATGGTATTGTATCCATAGCTATAATATAAAATATAGATTTAGCTCTACAAACAAGGTGACGCACAGTGAAACTATGTAATGGAAAGCTGGCCCAGCTATAGCTAGATGGGGGAAATCGAAGGGCCGCGAATGTGTTAAGGGGCCAAATGTAAAAAAGCAAATGAAACGGACATGAAAAAGCAAATTAATAAAGGGCAGAAGGAGGTTTTGTAGATGCAGTACTGAATGATACCATCCGGACACATGTAATTGGAAATATGATTATAGAATATCAGGCCTATAAATGACCTTATTATGGCCAAGTCGCACATCTATGGATCGGGCCAAATCTCCCCTTTCCAATGGCAGAGTTCAATCTGGATTTAGTATCACCAGGCGCCCCTGAGAGTGCAGCAAAAACAGCAAATACATTTTCACTTGCTGCATTTCACTTGCTGAAGACAAAACTGAAGGGGAAATGCCCCTAGAACAAGCAGGAACCGAAGACCGTAGAGGCCTGGCAAAGCATCACCAGGGACGAAACCCAGTGCCTGGTGATGTCTACGGTGACTATTTTATTTATGGATTGTTAGTTAGTGCAATTACCTTTGGCTCCTTAAAAGGCCGGAGGCACATATAGACATTGTTGTGGTACACCACAATGGACTTGAAATGTAAATGAAATAAAGAGGGAATAACGCACACCTGGCCATGGAACAGTCGGGCGGCGTGGCTCAGAGGTAGAGCGGGTCGTCCAATGATCGAAGGGTTGGTGGTTTGAATCCCGCTCAAGCCCATGTCCATCCCACTGCCGTTGTGTCCTTGGGCAAGACACTTAACCTACTTGCCTCGTATGAATGTGTATGCATGTGAATGAATGTTGGTGGTGGTCGGAGGGGCCGTAGGCGATGATTATTCGCCACGCTTCCGTGAGTCTGCCTCAGGGCAGCTCTGGCTGCAATTGCAGCTTACCACCACCGGTATGACTGTGTATGAACGAATAATGGACTCTGTAAGCGCTCTGGGGTGACTGGGGTGTCATGAAGAGCGCTATATAAATCCAATCCATTATTATTATTATTATTATTAGCTGAGAAGTCTAATTACTTTTGGTCCTTTTAAAAAGGAGGAGGCACATATAGACATTTTTGTAATTCCTACACCGTTCACTTGATGTGGGTGTAAATACCCTCAAATCAAAGCTGAAAGTCGGCACTTAAAGCACATCTTGATTGTTTCATTTCAAATCCACTGTGGTGGTGTACAGAGCCCGAATGATGACAATTGTGTTGATGTCCGAATATTTATGGACCGGACTATGTGCTCCAATGAACACCCATTCTATTGTAGTTTGGAATATTTTGGTTTTGTGAAGTCGTTCTCTCAGGTCCACAGTGTTCGCTCGATACTGGCCGTCTGCAATTAACCCTTTCCTGGAAAGATTGTTTTGTATTAGGCACACGGAAGTATTGTAGTCTGCCCCGTTGTTCTGACCAGGATTATGTTCCTTTCTGCTCCGGTGATGCGCGCGCACACGGGAGTCTGACGTATACAGCAAACGGGTCTATATCCACACTTGGATCACATAGCATTTATTTGCCATGTTGACTGTTTTTCCAGGAGGCTTTTGACCCATTTACCTCTTATCTGGAGGAGACTTGATGAGAAGCAGGTTGCCTGTTATGAGGAGGAGAGCGAGCAGACAGCCTGCTCTAGACCACACACTTTCCTACAGAGGTAATGTACAGTATGATATACACACACTGCCATGAAAGCTCACGCAAACCATGTGTTCCAATAATGCACTAGTTAATGTTACTCTCTGTTGTTTGTGGTATTTTAAAATAGCGGTTGGTGAACATGGGATGACATTTTTGTGATGATTTCCATTGACCAATTACTGCAGTATGGCATAGCAGCACGGATGTTACCTTTTGTACTGACCCCAGAACAGTAGCTAAAATATGTGTGGGGGGAAATCCACCCTAAAACATACCTATGATAGTGGACGGTTTAATCGGTATCTATAAACATAGGCAACTAAGCTGGAAATCAGAGCATCAAGACTTGAATTTGATGTCTTCTCTTTGGAGTTGGTCTGGTGACAATGAATTAAAAACTGGGCTCATAGAATCTAGGTTTGATCCATTATATCCAAATTAGTTTGAAGTAAGTCCCAGAAGTGCTTCCATTATGCACCGTGTTATGGAACAACTCCAGGATTTGTCTCTGGCATCACTTCGACAACCTACCTACCAACCTACCAACCAACCTACCAACCTTCTAGCCACAAGGCGGCTTCTTTGAATTAGGCCAAGTTCAAGTTTGTTTTTATTTGTCACGTATAAGGTACATCACATGTACATTACAGTGAAATGCTTGGTTCTGTATAAGCCCATGAGAATGGGCTTCATACAGTAAAAGAGGAATAACACTACAATATACAAACTAAAGTACAACCTAAGTACAATGAAGTAAAAATGCAGACAATGAGGTACAAAAACTTTTTTAAGGCAAGGTGAAAATGAGGTATGAAGAATGTAGTGCAAATCTCTTTAACACTACATTATATTTATCTATTTATTAAAGTGAGTGTTAAGGTGAGTGTTTGTTTAAAGTGAGTGTGTGCATGTGGATGTGTGTGCAATGAGTAGATGGATGGGTTGATGATGTTACATAGCGTCGCTGGCGGAAGAAAACCTCATAACTCCAAAACCCCAACTTTTCAGGAGATGAAAAAAACAAACACAGATTTGAGGGCAAATGGAGATACGAGGTTTAGACAGATGATCGGTTTAATGCTTTCCCATTGTTTAAACTTTGTAAAACCACACACATACAGTATGGAGGATGATCTACGGAGTTGATTTCTAAAAAAAAATTAATACAAAATGGAGTTACGAGGGGCGGCTGGGTGGCGCAGCGGACTAAGCGCTCGCCACCACCGCAAAATACTCTGGGATCGAATCCAGCTGTCAGCGGTACCTCCGGCTTGGTCAGTCGTCCCTACTAACACAATTGGCTGTGTTAGAGGGTGGGAAGCCGGTGGGGTGTGTATCCTGGTCATTGTAAACAGCGACTCCTACTGGTCGGTCACCTGTTCAGCAGGGAAGGAATCTGGGGGAGATGGTGTGATCCTCCCACGCGTTACACTCCCCGGGTGAGAGTCCTCGTTGTCAGGTGAAAAGAACCGGCTGGCTGACTCCACATGTATCGGAGGAAGACATGTGGTAGTCTTCTCCCTCCCCAGGCCGACAGTAGGGGGCAAAAGCGTGCAACGACCAGGAAGGGAATTGTCATAACGACTAAATTGGGATGGGAGAAAAATACGGGGGGAAAAAGTAGACAAAAAAAAAAACGCCAGTGACGATAGTCATTGAGCATCCTGATGGCCTGGGGGCCTGATTACTTTTACCAACGGATTTCCAGTTCCGCGTTCTGCGCTCTGATTGGCCACTGACGTTTCTGGTCGCGCCAATCGTGTGACGCCTGTTTCTTTCACCGGTTAAGCTTAGGCACTCTTTCGAAGTTGGTTAAGGTTAGAGTTTGTCTTAGAGCAGGGCGATAGAACACCAGCCCTGATTCCATACTCTAACCTTAACCAACTTCGAAAGAGTCGCCTAAGCTTAACCAGAGATAAACTAGGCGTTAGGTAGTTTGCTGCTGTTCTATGCGGAAATGGGCGCGTCACGCAATTGGGCGCACATGTCACATGACCAGAAACGTCAGTGGCCAATCGGATCGCACCAGAAACATCAGTGGCCAATCGGATCACAGAACGCGAACGCGGAACTGGAAATCCGTTGCCAAAAAACTAGACGCGGCCTGGGGATAGAAGCTGGGATAGACCAAAGAGTTGTAGCTGTTGTGATGTGTTTCAGGAACTTGAGGTGGTGTGTCAAGACATCTGTGAAGAGCGGGAGAAGGAGGATCCGAAGAGGGCGGAAAGGGTCCAGATCTGTCCGGGCTCGGGGCCCGCGCCTCGCGAAGCAGCGGCGTTCCCACTCCGACCCCCGCCCGCCGAATGACGGTATTCACCCCGGCGACGGTTTCAATAGCAACCCTGGTCCGGGGAATAACCGTGAACAGGAGAGCTCTGAGCAACAGTGTGATACAATCGGTCCCTCCTCAGTCGAAATGGAAATAACCCCCACGTCAGCGAAGAGCGTGCCCCAGCAGGTAGGGCCGAAGAGGGGTGGCTTAAGCATCAGAGAGCTGCTGGCTGCTGCTCTTGCTGTCAAGAGCACGATTGTTAGAGAAACTCACTCAAGTTGACTCTCACTTTTTTTGTTATGTTAAAGGTGCTATGAATATATATATATATTTTTTTTTTCCTACCGTGCAGTCTGGTAGAGAGAGAGAGAGAAAGAGGAAGAACGGGTGACAGAGCGGGGGGAAGACATTCGGCAAAGGACGGTGTGTCCGGGAATCGAACCTGTGTCGGCCGCTTCGCGACGCAGCACGTTACATGGTTCGCCACTTGGGAGCCCCATGGATATATAGTTTTAATTTATTTATGTTAATAAAGGACCGCGCTGGTCATTCAAACCATTCTCGTGCCTCTGCCTCTCTGATCCCATCGCAAATATCTTTCCAGTTTGAATGCCAATATGTGTTTTGTGTTTAGGCAGCAGAGCGGGACCTACATACAAGTGATCTTGTTGCACAAGCTCTTCTTGTTGCCTATAGACCCGTTTTCTGTATACGTCAGACTCGGTGTGCGCGAGCAAAACAGCAGCAGAAAAGAACGTAATCCTGATCAGAACAACGGGCAGACTACAATATTATTTGCATTTGTTAGCCACGCTAGCGATCTAAATAATCAATCCATGCCAAAGCTAGATATATAAAAGGTGAAAGACTCACTCGCAGCCATGCTGATTTGGCTAAATTACATCTAGACGTTTTCGTTTAAAAACAACTTTTAGTCACGTGAGTGCCATGGTTTCTCCATAGAGCCCGTCGTATTATTTTAGCGCAGCAGCTCGCGCAGGTCCAAGGCAACTTAGTCACGTGACTCAGTTGTTATTGCTGATTGGCTCGAACATGGTATGTTTATATACAGAAAACGGGTCTATAAGATATTCCTTTATTGATCCCCTTGCAGAAATACGGGTGTCATAGCAGCATGGGGGAGGTACAGGTATGGTCCGTAGAGGATATAAATATAGGCAATAGAATGAGATATTAATATAAATATGAGGACAAATTTAACTGTAGCTATATAATTAATATAATTAAAAATAAACCGTGTAAACAAAGGTGCAGATAAGGGTCTGTATGCCCTCATCGGTTATATTATACATTACACTAAATATAGGCTTAGAATTCAAATCTGAATATATATTATATACTATGAGTAAGAGTAAAGTAAACGGTATACACAAGGTGCAGTATACACAGTAAAATAAACTGTATACTCAAGGTGCAGTATACACAAGGTACCCTGACTTTAACAAGACTAAGTCTAGACCATATCATAACTTGCCATATGCGTCGAGTCCAGCTGGCAGCCCTCACACTGACGGGCTGCCCAGTTGTGAGAAAGGGTTTGATATTAGCAGCACTGTCTGGGCACACACTTACCAGCCCTATTTCTCCCTAGATGTCCACATGGTGGCGCCACTTTATAGAGGAAATAACATAAGCACCTCGAGGATGTAGCTCTCTGGCCTCTCAGCATTATCATAGTTAACCCTTTCACTGCCCCACTATGGTTAACCCTTTCACTGTGACAATACACAGAAGGTTAACCCTTTCACTGCCACACAACAGCAGGTTAACCCTTTCACTTCGACACTACAGAAGGTTAACCCTTTACTAACAGTCGGTAGTGTGATAGTAAAGGGTTAACCTTCTGTAGTGGCAATGAAAGGGTTAAACATCACCTTATTCACAACAGACACCTGTTTTGTTGGAAACCACTCAGCTTTATTGAGCGGCGTTCTAGGTTGTGCTGGGACTGCTGTGCTGAGAAGTACAGGACATTCCGATTAAAATGTATTGTCATTATACAGCACAAGTACAGTACAACGAAAATAAGTTTGGCATCCAACCAGAGTGCAAATGTAACGGTAATGTGCAACCGTAATTGTACATTTCAACAATGTACAGGAGATTAAACTGGGTATAAAATATATAAATTGGTACTACTGAGTATAGTGCTAATCGGATGTATGTACAGAGTTGTAGTATTAATGTACAGTGATACAGGTATAAAGATGTAAGTCATACTGGCCAGCAGTGTAACTAGTAAGAGTAGGTAAGGGATATGTACAGATATAGAATCTACAGATATGTAAAAAGGATTATACACAGGTATTATCAGACAGATGTTGATATAACATCGTCACCTTAAACTTCGATGCCCCGAGGGAGTTTCGAACCCAGGTCTCTCACACCGCGGTCAACAGCACAGACCGCTATACCAAGAGGTGAATTCACTACTTTGCAACGTGTCTATCCATCTTTTGAGGATGAGAGTGAGTTTAACCCATAGCACCGCTACTCACCCCAGCCCTTCGTGACTGCACTTCACGGTACCATCCGTTACATATATGTATATACGGTAAGAATAAATAAATATATATGTACAGCATTATTGCTCGAAAATGAGATTGATCTCAAGTGACTACCTGGTCAAATAAAGGTTAAATAAATTATACAGAGTTATATGTAGTAGATATATAGAAGAATGATATGCATTTAGTAACACAATACTGGTTAGGAAAGGAGAAGATAAGGATTTATGGTTTGAAACTTAAATCTGTAATGTCGTCAAACGATGACGACATGGTCCTGTGCTTTGTTTACAGTTTTTGTCTGTTGTAGATTATATTTCAGTGGGTATAGGGAGTGGGGTTGCTACTGTTGGCCACACCTCAGGCTCTACCAAGAGAGGTCGGAGACATTCACAGTATAATAAGTTACTAGACTCGGCGGCTGGGTGGCGCAGCGGACTAAGCGCTCGTCACCAACGCGAGAGACACTGGTATCGAATCCGGCAGAGTCAGCGGGAGGGAAGCCGGTGGGGTGGTATTCTGGTCGTTGTAAACAGCGACTCCTACAGGTCGGTCAGGGCGCCTGCACAGCGAGGGAGGGAGATGGTGAGGGTAGTGTCCGCGCTGGCAGGTGAAAAGATGCTGCTGGCTGTCTCCTATTCAGGGCTCCCTAGACCGACCAGTGGGGGGCACATGCGAGCAATGGCCAGGAAGCGTGAATATTTTAGGCAACCAACTTGTGTTCAGCGTTTCTCTGATTGGCCACTACGCCCATGTGACCGCGGCAGCTCGAGAGAGCGGCAGTGCGGAAATAGGCTGCATTCTATTGCCATTCTCTGCGACAAACTCTAACCTTAACCAACTCCGAAACAGCGCCTAAACTTAACCCTTCTAACCTTAACCAACTCCGAAACAATGCCTAACCTTAAAGTGGAAATGAAGCAGTGAGCATAAATACATATTCATAGCATCACATTAGTATTTAGATAAGCCACAGAAGAAGTCACGTTATAAAAATAAGCAGTTTCTAAGAAAAAACGATTTGTTGTGTACATTTCTGAAGCATTTAGCATTATGGGCGCGGCCATTTTGTTGCTGACGTCATACCGTGGCTTGGGTGTATACACTCTGGTTAGCTGCCTATATTGAATGGGTCGGTCAGCAAATAAAATGTTGCCTACAAAACAACGGGACCGCGGTGGTTCTGTTTGTATTGCTCCTGGCTGTTCAAACTAATTTTACCATGTGAGAGAGAGGAAAGTTGGTTAATTTTCACAAACTACCAGTGAAAAAAACAGTGTTGTTGACATGTTGGCTCGGGCTGCCTGCACCCAGACGGCGCGACCAGCCTGTTGTACAGGGAAGGAGGATCTGCAGCGAACCCTTCATTGCCTCGGATTATGTTGTTGGGGTGGGATGTTTGTCCAGAAGACCACTAATCAGCTGAAGCCGGACGCGGTTCCCTCGGTCTTCGACAGACAGACCGGCGTTAGCTCTCGGGAGCTAGTTGGCACCAGCCGGGGCCAGGCGTTAGCTCTCGCTAGCTAGCGTTAGCAACCGGAGCGTCGCGGAGCATTCAGCCTGCTGGCTACCTAGACCCACTTCAACCAGCGTCGCGGAGCATTCAGCCTGCTGGCTACCTAGACCCACTTCAACCAGCGTCGCCAAGCTGTGTAGCCAGCAGGCTGAATGCTCCGCGACGCTCCGGTTGCTAACGCTAGCTAGCGAGAGCTAACGCCGGGCCCCGAGAGCTAACGCCGGTCTGTCTGTCGAAGACCGAGGGAACCGCGTCCGGCTTCAGCTGATTAGTGGTCTTCTGGACAAACATCCCACCCCAACAACATAATCCGAGGCAATGAAGTGTTCGCTGCAGATCCTCCTTCCCTGTACAACAGGCTGGTCGCGCCGTCTGGGTGCAGGCAGCCCGAGCCAACATGTCAACAACACTGTTTTTTTCACTGGTAGTTTGTGAAAATTAACCAACTTTCCTCTCTCTCACATGGTAAAATTAGTTTGAACAGCCAGGAGCAATACAAACAGAACCACCGCGGTCCCGTTGTTTTGTAGGCAACATTTTATTTGCTGACCGACCCATTCAATATAGGCAGCTAACCAGAGTGTATACACCCAAGCCACGGTATGACGTCAGCCATGACGTCAGCAACAAAATGGCGGCGCCCATGTTGAAAACAGGGATATTATATTATATTTTTCAGACAAATAAGATAGATTTCACATTTGATTATAGAACCCTGTCTTACACAAGGTACACAACAAACAAACTAGGATCACATTGCTCACTGCTTCATCTCCACTTTAACCCTAACCTTAACCAACTCCGAAACAATGCCTAAACTTAACCAACTCCGAAAGAATATTGCCATGCTCTAAGACAAACTCTAACCTTAACCAACTCCGAAACAGCGCCTAAACTTAACCCGTCTAACCTTAACCAACTCCGAAACAATGCCTAAACTTAACCCTAACCTTAACCAACTCCGAAACAATGCCTAAACTTAACCGGCGAAAGAATGCACGTTCAAAAAAAATAAAAAATTGAAGGGATTCGAACTTGTCACCAACGCACCGCAGGATCCACAGCAAGGCGGTGAACCAGTTGAGCTAGCCATCGATGTTAAAAGAGGGGGAATTTACGGCTACATAATGCTGCCGCGGCAGAGCGGAGTGGGCTACCACGGGGGCGTGGCTAGACGCAAGTTGGTTACCTTAAATAATTACGCGGCCAGGAAGGGGCGGGGGGAATTGGCATGACGACTAAAAAGAAAAAAGTTACTAGACTCCAAACCACACGTCGGACCAAAACAAATAAATAAAGCGCAATACCAAATGGGGCTCTTTTGTCCAGAGGGCGCTGTTTGACAGCATTACAGATTATACCTTTTAAGTACAGGAAGTGTGAAGGGGGGCCTGTTTGCAGACAGATAAGTGGATTGGAGGAGGATATGAGATGATAATAATACTGCAGGACCTCTTTAGGGGGTCTTTAATCGGCATGCAACGAACTGGACATGCAATTGGAGCGGCACACACACACATGCATTGTCTTTTTCTCAGTCGCCGATGCGATAGAGTCTCTGCGCCTAACCCATCCCGTCGTCCTTCCCCCCATGGGCAGCCGGGAGCAGATAGGGCGTCAACGTGAGCCGCGCCCCGGGGACCAATCCAAGTGCTCCTGTCCGTCTTCGTCAAGGACGCCCTGAGCCATCATCCTTTCTTTCTATTTATTACTTACATTTTTAAATGTTCTTATATACTTTGATTCTATTGCTACTATGTAGTATGTATGCATATATATATTAGGGATGGTCGTGAGTAATCGACTCGCGGCTATGAGAAAACTCAATCTTAAATTATTAATAATTTTTATGAAAAAAATTGAAATTATTATTATATATTTTTTTTTACATATTTGTTTCACATGTACGTGTAAGATTATAACTGTTTGTTGGTTTCATTAAACATACGTGAATGAGCAAAATTAAGTTTTAATAAAACATTTAAAAAATCAAAAAAAAATCCCTCCACGAGTAATACACGATTAATCGAGTATATCATGCAATCAATCAATCTATCTGTATTTTTTATTTAATGCCCATCCCTAATATATATATGCTTTATTACATGTGTTTATTGCTCCTATGTCTGCCCACTGCGAACATGTAGGCTGGTAAAGCTATGCCTCCTAAAATGTCTAAACGGAAGTACAGGAAGTACCAACTGTTCAACTGGATCCGAGTGGTTCTCCTGCCCCCTGGGGAATATGACTCTGATACTCTGAGCTCCGAGATCCGAGCCTTGACTTTTAGCCTTTATCTTATTTTCATACCAGTGTTTTCCTATGCTTTTTTTGTTTGTTCTTAGCTCTATTTATTATTATTATTATAATTTTTTTCTCCTATTTTCTGTATTTTCCTCTCATCCCAATTTAGTGATTATACCATTCCCCCCCCTCCCCTTCCTGGTCGTTGCACGCATGTGCCCCCCACTGGTCGGTCTAGGGAGCCCTGAAGTCTATCACATGCTTCCTCCGATACATAGGAGACAGCCAGCAGCCTCTTTTCACCTGGCAGCGAGGACTCTCATTGGTGAAGTGTAACGCGTGGGAGGTCACACTACCATCACCATTTCCCTCCCTCGCTGTGCAGGCGCCCTGACCGACCTGTAGGAGTCGCTGTTTACAATGACCAGATTACCACCCACCGGCTTCCCTCCTGCTGACACTGCCAATTGTGTCAGTATGACGACCGGCCCAAGCCGGAGGCAACGCTGACAGCCGGATTCGATACCAGTGTCTCTGCAGTGGTAGACAGACGCTTAGTCCGCTGTGCTACCCGGCCGCCTCTTAGCTCTATTTATTTAAATTTTTAAATGTTCTTATGTACTTTAGATACTATTGCTACCATGTGTATGTATATGTGTTTCATTACATGTATATATACATACAAGATGGAGAAAAGAACAGGTGAGTAATTGGTATGTATATGTGTTTCATTACATGTATATATACATACATACCAATTATTAGCCTGTTCTTTTCTCCATCTTGCTAGGATTTTGTGAGTCGTTCCTTATCTTCATTGGGGAAATCTGTCGCATATGGATTTTAAGGTGGTTTTTGTTCTGGATCTAATGTGATGTTTCTTCTTGACTTGTAAAGCCCATGGGGGGCAATTCCATGTGATCTCAGGCTCTACAAATACATTTGATTTGATCATCGGGTGCTCTCGGGTCTTTGGTAGAAGACAACTGGAACGAGACGGGATCCCAGGCACTCAAAGTATCAGAGGAAGTAAAAGACTTTATTGTGGCATGGCTACATAATTTGAAAAAAACCAACATGTTTCGACCAGCTGGTCTTCATCGGGGCATGACAAGGTGCTACAGGTTCACCCTTTTCTTTATAAAAAGGGGTCGTCATCACAGGTGCCCAATAGAAGGCAATCCCATCGTACTTGCAGGTGATTCTTCAATCAGTCAATCAATCAGTCAATTCAAGAAAGACACACAACACATCAATGAAATCACATTTCTAGGACGGGCCAACTGCCGTGGACTGTAACCAATTAATTAAATTATTTAACATCATGATTGGACTTGTTTCTTTTTCTTTTCACCATTTTTAGCTCTATTTTAGCAATTTTTATCCCTATGTATTTCTCCATCTTGTTTTTAACACATACTAATAAGTGTATGTTATGTATTAACTGTTTTTACTGTTTTTAAATTGCTGTTATGCTGTAAAGGACATCTGAATCTCCCCTCGGGGATAAATAAAGGTTTTCAATTCAATACATATTATTCATCACATGGGGCTAATTGAAATGGCGATCGGTACATATAGCATATTCATAGGAAACATTTTAATTCAGTGTCCTCATTCAGGCCTGGGTGAATGGTGCATTTATGTAGCGCTTTTATCCAAAGTGCTTTACGATTTTGTTCCTCACATTCACCCATTCACTCACACATCCACACACCGAAGGCGGAGGCAACCATGCAAGGTGCCATTAGGGGTTGAAGTGTCTTGCTCAAGGACACTTCGACATGCTGCCCGGGAGGAGTGGGAATCTAACCGCTAACCTCCAGATGACTGCTCTAATTTAAGCCTACATTTTCAACAAAGAATCATTTTCGTCGTGACATAGCATAAAGTGTCTAGCAATAGGGTAGTCTTGGTTGAAAGTTCTAGTGGCATATTTATGTTCTGCAAGTCGATCACGTAGGCATCTTTTTGTACGACCTACATACAATGTTCAAATCAATAAAGGTTTTGTTTTGTACGGCAAACAATAGGGACAATGCATACATCTGTACACACCAGTAGGTCTTTCTTTTGGCCAAATAACCAATCACCTTTAACCCTTTCACTGCCAGTGCCACACGACAGCCGGTTAACCCTTTCACTGTGACAAATAGAGAAGCATCATCCGCGGAGCTAATGATGGAGCATCGCCGTCGGTTGTGTGATAGTAAAGGGTTAACCTTCTGTCGTGTGGCAGTGAAAGAGTTAAACAATACCTTTAAAACACTTACAATCTTGTAACTAAGATTTGATCACATAGATCACTAGATTTCAATAGATTAAATTTATAATATGCATTTCATGTGGGTATTCCCTGATTATAAAAAGATGTCGGGACAATCTGCCAATAGCAAACATTAAATACTTAACCTACAAACGTGCAGTGGTGGAAGAAGTACACAGTTATTTTACTTAAGTAATAGTAGAAATACCCAGATAAAATAGTACTCTGGTAAAAGTAGAAGTCCTCCATTCAAAATTCTACTTAAGGAAAAGTAGAGAATATTTGAATGAAGTAAAAGTATATGCATTCATGATATTTGTGTATACCAGTGCGAGGGAGCGTTCGAGCCTCAGACCATTGACCTCTAAAGTTCCTGTTACACTGTATGTGGTCCAGTGGCTCGGGTTACGTCCTCTTGAAGTTGGCAGACTTCAAATTTGAAAGTAGTCTTCATCGATGCTTGCCATGTAACTGATGGGTTCAGGTGAATGTAGTGGAGTAAAAAAAAGTACAATATTTCCTTTGAAATGTAGTGGAGTAAAAATACAAAGTTCCCTCAAATGTAAATACTCAAGTAAAGTGCAAGTGCCTCAATTGTACTCAGGTACAGTATACTTAGAGGCTGGGAAACAACCTTGAGATGGGCTATACAATAGTACAGGCTACAGTAGGCTGTACAATAGTACAGGCTATAATAATAGTATACAAGCTATACAGTAGTAGGCTATACAATAGTACAAGCTATACACAGTAGGCTATAATATATAGGCTATGCAGTGTTTCCCACAGGTTGATTTGCTTGTGGTGGGTGGCACAGATCTGTCACTAGGATTGTTAAAGATAATTAGCTTAATCTATGTCAAAAAGAGTTGACTATACCAAATTGACACACCCACAGAGGGAGGGAGAATGGCTGACGACATACGACCCACCACCTCCTAATGTACAGTCTCCTCCCCATCATACTCTCTGTCAGGATCTATGGGTAACAGTACTGTATATTTGCATAATCATATATGTCACAAATGTAACAGTACTATATACCTGTATGTCATGTATGTCCCTATGCCATAAATGTCATGTATGTTGTGTATGTCATAAATGTCACTATTAATTGAAAATGGGGGACCCTGATGTAAACAAGACAAACGTCTTTCTCTGGTCTGCATCCCCTTAACAATTGTGTGTATTGAGCCGTATACTGTATTGTACACCCATTCTGCAATCTGTTAAATAAAGTTTTCATTCATTCATTCATTCATTCATACAAATATACAGTAGGCCTACTGTTTATTTACAGACAGAGTTTCTAAAAGAGAACATTTTAGGGGGAGGAATCATCAACACATCATAATCACACGCAAGGCTGGAGGTGGGACACTCCAACAACATAGGCCTGGCCCTGGTGGCCGACAGACCCAGGAATGCTCCAAATGGTTCCAGATCGCGTTCGTCTTTGAGCCACGTGACTGGACCACCTCCTGCTTTACACACTGAAAAGGCGCATCATGGAAATATCACGAACTTGGACATGGTTCATTTACACAGTGAAGAAACTCAAAGGACTCCAGCGTCCAGGTATTTACCAGAACAGAGAGCAAGACGGGAGATAACCATCGCCTCACATTCACTTGCAGAATATCACACGTTCTGTCTTCTCTCTGCTACGCTCCCCCCTCTTGCTGAGACGCGCAGGGGCGCGCACATACACGCACGCACACACACACAGTACAGTACGTACATGCGTACTCGCTTGCATCTTATCAGGTGATGATGACGCAAGTAGGACAAGTATTCTCACAGTCCAATGATGAGCAGCAACTCCTGCCACACTAGTGTTGTTCTGTTTTAACGGACCGTGGGGTTTAGAGAGCCGCGGCCAACCACTCTCTCTCTCTCTCTCTCTCTCTCTCTCTCTCTCTCTCTCTCTCTCTCTCTCTCTCTCCCTCTCACACACACTATCCCCCTCTCTCTCTCTCCCTCTCACACACACTCTCTCTCTCTCTCTCACACACACTCTCTCTCCCTCTCTCTCACACACTCTCTCTCCCTCTCCCTCTCTCTCTCTCACACCCTCTCACACACACACACACACTCTCTCTCTCTCTCTCTCTGTCTCTCTCTCACACACACACACACACACACACTCTCTCTCTCTCTCTCTCTCTCACACACACTCTCTCCCTCTCTCACACACGCACGCACACACACATACACACACACCCCCTCTCTCACACACGCACACACACACGCACACAAAGCGGCTGTTTCTGAATCCTTCATATTCTCCAGTCATTGTTCTCTACATTATTCTTTCTCCGTGATGACAATACGTCCTGATTCTCACAAACAGTAGTGGTCTCATGGTCTAAAACAATAACAAGCAGCGCACACACAAAACACATACACACACACACACAGTGACACACACACACGGTAGAGAGTATCCTGCGATAGAACCACTATCGGCACCTGACACCTCGAAAACAGGAAAAACATTTGGGCAGGAACACAGATGTGTCGGTGTCGGTGTGTCCTGACTCCTGGCCTGGGAGGAGCATAAAGGAGCCTATATTTAATTGCACCAGACGGACATCTCATAACTTCACTCTTCTGCACGACGCACGAGGAGGGATCGACTCCACTCCACCATGTCTTATTATGAGGTAATAAGGTCTCGCTTATTATACGTCTCGACTGACTGGGAGCTTTTTTTATCAACAAACATCATGATTGAAGTATAGCGGCTTATAGAAATGTATTGTTGTTATTTGCGACACATTACATTTTTTTTTTAAATAAAGTGGGGCTATTTTTTTCATATTTTTTATCTAGATACACATTTGATCTAAATAGCGACTCGATGTTACTCACTGTGCCTCCTTGTGTATATATTATATTTATCTATTTTTTTACCTTATTTTCTAGCACTCGCTTGTATTAAGTATTGTGTGCTTTTGTGTGAAGGGCGGACTATAGCAAAGTAAGATTTTCATTGTATGGCAAACTGTCTGTTTAACTGTGCACACATGACAACAAACAATCTTGAATCTTGAATCGATGCATGTGTGTGTGTGTGTGTCTCTGTGTGTGTGTGTGTGTGTCTGTGTGTGTGTGTGTGTGTTCCTGTGGGTCCTCCATTGCATGTGTGTGTGTGTGTGTGTTAATCTGATGACAAATAAAGACTTATACTTAATATTGTAATTGCTCTTCCCCCTCCTCTATACTCTCTCCGTTCACCCCCCCCCCCCCCCCCTTCCCCCGACCCCTCGTCGTCTCTCTCTCCGTCTCTCTGCAGCATATCGTGTTCAACGACTACAGCGACTACAACGACTCGGGCTCCGGCTCCGGGGAGCTGGGCCTGGACCTGCAGGAGCCGTGTGACCTGGGGCAGGTGATGACCCCGGAGCTGCAGCAGGTCTTCCTGCCCGTGGTCTACGCCTTCATCTTCGTCCTGGGCATCACCGGCAACGGCCTGGTGGTCATGGTGCTGGGCTGCCAGCGCAGGTGAGAGGAGGAGAGGAGTCGGACGCCGGCCGGGGGGGGGGGGGGGGGGATCGGTGCAGGAGTATACTTTAACCCTCTCACTGCCACGCGACAGAAGGTTAACCCCTTTACTATATCACACACAACCGACATTGCGTAGTAAAGGGTTAACCGTCTGTCGTGTCGTGGCAGTGAAAGGGTTAACCGGCTGTCGTGTGGCAGTGAAAGGGTTAACCGGCTGTCGTGTGGCAGTGAAAGGGGTTATTAACCTTCTGTGTATATCGTCGCAGTGAAAGGGTTAACCGTTTGGTATAGTGCGACGGCGAAAGGGTTAAACTCGCGTTGAGTCTTTAAAGGGGGACATTGTTAGTCTTTGTATGGATTTGACGAGTCTGAAATGTTATTTACTATAGGCTCCGTGTCGTTTGGCCCAGGTTTTTTTTTGATGTCTTCAGATTAACACGGCTAAACAATTGCTGTTCAGAATGATTGCCATTTGGTGAGGTCACATCATGATTAGTCAATTAACGCTGCTTTTTGGCGCCAGGAACGCTGCATTCCTACTCTACTGTCTCGTTGGTCAACTATTTTTTACTCCTGGGTGTGATTGATTGATTGATTGAAAAGTTTATTAACAGATTGCAGAATGGGTACAGTACAGTACAGCTCAATACATACAATTGTTAAGGGGATGCAGACCAGAGAAAGACTTTCGTCTTGTTTACATCAGGGTCCCCCATTTTAAATTCATCATGTGTGGGAGGGTCTATCGGCCGCAGGGGAGGGCATCATTAATTTGGTGTGTGTGCTGCTTGCCAGTGCCAAATGCAAGGGGAGAAAAAGGTGCTGGATAATAAATCATTCAAATAAGTTAGCGATAAAATTACAATAACATAGTTGAAAAGATATACGTCCCCTTTTAAAATCAGGCATTATTTTCAGAAATCAAGCTAAAAATCGAATCTGCCAACGGGGGGGTGAGAGAATTTTACTTTTAGAAAATTACTTTCACTTTTTATCATTTTTATTTGAGATTTTACTTGACATTTCTTGAAACAATTATCTCAAAATTAGGGAGTTCACTCATTCTGTTTCAAGATACACAGTTGCTCCTCAAATTCAGAAAATCCTTGAAACAGGCTTAATGGCTATACATCTCAAACCCGCCCTCTTTTCTTGATCCAAAGGTTGTGATTGGAGGATCGATAAACATGGCGTTTGAGATAGGTCGCACACATAGGGAGGTGTAGTGGTTACGTCATTGTTGTTTCCTGCGCGGTCCACCCCACTTGAACTTGCAATGTATTCTCAATGGGCACATTTCTAAATCGTCTCGTTTAAAACAAATAAAGCATGAACATTGACATGGTGTACCTTTCTGCGTGCATTCACCCACAATATATAGCTCAACGTGAACAAATTTGCAATTAATCGTAAAAGTAGCAAAATAACAACGTTTAGGTTTTCGTTCACTGAGAAACTACACAATGGCTGTGACGTGTATTAGGCGACAGCACTGAACGACAGGCGTTCTACTGGTAAGTGTAGTTCTTTTTTAACGACAAATTAAACAACCTTTTTAACAATAATGTTAGTGATAGAAGGGAACTCATTTTGTGAAAAAATGGAAAGCTTGCCAATGTTCATGAGGCAGAATTATTACAATAGCCGATACAGGGTGGACCGCGCGGGAAACTAAAGTGACGTCAGACTACACCCCCCTATGGGCTTAAAGTACCCTTTTTTTTTTATCTACCTTTTCTCCCATTTTCAATTTTTTTCTCCCATCCCAATTTCGTATCGTCCAATTCTACCCTCCCCTGTCTCGAACCCTGTTGGCCATGCCTCCCACAAGCCGGCTGCAATGTGGACAAAGCCTTACATCACGTGTCCCCTCCGGTACTCGAGGAGGCAGCCGTCGCATCTTTTCACCTGCACAGCGCGATCTCTCAGCGTCGGGGGTCTGCGTGGGAGGGCACGCCGCCCCCGTCGCTTCCTGATTCTGCTGCGCAGGCGCACCAACCGACCTGTAAGAGTCGCTGTCCACAACGTCCGATCCCCACCCATCAGCTTCCCACCCCCCTAATACTGCCAATTGTATTAGTATGAACGACCAGCCAAGCTGATAGCAATGCGGAGAGCTGGGCTCGAACCCAGCGTCTCCAGCATTGGTGGTGAGCGCCTTTCCCACTGCACCACCTAGCCGCCCGGCTTAAAATACTTGTTAAGATGGATATTTCTTTTGCAGTGTGGTCATTGTGGTATTCAATAAGATTTCATCCCAAAATTAATGACTATACAGGTCTTATTGGAGTTGCTGATGCTGATGCTGAGATAGATAAAAAAAATTATTCTGATTTTATATATTTATTACTAAAAGATTTGCACTACATCTCTACCTCATTTTTGCATTTTGTTACATCTTGTACTTCAGTTTTGTATATTGTATATTTTGTATAGTGTTTGGTCATTGTTCTTTTTACTTTCTTTTACTGTATGAAGCACAATCTTAGGGGGCTCACTGTAATGTACATGTATCTTATGTGTGACAAATAAAACAAAACTTGACCGAGTGTGTGTGTGTGTGTGTGTGTGTGTGTGTGTGTGTGTGTGTGTGTGTGTGTGTGTGTGTGTGTGTGTGTGTGTGTGTGTGTGTGTGTACAGGTCCAAATGCAGTCTCACGGACCGGTATCGACTCCACCTCTCTGCCGCCGACCTCCTGTTCGTGCTGGCGCTGCCCTTCTGGGCGGTGGACGCCGCTCTCGGCGACTGGCGCTGCGGACCCGTCATGTGCGTCGGCGTGCACGTGATTTACACCGTCAACCTGTACGGCAGCGTGCTCATCCTGGCCTTCATCAGCCTGGACCGCTACCTGGCGGTGGTGCGGGCCACAGAAACAAACACCGGCCGCCTGAGGCAGCTGCTGGCGTGCAGACTGGTGTATGTGGGTGAGTGTCTCTGTGTGTGTGAAAGGAACACGCCAACTTTTTTTTGGGGGAAATTTGCTTATTTGCCATCTACCCTGGAGTTAGACAAGCATACCCTTTTCTTTTTTTTTTAAACTTTGACCAGTCAGCTGGTTTCTTTTAGCGTTTATCGCTTTTTCTGGTCAAGTATGACCGACAGAGACAGGTTGAATGGGGTATAGATCGGGGAAAGACACTCTGAGAAAATACGGCGAGTCCGGGAGTCGAACTCGTGTACCCCAGATCCGTGACGCGCACGGTTGTCCCCGACGCCGAAATAGCGTTCGAGGTACGCGGTGAGCTACTGGAGCTCCCCAACCATACCCTTTTCTTCTCTGTGCATGCATTAGGCTTATATGGAACAGCCACACCGTTAGCCTAGCTTAGCGTCATTCACTGGAAGTAGGTGTGCCAGTGTAGCTTAGTTCCCAACAGTCACGAAATACACTCCAAATACAACTCCAAAACTTTCCTGTAAACATTTTGTGACCTGTGTATTTACCATGTGGAGAAATAAAAAAAATTATTTTTCGTTTTCTAAGCAGATATATACTCAGCATTTTTTTTGCCGAACCACTGCTGCCTGGGTGCAGTGATTTCACCACCTCAAAAGCCCTGTTGCTTAAAATAGTAAAAAAAAAAAACAGGCATTTGAGGTGATGAAATCACTGCACCCAGGCAGTAGTGGTTCGGCAAAAAAATGTCAGAGTATATATCTGCTTAGAAAACGAAAATGTCTAATATATTTTGTATGTATGTATCTGGTATGTATCTGCTTGTCTAACTCCAGGGTAGATGGCAAATAAGCTAATTTCCCAAAAAGTCGGTGTGTCCCTTTAATGCGTGTGCATGTCCACGACAGCATGCTCCTCCCAAGACATTTAATAGTCACAACGTTTTGACCTCACACAGTCCTCCCCTGATGAAGACCAAATGAGGTCGAAACATCCTTTTCCACTCTTAAAACGTCATGGAGTACGTGTGCTCGTTTAGTTTTCCTGAGTATGCCTCTATGTTCACGCTTTCTCATGATTTCTCATCCCTTCCTGCTTCTCTTTCTGTCCCTCCCTTTCGCTCAACACAGATTTTCTCTCCCTCCATCCTTCATCTCTTTCTCTCTCTCTCTCTCTTTTTCCCCCAATCTGCCTTATTTCTTCCCACATTCATCCCTAATTTTTCTCTTTCTTTCTCGCTCTCTCCAGCTGCCCGGTTGCTTTTTCCTGGTCGCCTCTCATCTCTTGTTTCATCTCTTTTGTTGTTTGTCCACCTCATTGCTTTACTTTATGTTTGACTCTTTTATTGTGTGTCCATTTTATGTCTTGTCTATTTTAACGTTTGTCAACTGTAATGTTGACTGATGAGAGCTACTGGATACCTGAACCTCGATCGATCTATCTATCTATCTATCTATCTATCTATCTATCTATCTATCTATCTATCTATCTATCTATCTATCTATCTATCTATCTATCTATCTATCTATCTATCTATCTATCTATCTATCTATCTATCTATCTATCTATCTATCTATCTATCTATCTATCTATCTATCTATCTATCTATCTATCTATCTATCTATCTATCTATCTATCTATCTATCTATCTATCTCTCTCTCTCTCTCTCTCTCTCTCTACACGTGCTTATCCCTTATCTCTCTCTCTCTCTCTCTCTCTCTCTCTCTCTCTCTCTCTCTCTCTCTCTCTCTCTCTCCACGTGCTACATTCCCATATCTCATTCTCTCTCTCTCTCTCTCTCTCTCTCTCTCTCTCTCTCTCTCTCTCTCTCTCCACGTGCTACATTCCCATATCTCATTCTCTCTCTCTCTCTCCCTCCCTATAGGTGCCTGGCTTCCTGCCGCCCTGTTGGCGGTGCCCGACATGGTGTTCGCCCGCACCCAGGAGCCGGGAGACGGGGTGACGGTGTGCCAGCGGTTCTACCCGATGGACAACGCTCCCGTCTGGGTGGCGGTGTTCCGCCTCCAGCTGGTCCTGGTGGGTCTGGTGATCCCCGGGCTGGTCATGGCCTGGTGCTACTGCGTGATCGTCAGCCGGCTGACCCGAGGCCCCCTGGGGGGCCAGAGGCAGAAGCGCCGGGCGGTGCGGACCACCGTGGCGCTGGTCCTCTGCTTCTTCCTGTGCTGGCTGCCCTACGGCGTGGGCATCTCCGTGGACGCCCTCATGCGCCTCGAGGTCCTGCCGCGCGGCTGCGGCCTGGAGGCCGCGCTGGGGGTGTGGCTGGCGGTGGCCGAGCCGATGGCGTTCGCCCACTGCTGCCTGAACCCGCTGCTGTACGCCTTCCTGGGGGCGGGGTTCAAGAGCTCGGCGCGCCGCGCGCTCTCCCTGAGCCGCGCCTCCAGCCTGAAGATCCTGCCGCGCAGACGCCAGGGAGCCTCCACCACCACAGAGTCGGAGTCGTCCAGTCTACACTCTAGCTAACAGTGTGTGTGTGTGTGTGTGGTGTGTCTGTGTGTGTGTGTGTAAGGTTGTTTACACGTGTGTGTGTGTGTACTGTGTGTGTGTGGTGTGTGTGTGTGTGTGTGTGTGTGTGTGTGTAAGGTTGTTTACACAGTGTGTACTGTGTGTGTGTGTGTGTGTCTGTGTGTGTGTGTAAGGTTGTTTACACGTGTGTGTGTGTGTGTGTGTGTGTGTGTGTGTGTGTGTGTGTGTGTGTGTGTGTGTGTGTGTGTGTGTGTGTGTGTGTGTGTGTGTGTGTGTGTGTGTGTGTGTGTGACTGTGTGTGTGTGTGTGTGTGTGTGTGTGTGTGTGTGTGTGTGTGTGTGTGTGTGTGTGTGTGTGTGTGTGAGAGAGAGTACGGAGCAGTCTGCTGGTCCACGACTTGGCTTCGCTCCCTCATATGTAGTGGAGTTTCTAATGTAAATATATAGATTTTTACGGTGCTATTCAATATTGTTGTGCTCGTCCACTATTGTTGATTCTATGTGTGATACAATATTAAAAAAGAATAATGCTCTTATTCTCTGCCTACTTGTGACTTTGTTATTTCTCATGAGATAATTCGTTTGTTTCCCGCGTGAAAAGGTTACAATTCCTCGGTTGCAGTTGACCACTCAACCAGAACTAACCCCCCCCCCCCTCTCTCGTTCCCTCCCTCTCGCTCTCTTTCTCTCCCTATCTCTCTCTCGCTCTCCCTCTCTATCTCTCTTTGAGTTTATGTATGGGTGCAAACTAACCTGTCTAAAACTAAAAACACCCCTCTCTCACTCCCTTTCCCCCCCCTCTCACTCGCTCTCTTTTCCTCTCTCCCTCCCCCTCTCTTTCTCTCCTATATCTCTCTTTCCCTCCCTCTATCTCCTCTCTATCTTTCCCTCTCTCCAACCTCTCTATCGCTCCCTCTGAGTTTATGCGTGGGTACAATAAACTAACCTCTAAAACTAAAAACACACCTCCATTTCACGCTCTCTCTCCCTATCTTTTTCTATCTATCTATCTATCTGCCCCCCCCTTTCCCCATCTATCTCCCTCTCTTTCACTCGTGTGTGTGTGGATGCATTTCAGATCGGGGTCAAATAACATCAGAAACCATTTAAATTAAACAAAATGTTTTGAGGTGGGGCATATTGCTTAGCGAGGAGCCTAATCATTCATTCACTTGCACTGGTAAGTTAAGTTAATATATTTTTTACCCAGGGACGGTGCAGCACATTAATGAACATCTTCAGTTTCCACACCAATGTAAATGTGCCAGAATTAGCCAATGAGCTCGTTTTCATCAGTAGTCCCTGCCTACCATCAGTGGTGCAGTGGTGGTCCCACGCGGTACCACGCCGACCCAGCAGTTTTCTGAGCAGAAGTACACGTCCACAACTTTCACTCGACTCGATATCTATGTTGACAATATAATTTCTTTATATATTGAAGGCTACATCCTGCCACCTTTTTCAGCGTCTCTATTTCAAGGCAATATTTACAAAAACTAAACTAAAACTAGTAATTTCCTATACAAACATGTTTCCTACTATTTATGCATGATAATCATCTGTTCTGTGCGCACGCGAGGGAACACGCATGCGCATGCGTCATTTAAACAGCGTACAGGCAGTTCTGATATTACGACTGCACCCCTGCCTATACCATGCATGTCTTTATGGTGTGGGAGGAAACAGGACGGAGTACCGCAGAGGAAAGAAACCCACACGAACACAGGGAGAACATGCAAACTCCACACAGAAAGGCCCCTGCAGGGGTACTGCACTTTCTCCCCTCGCAATGATTCATAATCAATCAACCACTCTGATCCAACCTGTTTGAATCCACTGACCCAGAGCTGAACCACACGTCCTCTAAATACTGAATGAAAATGAAACCTTGTGACGTGCATGTCTTGCGCCAGGTGTTTTGTGAGTCAACATTGCATTGATACATACAAACATATACATTTCCTGATGAATTGAAAATGGGGGACCCTGATGTAAACAAGACAAAAGTCTTTCTCTGGTCTGCATCCCCTTAACAATTGTGTGTATTGAGCTGTACTGTATTGTTGTACCCGTTCTGCAATCTGTTAATAAAGTGTTCAATCAATCAATCAATCAATCAATCAATCAATCAATCAATCAATCAAGCAGCCAACATCGGTCTCCGTTGCGAGTGTAATATGTGTGTGCGCGCATGTGTCTCTGTGCACGCGTGGGTTAGATTTATGGCATGTTGATGATTCTATCCTGTATGGTTAGGTTGACATGTCGACACCCCTTGTGACAGCAGGGTTATCCGTGCGACTTCAGAGGGAAGAGGGAGACGGGGGGGGGGGGTAGATTTTCCCAGCGCTTCACACACTTCCCTCTCACACACACTTCCAGGCGGAAGTGAGACAAACAGAAGCTGGAAGTTTACTGTGTCACGGCTTCCTGGACCCGAGTGGGGGCCACTGGGGCCAGGGGTGAATGGAAATACAGTCGTGTACGCTGCCTGCCACCAACGCTCTGGACTGTACTTAAAGGCATAGGCACAGCTTTAGGGGGGGGGGGGGTTGTAGGGGACATGTGTGTCCCCCTCAATATTGAGAAGAGGTTAATTTGTCCCCCTAAAAAATATAGCTAATATGAAAGACAACCCCCTCCCCAAAAGAGGTAAAAAAAAATTAAAAAATAAGGGGGTTAAAACATGTATAACTTCTTACCTGTAACTATATATTAACCAACAATTCCACCATAAATTGATGCAGAAAAGGCACAAATTGATGCAGAAAAGTACACCAGAATGCAGGAAATTAAGTGTTCAATGCTCCATATTTACTGGGGGAGGACCACCGCTTAAAGTGTCCCCCCCATGTTGAAACCAAACCTACGTATACTTACACATACAACCTGACCCACATAGGTACAACATGTAGGCAAATACACCTAGTTTACATACAGATTCACAGCAGCTGTAGTCCACACACCTACCACCACAAGACACAATAAGCCCCTTCCCCCAGGCCCATCAGCTGTTATGCGTCAGCGGCATACACAGGAGTTTGGTTACGTGCATGCACACACACACACACACACACACACACACACACACACACACACACACACACACACACACACACACACACACACACACACACACACACACACACACACACACACACACACGCACACGCACACACACACACACGCACGCACACACACGCACGCACACACACGCACGCACACTCATTCACTATTCTCTGCTATTCATAGTGTATTCAAAACAGGAAAGACTTCCTCCAGCTCATTTTAGGAAAAACAAGCGGCTAAAACAATCAAACATCCAAGCCTGTAAGCAGATTTGCAATTAGACGACATTGACAAACACAGTAAAAGCCTAAACAAGGCTAATTTGTTTTTGCCCCTACAAATTACGGGGGCGGATCGATTCCAAAAGCATCGATAATTCTGGCTTTCTGTTTTGAGCATCTATATAGTATCAATACCAAAATGAGCCTCTCTCTTCATTATTGTATTATTTTTGTTTTTAATCATGGACATTGCAAACTCCATTCTGGGATCACTACAAAAGCAAACGTTTGCCCTGAAAGATAATTTCTAGGCAGGTTGAAATACCGTCTTAACAGTAGTGTGAGGAGGTCAGGGGCAGAGAGAAAAGGACACAGTGTCACGAGGTGTAGCCTAATGAAGACAGAGATTGTGAAAAATACCTCTCCTTTATGAAACTACATTAGTGGCTTTTAATAATGAAAGGTATTGGAATCTGTTTCGATGTCGGTGACGCCGGCCCTGGTACGTTGCTTGGTATAGTATTGAATCCAAAACCTGTGGCATCGAACCATCCCTACAACAAATGATTTAGGTCTCACTCTGAAGGAGACCCTATGAGACTCTTCTTATTCAACTGAGAAGCTCGGGTGGCTTTACTGTGGTAGAATACAAACCTGGGTAATCTTACAAATAAATAAATAAATAAATATTGCACAACCCCTTGCATCATATCGTGAATCCATTGCACAACCCCTGCAGCCTCAAGCAACCTAATTTAACATTGAGATAGGCACAAATGAGTTTTTAAAACGGTTGCGTTTACATTGGGTTATACCTTCTAAGAGCTCATACTTGGCGTGGAGAACATGAAACGGATTAGACAATATTCTCTGTGCTATGCAATAAATCCTAAACGAGTGTGTAAACAAAGCTCTCAGCACAGGGAAACCACTCATCCCCTCCATAAACAGCCTCTTGATACATGAGCTCTGTTGATAAACAGCCTCTTCCTCCTCTCCTCCACGCCTCACTGGACTGCAGTTTCTTTTATCTATTCGACTCCTCTCGTTCTTATCTGGAACAATCTCTCCCCCGTGCCCTTCTGTTACTGCGTTACCATTTCATCCACAGGTCATTGTAGAGAATGGGCTGTGGATTAGGAGGGTTGTCCAACTCCTGTGACTTTTATTCCAAATAATAATATGGAATCCCTTTTCTCAAAGTGGCAGAAGGGCAGCTTGAAATGACAGAGGCAGTCAATATTATACAGTATTATAGGGTCCCCTCTTACTGTACCGTAAAGTGCAGTGACCGTTCAATGTCATTCAGTGACGGATGGTTCATAATATCCCTTCAGAATGCAGGTCCTGACTGAATTTGGTCGTTAAAGAACCCAGGACCCAGGGCGGCTAGGTGGTGTAGTGGGCAAGGCACTCGCCACCAGTGTGGAGACGCTAGGATTCGCGTGTTCGAATCCAGCTCTCCACATTGTTTTCAGTTTAGCTGGTCGTCCAAAGTAATACACATTGGCCGTATTACGGGGAGGGAAAACTGAAGGGTGGGGATCGAACGTTGTGAACAAGCGACTCCTACAGGTCGGTTGGTGCGCCTGCGCAGTAGAATCAGGAAGTGTCGGGGGCAGCGTGAGCCTCCCACGCGTTACTCCTCGCCACTGAGAGATCGAGCTGCGCAGGTGAAAAGATGCGACTGCTGTTACCTCAAGTACCGGAGGGGACTTGTGCTATGTATGACTTAGTCCACATTGCAGCCGGCTTGTGGGAGGCAAGAAACAGTGTTCGTGACAGGGGAGGGTTGAATTGGATGATACGAAATTGGGATGGGAGAAAATATAGAAAAATGGGAGAAAAAGTGGATCAAAAAAAAAAAAAAGAACCCAGGACCCCTATCGTAAAAGAGTAGGGGGTTCCTTGACGTTCCTGGCCAAATTCCCAATCAGGTCTCTGACATCAAGGCCACCTAATCATCCCTTCCCCTTAATTGACTGATATTAATCCGTGTCTCCTGAGCCGTTCAGCCATTGTGTAGCGTGATGTGTGCCGGGTGCAAGTGTATGGCAGCCATTGAGCCTGTGTAGCCCAAGGTTGGGTTCTACCAATGGTGGTGAAGGAGGCAATTTCTCTCTCTCTCTCTCTCTCTCTCTCTCTCTCTCTCTCTCTCTCTCTCTCTCTCTCTCTCTCTCTCTCTCTCTCTCCTCCTCTCCCAGCATCAGTGTACTGTAGCTGCCTGGTTCACACGGCACAACGCATAGCGTATACACTGTACTTACCTGCACACAATCCTTTTACATATCTGTAGATACTATATCTATACATATTCTACTTTTACTAGTTACGCTGCTGGTCAGTATGACTACTACCATACTGTCTTTATACCTGTATCACTGTACATTGTATACTATACTATATACTATACTATACTACAACTCTGTACATATACACTCAGTAGTATTCATTTCATTTGTAAATGTTGTACCCAGTTTAAACACACGTACACCTGTATATATTGCTGTTGCACTACTGTAACTACTGCTACAGTACGTCTTTGCACTCTGGTTGGATGCCAAACTTATTTTTGTTGTACTGTACACTTCTGCTGTATGAGGACAATACATTTTAATCTGAATCTAATCTAATCTAAAGTATGGTGGTGCTGGTTTGTGTATGTGTGCGTGCGTGCGTGTGCGTGTGTGTGTGTGTGGGTGTGTGTGTGTGTGTCGATGTGGTTGATTGTATGTTCATGGGGACCGGATCCTATTGGTGTGGGGGGCCTCATCGTGGCCCCCTTCCTGCTCACATTGTACACCTTTAAGTACCACTCTTGAGTCCTGCCACATCCAGAGATACTCTGACACTGCTACCGCCGTGGTATCATGAATGGGCAGGAAGGGCAGAACAGGGGCCTGACGAAGGCCTTCAGCGACTGAAGCCACAAGACCCGCCTCCCATTGAACACCACCAAGGAGATGGCGGTGGAGTCTAAGCCCCGAGGGGTGGAGGGTGAGGGGTGCACTGCAGACCTAAGATAAGATAAGATAAGATATTCCTTTGTTGATCTTCTTTTTACCTATTTTGGGGAGGGGGTTGTCTTTCATATTAGCTATATTTTTGGAGGGGGACAAATTGACCTCTTCTCAATATTGAGGGGGACATGACCCCTGCAACCCCACCTAAATCTCTGCCTATGTGTGTGTGTGTGTGTGTGTGTGTGTGTGTGTGTGTGTGTGTGTGTGTGTGTGTGTGTGTGTGTGTGTGTGTGTGTATGCATGCATGGATGTATGTGGGTCAGGGTGTGTGCGTGTGCGCGTGTGTGTCCGTGTGTGACTGTGTGTATGTATGTATGCATGGATGTACGTGGGTCAGGGTGTGTGTGTGTGTATGCATGGATGGATGTGGGTTAGGGTGTGTGCGTGTGCGCGCGCGTGTGTGTGTGTGTGTGTGTGTGTGTGTGTGTGTGTGTGTGTGTGCGTGCGTGCGTGTGTGTGTGTGTGTGTGCATGTGTGTGTGGGCGTACAGGTGGCCAGGTTCTCTGTCCGGAGGCAGACAGGCTGAGCTTCCTGATTTTGAACAATGGTGGGAAAAGAATCAGCTCTAAGACATGGGCTACATCCAAATAGCCTCTATTGACTTCCTGCTCTGTTCCTGGTGGACTAATACAAGTTGACAGGTTAATCCAATAGTCTGTCAGGGGCATTTGTATTGCCTTTGGCACATGAAGAAAGGAGTTGAGAGGAGAGGAGAGGAGAAGAGAAGAGAAGAGAAGAGAAGAGAAGAGAAGAGAAGAGAAGAGAAGAGAAGAGAAGAGAAGAGAAGAGAAGAGAAGAGAAGAGAGAAGAGAAGAGAAGAGAAGAGAAGAGAAGAGAAGAGAAGAGAAGAGAAGAGAGGAGAGGAGAGGAGAGGAACGGATTCTGACAGAGTTGGTTTGACTGAAGAAATCTTAAACCGTTTACCATTTACATCTTTGAGAACATCAGGATGGATGTAGAATAATTGGCCTACGCTGTCTGCAGCGTTGGCTACATAACAGTGTAATTGAGGGTATAACAGTGTGGTTGAGGGTATAACAGTGTGGTTTTATTGTTTTATTTTCCATTTAGATTTTTTTCACCTTTCCTGATGTTTGCTGTTTGCTGTTTTTAACATGTCTGTAAAGCACTTTGTAACTTTGTTTGGAAAAGCGCTATACAAATAAAATGCATTCATAACAGTCTAGTTGAGGGTATAACAGTGTGGTTGAGGATGTAACAGTGTAGTTGAGAGTATAACAGTGTGGTTCAGCCATTTTACTACACAAAAGGTGCAGAGTGCAAAGTGGGAGTTTCAAGTGTATATGTGTGAGTGTGCCTGTGTGTACATAATTTGAAAGATAAGATAAGATATTCCTTTATTGATCCCCTTGGGGAAACATGGGCATCATAGCAGCATGGGGGGGGGGGGGTACAGGTATGAGCAGGGTAATAGTAGAAAGACATAAATATAGGCAATACAATTGTATCTGAATATAAAAATATGAGGAAAAGTAAACAGTGTAGACCCTAGAGCCTAGGAACGAAAATGGTGCTACCTTGATATGCTCCCCAATTCTGAGTGTATAGTGATTGATTGGCTGAGGAAGCACTTAATAATGAACTTACTGAGCAGAAGCTGAGACAGACACAACAGGCGGTGTAAACATGATTGTTGTAATCAAAAGAAAGATTATCTGTTGGTTGGATTAACGGCTACTAACGCAGCCGTCCCGGGTTCGACTCCCGGACCCGGAGACCTATATCAAAGACCCCCCCCCACACACACACACACACACTTTCTTTTTAGTCTGGTTAAAGCCAGGATTCTCCCAACCAGCATTTGTGTATGGTCTTGATAGGCTATCTGATTTTGTTTGGCAGAATATCCAGAGCTGTCTATATCAGGGTTAGGTATAACGGTATGTGTCAAAAAGAGATCTGATGCTAGACCACTGCACTTCCGCGTTACATGGAGCTTGTGAGGAGGGGGGGGGGGGTGATCAATAGAGCCTTGACGTAAGTGGTTGTAGCTACGGTTGTGGGGATGCTGGAGACACAAGCCAATATACTGTTTTATACGCCTGAGTCTCCTGAACACGGAGACCCCAAGGTTCAGCTCCAACTCCATAGTGAAGTTTGCTGACGACACGGTGGTGGTGGGGCTGATCTCTAACAACGACGAGAAGGCCTACCCGGAGGAGGTTGATGTACTGGCACGCTGGTGTCAGGACAACAGCCTGCTCCTGAACATTGGTAAAACCAAGGAGCTGGTCGTGGATTTTAGGAGAATACAGCAGGGGACACACACGCCACTGTGGATAAATGGGGCTATCATGGACAGGGTGAGCAGTTTCAAGTACCTGGGAGTCCACATCACAGAGGACCTGACATGGACAACACACATAGACTCTGTGGTAAAAAAGGCGAAACAGCGCCTCTATCACCTGAGACAGTTAAGGAAGTTCAGAGTATCGGGGAAGATACTCCACTCCTTCTATTCCGGGGCTGTAGAGAGCATCCTCACTGGAAACATCACTGCCTGGTTTGGAAACAGCACGGCCCAGGACAGGAAGGCCCTACAGAGAGTGGTGCGCTCAGCAGAGCGTACTACGGGTATTGCACTACCACCCCTGCAGGAATATAACAGGAGGTGCAAATCCAGAGCCTGCAGAATAATGAAAGACCCCCACCACCCCAACAACAGCCTGTTCAAGCTGCTGCGGTCAGGCAAGCACCTACGCACACACGCAAAAAGAACAGAGAGACTACGGCTCAGCTTCTTCCCCCAGGCCATCAGAACACTGAACACTGAACTCTCCACACACAAGTACACATGAGCACACACATACACACACACACACACAACACACATGCTGCAATCGCTCACACACAAACGGTCACGTTAAACAAAATGAAAAGGCCACTTTAAAGGAACGAGGAAAATAAAGGTCACTTTAAGGAAAGAACCGATGTGGTTCTTGTATAGTATAGTTTAGATATAGCAAGTATAGCATAAGGACATAGAGTAAAAACTGTATATTGTATAGTGTACTACATAGGACCCAGTGCCTTAAATCCGTAGCTAACATTGTATTGCACTATCTCAGGACTTTAGCATGTCTATTTTATCATGCCCATTTTACGTCTATTTTATTACCTGTTTATTCTTTTCTGCACCTACTTCCCAGGGAGTCTGTGCATGCACCGGTGGTCTATGGGAATGGACAATGTCCTCTCTCCCATTATGCTAACTCCTGCTTTGCCCTACCAGTTAGGCTAATTAACTAACAGCATACTCTAGTGGCCAGGCCAAGTTACTACACAGGCACTGTAGTTTTTGCTTGGCATTTGTACAATTTAAGGGGGTGTCATCCGTTTTGAGAATTCAAATGTTATTCCTGTGCCAAAAATCACGCCCCCTGTACAGTTGAGGCGATATTTTTTGAACGTGCACTAGTCTCTCCTAAAGCTATAAACCAAAAAGGGGGAATCCCCAAATGTGTGATGTCATCTGGATGTAAAATCTGGGGCTCCATGGTTGCAATGTCTGTAGCCCTTTCGTGACTGCGGTAGAGCCCAGCACCACAGTCACGAAAGGGGCTACAATGTCTGGGGCTCTGAGTTTGCGAGCTCTTACACCCAAATGAGGTCCATGGGGCGGGGCTGTATGGGGTGGAGGGAGGTCTGCTCCCTTCTCTGCATGTTCCGTTCTGACCTTAACCCTTTCACTACCACACTACAGAAGATTAACCCTTTACTATCACACTACACAGAGTTTACTATCACACTACAGACAGTTCCGTCTGTAGTGTGATAGTAAAGGGTTAACCTTCTGTAGTGTGGTAGTGAAAGGGTTAACCCTTTGTCGTGTGGCAGTGAAAAGGGTTAACCTTCTGTATTGTCGCAGTGAAAGGGTTAACCGTTTGGTACTAGTGTGGCAGTGAAAGGGTTTAAAGGTGCTATAGATGTCGCACTATAGAGCACCAGCACGTCATTTATCCAATCAGGTGCATTCCACGTGGGGAAATGGGGAAGTAGGGAGGGGATACATGCCTGCAACATGTAAACAACAATATTTGTTTTGGAACCGCAAACCTTTTAAAAAATGATAAATTCATTAAACAACACCTTTCTCCACACCATACGAACAGGTCGAAAAGTACCTTGCGGGAAAAAAATGTAATCTACGAATTCCAATCTGGCTTCAGAACATCCCACTCCACTGACACATGCCTTCTCTATTTGAACGACCACATCAAACAAGAGGTGGACGCGGGCAAATACTGTGGCATGGTCATGCTGGACCTACAAAAGGCCTTCGACACTGTCAATCACTCCATTCTGATTGACAAGCTAAAAGCAATTGGTTTTGATAGTCTATCAGTGAGCTGGAGAGTATTGGATTGATTGATTGATTGATTGATTGAAAAGTGTATTAACATATTGCAGAATGGGTACAGTACAGTACAGCTCAATACATACAATTGTTAAGAGGATGCAGACCTGAGAAAGACTTTCGTCTTGTTTCCATCAGGGTCCCCCATTTTCAGTTCATCATATGACACACACAACATACAGATAGACAGTACTGCTACATCTATACATTTATGACATACCAGATTTTCAAATACAGTACTTGTTGTGAAGGATCAGATTAAACCGAATATATATATTTATTTATGGATATATATTTAATAGTATTTGTATATCGTTTGATATCCCCTGTATATTCCTTGTACATATACACTGAATATCCCTTTAGTCTACTAACAGCCCATAATAGTTTCATTCTACCATTGGACGAGAACCTGGCGCCAGCAGCCAAGCCCCTTGGTTCAAGTTCAATCGTGCCGACAAACATGTCGTTACAAGCCCGGTTCCGCGTAGGAATACGTCTGGCGAAATACGAATGGTACTATTTGTTCACAGCGCATATATATACATTTACATTTACATTTAGTCATTTAGCTGACGCTTTTATCCAAAGCGACTTACAAGTTCTGTACGACAAGCCATCAGGAAGAGCACAACTCTATCATATATATGGCGCAAGTAAAGTAGAACTTTCTTTTAGTCCATTAGTCCTTTACCCTCCAACCTAGTAACAGACGTGAAGCCTCACCCACGACGCACGTGTGGTGCAGTATGGCCTACTTGGCCTCAGAATAGGCATTGAGACATCGTGTGGATTAATAGTTGAATTGTCATAGTTTGGCACTATACCGTCGAGTGGGACGTATTTCTATTAAGTTAATAATAGTCTATTATGTATGGTGCATCGTTCGGTTAGAGCTATAAAGTGAGCAGTACCCCCATCGTTCCTGACGTTATCTGGAGTCTTAACCAGGCTGGGCAGACCACGTGTGGTGCTTGCATCCGAGGAGCTCTGGGCCAGGACGAGTGGATCTGTACATTGGATTACTTTACCCGGACGACGGCGAGCCCTCCACGGCTTGGATTATCTACATGCTTTGGGTGCTTTGATTATGCCATGGATAACGGCCAACACTGCTGAGTGTTGGAACTACCCCCCCCGAGAGGAGTCCAGGTGAGACGGCGCTCTACCCCGAGTGAGGTCGCCTCACGTCTCTTCGTTGTGGACCGGCAGCGACCGTCTACAAGAGGGCCCAGCTGTATTCATCTGCGGACCGAGGTTCTGTGGGCACCGTGTTCAGCACTCTGAATTCTCCCAAGAAATCGTCGGCCAGATGGGATATCGCCAGCGGCTCTCCTAACCCCCCCCCCCTACTGACTTACAACCAGCGGGACCCCCCCTTTAGTGTATCCAGCTATAATCATTTAAGTACCATCGCTATAGTTCCCTAAAGAACCAGGTTGTATACTTGCTCCCTGCGTAACCAGAGATTGGACATTCAATGTTGATTTACCTACGAATACTCATTTGCCTTACAAGTGCATTCAAATCATAAATGTCATTAAGTGAACGTTGTATATACCCTTTGCTATATAAAATATTCGATTTATACATTTGTGTGGACTTCGTTTCATCAGGTGGGAAAGTGTTCATCATATCTATATCATGTACTGGATGGCCAGAAGTTAAAGTACAAGCGGTAGTGGTTTAATGATACCATACTTATCAATACAGTCAGGGAATTGTACCCCTCAGTTACAATTGGTCCTTCGAGCCGGAGGGTAACTAGTGTAATATTAATATAGTGTTATTAATATTGAAATGGCCTATGATGAACACTCCACGAAACGGTCCTCCTAACGTAGAACGCCCGCAGCGCAGACGACAGCCACCTCAGTACTTAGAGGATTACGCTGTCAGTCAACTACCTAGCCTTCGACAAACGGTAAACGCGGTAAAAGTAGAAAGTAAAATTATGTCTGACCTTAACGACCAGGTTTCCCCGACCACAGAGGCCCTAGTGGGTTCTAATGTAACTGACCAAGCTCACGGTGGGGACCAGGAGGGAGCTGACATGCCTTTACCCCCCGCCAATACCGAAGAAGTAGTCCCCGACCAGCCCCGGGAGGAAGACAACCCTACAGAGAGAGAACTCTGCACGGAAGAAGAGGAGGAGAGCGCCGAGGAAATAGAGCTCCAGGACTCCCCAACGAGTACAGCCAGGAGCGGCTCACCCAGGAGCGGCTCACCTCAACAACCGTCTTCCCCCAGCGAAGCGGAGAGGATGCTATCACAGGCGTTCCTCGTCAGCCTGACAGCCTCTACCGAACGCGATCGACTTCAGGGTGAACGCGATCGACTCCAAGCACAGACGCTTAGCGAGCGCGAACAACTCCAAGCGCAGCAACGGAGCGAAGAAGAGCGCATACGCCTGGAGATGAGACGCCTTCAGACGGAAGAGAATATGGCAAGAGACCGGGCCGACGCCCAGCGCGCCGCTGCCGGTGCCCAAAGAGAAGCAGAGCGCGACCTCGCTCTCATCCAGCGCGAAACCGAGCGCGACAGACTACAAGCCGAGCGCGACAAGTTACAAGCGCAGCTAATGGAGCAGCTGATCCTCAAGGCAACACCCTCTCCCTCCGCCAGGGGTTCAAGGAACTCGTCGAGACAACAGTCAAGGGCAGCGTCTCCTAACCGAGCAAGCGACCCTGAACTTGACCAACAGACCAAGCCTATACCCCCCGCAGACCCCCTTCCCAGACCGGTCCAAGCGAGACCCAGCTACAAGGAAGGAGCGGCATACACTGCGGAGAAGCTAAATAAACGACTACAGGATCTAGAGGACCTGATAGAAGAAGAAGAGGGAGAGGAGGAGAACCAAGCCCGACGACAGCACAGTACTCCACCGGACCAGGAGGTCCAGTACAGCCCAGGCTATACCCCCGCGGCGCTGCGCTACAGACCCCCGACTCTATTCACGGGTGAGCATGACGCACGACCAGCCCCGAGGAATAGCACCGGGACCAGCGGGCCATGGTACCCTGCCGGTACCAGCCCACAGAGAGGCGCAAGAGGAGACTCGCCTAGGAGGCCTCTCCCCCAACGCTCGCCGATGTATCAGCCATCCACGGCGTCATACATTGCCACACCGACCACCAGACGGAGTGTGTACAGAACACTCGCCAGACAATATGACCCGTTGGGATGTATTCTACCTTACACCACCAGGGCAAAGATGATTGTACGAGCACTATGGGACAAGGACCAGGGCTGGGACGACCCAATACCCGCACACCTTGCCTCCACATGGAGAGAGTGGGAGACGGAACTCCGCTCACTCCCAGGCGTCAATATACGCCGCAGCTACTTCCCACCCACAGTGAGGCCAGAGACATGCAAGATGGATCTACACGTCTTCAGTGACGCCTCCGAAGTAGCCTATGGATCGGTGGCCTACTTGCGTGCCCAAGAGAAGGGAGGAGAGATACACACTGCTTTCATCCTGGCTCGCTCAAGAATAGCCCCACGAAAGCGACAATCTATCCCGCGTCTAGAGCTCTGCGCAGCCCTAGCAGGAGCGCATCTAGCCACGTTAATCCAACGTGAACTCACCATTCCGGTGCACAGAACAATCTTGTGGTCAGATTCCACGACAGTACTCACATGGATCAAGTCTGATTCATGCAGATACAAGGTCTTCGTGGGAGTCAGAGTCACCGAGATTCAAGAGTTAACATACGCAGCGAGCTGGCGGTATGTGGACACCAAACACAACCCAGCTGACGTCATCACCCGGGGAATGTCCCTAGATGACCTCACCCGTCGCAACATCTACAGTGACGGACCAGAATTCCTCAAGCTCCCGGAAGAAGAGTGGCCTACGCCCACCCCACGGGAAGCAAGTAAAGAGGAGGCTGAGAACAAGAAACCTATGTTCTGTGGACTGAGCACAGTCGCCTCCACAGACCCCAACATAGATGATTGCATTACCCTACAGAGTGCGCAGCTAAAGACATTCCTGCGGCACCACCCAGAGATTCAGCCCACTGCCGACATTTCAGCAGCTGACTACGAAGAAGCAGAACTTCTTCTACTACAACAAGCCCAGAGAGACTCGTTCCCCGATGAGCTAGACTGTCTACAGGGAGGAAAGCCCGTCCCATCAGACAGCAGACTGCTCCACCTGGCACCCGAGAGCGACGCCCATAATCTCATCAGAGTGGGTGGTCGTCTGCGGAGAGCCCCCAATCTACCGGATGACGTTAAGTACCTGATAGTCTTGAACAGCCGACACAAGGTCACAGAGCTGATCATAAAGAAATACGACGAGGATGTACACCACGCAGGAGCAGAGAGAGTCTTCGCGGAGATCAGACGTCGCTATTGGATACTTCAAGGAAGAGAAGCGGTGCAACGCTTCCAGCGAACCTGTCTAGACTGCCGAAAGTGGCGCGCGCAGCCCAGCATACCCCGGATGGCTGACCTACCTCCCTGTCGCCTCCGACTCGGCGACAAGCCATTCCACTCCACAGGCATGGACTGTTTTGGCCCGTTGTATATAAAGAAAGGAAGAGGAACCGAGAAGCGGTGGGGTATTGTATTCAAATGCATGACCACCAGAGCGATACATATCGAACTCCTTCCGACTATGAGCACAGACTCATTCCTTATGGCCTTCCGAAGATTCACATCGCGGAAAGGAAAACCGTCTACATTGTTGTCTGATCACGGGACAAACTTCAAAGGCGGAGAAAGAGAGCTGAGAGAGAGCTTCCAAGCTATGGGCCCAGAACTTAAGACCCACCTCGCTCCATCCCAGATTGACTTCCAGTTTAATCCCCCGAACGCACCCCACTTCGGTGGAACCTGGGAACGAGAAGTGCGTTCTATAAAGACAGCCCTGTACGCCGTGCTTGGGGCCCAGACTGTGGCGGAAGAAGTCCTAATGACAGTCCTCACGGAGATCGAGGGAGTATTGAACTCCAAGCCCCTCGGCTACGTCTCAAGTGATGTAGCAGATGTCGACCCAGTCACCCCCAACACACTTTTGATGGGGCGGCTGGACCCCGCGCTACCCCAGACAATGTACAGGCCTGAAGAAGCGAACGGCCGAAGAATGTGGAGGTACAGTCAAGTACTAGCTGACAAGTTCTGGAACAGCTTTCTACTCCACTACCTACCGTCTCTACAGACCCGCCAGAAGTGGGTAAAAGAGAGAGACAATTTGACAGAAGGAACAGTCGTCATGATTATCGACCAGTCACTACCCAGAGCTATGTGGCCGGCTGGCCGCGTAAGCAAAGTGATCACCGGTGCCGATGGCAAGGTCCGAGCAGCTGAAGTGCTCGTCCAAGGGCGAACTTACACACGACCCGTGGCGAGGCTAATAGAACTGCCCAGACTCCCAGACACTATCGATGACGACCATGACCCCACGACTTTGTGAGTTGACTGACCCTTACAGCGGACCTTGAGTGGTAGACAGTGCGGTTAATCTGTCTCTGCTTAGCTAATTAGGTGGGACTAATTAGGGGGCGGCTGTTGTGAAGGATCAGATTAAACCGAATATATATATTTATTTATGGATATATATTTAATAGTATTTGTATATCGTTTGATATCCCCTGTATATTCCTTGTACATATACACTGAATATCCCTTTAGTCTACTAACAGCCCATAATAGTTTCATTCTACCATTGGACGAGAACCTGGCGCCAGCAGCCAAGCCCCTTGGTTCAAGTTCAATCGTGCCGACAAACATGTCGTTACAAGCCCGGTTCCGCGTAGGAATACGTCTGGCGAAATACGAATGGTACTATTTGTTCACAGCGCATATATATATGGCGCAAGTAAAGTAGAACTTTCTTTTAGTCCATTAGTCCTTTACCCTCCAACCTAGTAACAGACGTGAAGCCTCACCCACGACGCACGTGTGGTGCAGTATGGCCTACTTGGCCTCAGAATAGGCATTGAGACATCGTGTGGATTAATAGTTGAATTGTCATAGTTTGGCACTATACCGTCGAGTGGGACGTATTTCTATTAAGTTAATAATAGTCTATTATGTATGGTGCATCGTTCGGTTAGAGCTATAAAGTGAGCAGTACCCCCATCGTTCCTGACGTTATCTGGAGTCTTAACCAGGCTGGGCAGACCACGTGTGGTGCTTGCATCCGAGGAGCTCTGGGCCAGGACGAGTGGACCTGTACATTGGATTACTTTACCCGGACGACGGCGAGCCCTCCACGGCTTGGATTATCTACATGCTTTGGGTGCTTTGATTATGCCATGGATAACGGCCAACACTGCTGAGTGTTGGAACTACCCCCCCCGAGAGGAGTCCAGGTGAGACGGCGCTCTACCCCGAGTGAGGTCGCCTCACGTCTCTTCGTTGTGGACCGGCAGCGACCGTCTACAAGAGGGCCCAGCTGTATTCATCTGCGGACCGAGGTTCTGTGGGCACCGTGTTCAGCACTCTGAATTCTCCCAAGAAATCGTCGGCCAGATGGGATATCGCCAGCGGCTCTCCTAACCCCCCCCCCCTACTGACTTACAACCAGCGGGACCCCCCCTTTAGTGTATCCAGCTATAATCATTTAAGTACCATCGCTATAGTTCCCTAAAGAACCAGGTTGTATACTTGCTCCCTGCGTAACCAGAGATTGGACATTCAATGTTGATTTACCTACGAATACTCATTTGCCTTACAAGTGCATTCAAATCATAAATGTCATTAAGTGAACATTGTATATACCCTTTGCTATATAAAATATTCGATTTATACATTTGTGTGGACTTCGTTTCATCAGGTGGGAAAGTGTTCATCATATCTATATCATGTACTGGATGGCCAGAAGTTAAAGTACAAGCGGTAGTGGTTTAATGATACCATACTTATCAATACAGTCAGGGAATTGTACCCCTCAGTTACAGTACTGTTTGTGATACTAAAAAAATCCAGAAAAAGAGTGTATATACATTTGACATAGAAACTGTGCATTGGGGGAGGTTGGGTAGGTGGGGTGCGGCTGTACATTGTTGGTGGGGGGGGGGGGGGGGGGGTTGGGTAGGGGACACACACACTATACATTGGAATACTGACATACATTTGACATAGAAACTGTACATTGGAGGAGGTTGGGTAGGTGGGGTGGGGTTGGGTGGGGCTGTACATTGGAATACTGACAAAGCCATGCTTGGTCTTTATTGTACAACTGGGTTAGGACATTTGTAGGGGCCAGTTTTGAATTGCAGTCTCCCGTAGGTGTTCTTTGAGAGTGTTTTTGAAGGTGGGTAGTGATTCACATTCCTTTACAGCTTTGGGTAGGGCGTTCCACATTGTTGTGGCATAATTGCGAAACGTGTTTAGTCCCTTGTTTGAGCCGAATCTGGGTTTTACATGATTTGTGGAGCTCCCTCTGGTGTTGTGATCGTGGTATTCACTGACCTTTGAGAAGTATTTTGACATGTACATGGGTACCTTGGTCGTGTAGTGTATCTTGTAGACCAGGCCCATTGCAAGTTGCTGTACTCTGTCGTCTACTCTAAGCCATCCTAGGTTAGCAAAGTGTGCAGGGGTGAGGTGGGTTCTAGGAGTCAGGTCAAGCAGTAGTCTGACTAGTTTGTTTTGAGATGTTTGTAATTTGGTTTTTAGTGCCTTTGAGGTGCTTTGGTACCATGAGGTGCAAGCATAGTCGTAGTACCCTTGAATGAGTGCTCCTGCCAGAGTCTTCAGGGTATTCTTGTTTACCAAGGAGGAGATCCGGTACAAGAATCGAGTTCGTAGATTGACTTTTTTTATTACATTGGATGCCATCCATGGAGTAGGATGCAATCCTACCTGGAGGGGAGAGAACAGATGGTGGAGGTAAACGGTGCTGTGGTGTTCCACAATGAAGCATACTAGGACCGCTACTGTTCCTAATTTATGCAAATGACATGTTGTCAGCTTGTGACTGCAATTTGTTCTTGTTCGCGGACGACTCAGCCTTGCTGGTCTCTGACAAGAACAAGTTACAGGTTGAAAAAACCCTCAGCTCAGAACTCGGCAGAATCTGCACCTGGCTCGCTGATAACAAACTATCATTACACCTGGGTAAAACAGAGTCCATTATCTTCGGATCAAATAACAAACTCAGCAAGACCGATGGCTTCTCAGTTACAGTGGGTGAGAAATTGTCACAAGGAAAGATGAAATTACATACTTGGGTTCCATCCTAGAGGCAAATCTTTCCTGTAACAAAATGGCATCCAATGTAATCAAAAAAGTCAACCAACAAACTAGATTCTTGTACCGGATCTCCTCTCTGGTAAACAAGAATACCCTGAAGATTCTGGCAGGAGCACTCATTCAAGGGTACTACGACTATGCTTGCACCTCATGGTACCAAAGCACCTCAAAGGCGCTAAAAACAAGATTACAAACATCACTACTGTACACTGTACATTGGAATATTGACAAAGCCATACTTGGTCATTTACTGTACATTGGAGGGGGTTGGGTTAGGACATCAATGTGGAACGCCCTACTCACAGCTGTAAAGGAATGTGAATCACTACCCACTTTTAAAACCACTCTCAAGGAGCACCTACGGGAGACTGCAATTCGAAACTGGCCCCTGTAAATGTCCTAACCCAACCCCCTCCAATGTACAGTAAATGTCCTAACCCAATAATACACGAGACCCTCTTCTTGGGACCAAGTAAGGTTTAGTCGATAATCCAATGTAGTTACCCCCCCCCACCCCGCCTACCCACCCCACCCACCCAACCACCTCCTATGTACAGTTCCCCACCCCCACCCCACCTCATCCAATGTACAGTTTCTTCGTCAAATGTATATACTCTCTTTTGTAGACTCTTTTTGTATCACAAACAGTACTGTATTTGTAAATCTGGTATGTCATAAATGTATAGATGTAGCAGTACTGTCTACCTGTATGTCATGTATGTCATATATGTTATGATGAATTGAAAATGGGGGACCCTGATGTAAACAAGATGAAAGTCTTTCTCTGGTCTGCATCCCCTTAAAAATTGTGTGTATCGAGCTGTACTGTATTGTACCCATTCTGGAATCTGTTAATAACATTTTCAAACAATCAATCAATCAATCAATCAATCAATCAATCAATCAATCAATCAATCAATCAATGTGGCATAATAGCGAAACGTGTTTAGTCCCTTGTTTGAGACTAATCTGGGTTTAACATGATTTGTGGAGCTCCCTCTTGTGTTGTGGTTGTGGTATTCACTGACCTTTGGGAAGTATTTTGACATGTACATGGGTACCTTAGTCGTATAGTGTATCTTGTAGACCAGGCCCATTGCAAGTTGCTGTACTCTGTCGTCTACTCTAAGCCATCCTAGGTTGTCAAAGTGGGCAGGGGTGAGGTGGGTTCTAGGAGTAAGGTCAAGCAGTAGTCTGACCAGTTTGTTTTGTGACGTTTGTAATTTTGTTTTTAGTGCCTTTGAGGTGCTTTGGTACCATGAGGTGCAAGCATAGTCGTAGTACCCTTGAATGAGTGCTCCTGCCAGAGTCTTCAGGGTATTCTTGTTTACCAGAGAGGAGATCCGGTACAAGAATCTAGTTTGTTGTGTGAGGATTGGTTAATTCCCCGCCACACGCTCCGCTCCTTTAAGGTACTGTGTTGATTGGTGCATTCCCCGCCACACGCTTTTGGAGCAAGTATCAATTCCAGCACGCACCTGTCATAGTTTTTGATTAGCGCCCCAGAGGCTTTTTATACTGGGACTTCCCTTCAATCGATGTGGGGTCGTTTTGAATACTTCTATTTCTGCCTGTTGTTCCCCGTTGCTCTACTCTCCCTCCAGGACATCTGTGGATTGCCGCTGGTGAAGACCTTGTTCCCCCCGTTTTGAGCTGCGCCTCGTTTACCCGCTTTACTCTTGCGCTTTGGTGAGTTTGAACCAAACCCCTTTTTGGACTATTCTGTTTTGTGTGTTTTGAAGAACACTGAAGAGTTCTATTTTTGCTTACACTTGACTCAGCTAAGTTGTGTGTTAAAGGAGACACTGAAGATTATCATTTTGCTTGCACTGGACTCAGCTGGGGTGTGTGTTTAGAAGAGACACTGAAGATTATCGTTTTTGTTTTGCACTGACCCTCAGCTAAATTGTGTGTTGTGGTGAACACTGAAGATATCGTTTTGTTTGTTCTGGACTCAGCTAAGGGAGGAGGAGACCGCACTGCCTCTGTGTGATGTGGACTGTTATTGATCTCTCTCTCTCTCTCTCTTTTCCACCTCGAGTTGAAGCTGGGAGTATCTGCAGAGCCGCTTCGGCGTCAACACCGTTTCCCCACCTCAAACACCAAGAGGATCTGCAGAGCCGCAGATAACTCTGCTGAAGGCAGTCTCCCTTTGTTTCAAGATTGTTACTTGCTCCTTTTTGACTCTGAAAATAAATACGCCCTAGTATTTGGCTAACTCTGAACACCTCAAGGGACACCTACGGGAGACTGCAATTCAACACTGGCCCCTGTAAATATCCTAACCCAACCCCCTCCAATGTACAGTCATTTACCTAGTATGGTTTTGTCAATAGTTCAATGTACAATTGTGTTTGTTTGTACAGTGTCTCCTCCCCCCCCCCCCTCAATGTACAGTGTTACTTGTTTATACAGTGTGCCCCCCGCCCCCCCCCCCCCCCCCCCCAACCACCTCCAATGTAAATTACCCAGTATGGTTGTCAATATCCCAATGTACCCAACCCCCCCCACCCAACCTCCTCCAATGTACAGTTTCTACGTCAAATGTATATACTCCCTTTTCTTGACTCCTTCTGTATCACAAACAGTACTGTATTTGCAAATCTGGTATGTCATAAATGTATAGATGTAGCAGTACTGACTATCTGTATGTCATGTATGTCATATATGTCTATATGAATTGAAAATGGGGGACCCTGATGGAAACAAGACAAACGTCTTTCTCAGGTCTGCATCCCCTTAACAATTGTATGTATTGAGCCGTACTGTATTGTACCCATTCTGCAATCTGTTAAATAAAGTTTTCATTCATTCATTCATTCACCTGTCTGTGCCGTGCGTTTGAGGTCGGTTTCAAACCCTAACACGTTGGTTGACTTTTTTTATTACAACATTGGATGCCATTTTGTCACAGGAAAGATTAGCCTCTAGGATGGAACCTAGGTATGTAATTTCATCTTTCGTTGTGACCATATTGTCACCCACTGTAACTGAGAAGCCATCGGCCTTGCTGAGTTTGTTATTTGAACCGAAGAGAATGGACTCTGTTTTACCCAGGTGTAATGACCAGAGGGAGTTCCACAAATCATGTGCAACCCAGATTCGGCACAAACAAGGGACTAAACACATTGCGCAATTATGCCACAACAATGTGGAACGCCCTACCCACAGCCGTAAAAAGATGTGAATCCCTACCCACATTCAAAACCGCTCTTAAAGAGCACCTACGGGAGGCTGCAATTCGAAACTGGCCACTGTAAATGTCCAACCCCCCCCCCTCCTAATAGACAGCCTCCTCCCCACCGTATGTATATTTTTTCTCTCCGCCCACCCACCCCCTCCTAATGTACAGTCTCCTCCCCATCATATCTATGTATATATTCTCTGTTAGGATCTCTGGGTAACAGTACTGTATATTTGCATATCGTATATGTCACAAATGTAACAGTATATACCTGTATGTCATGTATGTCCCTATGCCATAAATGTCATGATGTCATGTATGTTGTGTATGTCATAAATGTCACTATGAATTGAAAATGGGGGACCCTGATGTAAACAAGACAAACGTCTTTCTCTGGTCTGCATCCCCTTAACAATTGTGTGTATTGAGCCGTACTGTATTGTACCCATTCTGAAATCTGTTAAATAAAGTATTCATTCATTCTCTCTCACCAGCTCTGTATTATCTGACTAAAATATATTACTCTACATACATTTTTTAATAACACAACACCTCCCACAATGCAACCGGTCTAGTCCCTTTGTGTGTGTGTGTGTGTGTGTGTGTGTGTGAATGAATGAATGAATGAAATGAATGAATGAATGAATGAAAACTTTATTTAACAGATTGCAGAATGGGTACAATACAGTACGGCTCAATACAATTGTTAAGGGGATGCAGACCTGAGAAAGACGTTTGTCTTGTTTCCATCAGGGTCCCCCATTTTCAATTCATATAGACATTTATGACATACACAACATACATGACATTTATGGCATAGGGACATATAGGTGTGCGTGTGTGTGTGCGCGCGCGCACGCGGCACAGCAGAAAAGCACACGCACACACACAGATTCACACACAGAGCAATGTGATCAACATTCAACATGATGTCACACAGGCACATGTCCTCCTTACCTGCAAGTAATGTGTCACTTTCTATGTGTCCCTGTTTTTTGCTAAAGGAATCGAATCCCATTGTTGCATGAATGAATTGCCGTTCAACAAGTCACTGTTTTACTGTAGCGTAGACAGTAAAGTGCATTGAATGGGGGAAGACTTGTAAAAAGGCACAGCACTGCAGTGTAATTGAAAAAGGAACTATTTGCAATTGTGTCCAATGAGAAACAAATGATTTCCAGATAGACCGCTTCCTCCACAAGTCCAAAATAATAGCAATTGTTTCTTGCCATCTATAAGAGGGCTTTTGTCGGCAGGTTCTTTCGCTTACGGCCATACCAACCTGAACACGCCCGATCTCGTCCGATCTCGGAAGCTAAGCAGGTTCGGGCCTGGTTAGTACTTGGATGGGAGACCGCCTGGGAATACCAGGTGCAGTAAGCATTTTGCACAGCAAGGAGGCGCTACTGATCCATCATAAAACACCACACACACACACACGCATAAAGAATGACTGGGTACAAAGAGACGGATGACTAATAATAATAATAATAATAAACTTTATTTCTATAGCACCTTTCATACAATAATTGCAGCTCAAAGTGCTTCACAGCAGTAAAGCACACACAGATTCACACACAGAGCAATGTGATTGATTGATTGTTTGAAAATGTTATTAACAGATTGCAGAATGGGTACAATACAGTACAGCTTAATACACACAATTGTTAAGGGGATGCAGACCAGAGAAAGACTTTCGTCTTGTTTACAACAGGGTCCCCCATTTTCAATTCATCATAACATATATGACATACATGACATACATGACATACAGGTAGACAGTACTGCTACATCTATCTATACATTTATGACATACCAGATTTACAAATACAGTACTGTTTGTGATACAAAAATAGTCTAAAAAAGAGAGTATATACATTTGACGAAGAAACTGTACACTGGATGAGGTGGGGTGGGGGGGAACTGTACATAGGAGGTGGTTGGGAGGTTGGGTGGGTGGGGTGTGTAGGAGGGGTGGGGGGGGGGGGGGGGGGGCGGGTAACTGTACATTGGATTATCGACGAAACCTTACTTGGTCCCAAGAAGAGGGTCTTGTGTATTATTGGGTTAGGACATTTACTGTACATTGGAGGGGGTTGGGTTAGGACATTTACAGGGGCCAGATTCGAATTGCAGTCTCCCGTAGGTGCTCCTTGAGAGTGGTTTTAAAAGTGGGTAGTGATTCACATTCCTTTACAGCTGTGGGTAGGGCGTTCCACATTGATGTGGCATAATTGCGAAACGTGTTTAGTCCCTTGTTTGAGCCGAATCTGGGTTTAACATGATTTGTGGAGCTCCCTCTGGTGTTGTGGTCGTGGTATTCACTGACCTTTGGGAAGTATTTTGACATGTACATGGGTACCTTAGTCGTGTAGTGTATCTTGTAGACCAGGCCCATTGCAAGTTGCTGTACTCTGTCGTCTACTCTAAGCCATCCTAGGTTGTCAAAGTGGGCAGGGGTGAGGTGGGTTCTAGGAGTAAGGTCAAGCAGTAGTCTGACCAGTTTGTTTTGTGATGTTTGTAATTTTGTTTTTAGTGCCTTTGAGGTGCTTTGGTACCATGAGGTGCAAGCATAGTCGTAGTACCCTTGAATGAGTGCTCCTGCCAGAGTCTTCAGGGTATTCTTGTTTACCAGAGAGGAGATCCGGTACAAGAATCTAGTTCGTTGGTTGACTTTTTTTATTACAACATTGGATGCCATTTTGTCACAGGAAAGATTAGCCTCTAGGATGGAACCTAGGTATGTAATTTTATCTTTCCTTGTGACAATATTGTCACCCACTGTAACTGAGAAGCCGCCCATCGGCCTTGCTGAGTTTGTTATTTGAACCGAAGAGAATGGACTCTGTTTTACCCAGGTGTAATGACCAGAGGGAGTTCCACAAATCATGTGCAACCCAGATTCGGCACAAACAAGGGACTAAACACATTTCGCAATTATGCCACAACAATGTGGAACGCCCTACCCACAGCCGTAAAAAGATGTGAATCCCTACCCACATTCAAAACCGCTCTTAAAGAGCACCTACGGGAGGCTGCAATTCGAAACTGGCCACCGTAAATGTCCAACCCCCCCCCCCCCCCCCCTAATGTACAGTCTCCTCCCCATCATATGTATATATTCTCTGTTAGGATCTCTGGGTAACAGTACTGTATATTTTCATATCGTATATGTCACAAATGTAACAGTATATGCCTGTATGTCATGTATGTCCCTATGCCATAAATGTCATGATGTCATGTATGTTGTGTATGTCATAAATGTCACTATGAATTGAAAATGGGGGACCCTGATGTAAACAAGACAAACGTCTTTCTCTGGTCTGCATCCCCTTAACAATTGTGTGTATTGAGCCGTACTGTATTGTACCCATTCTGCAATCTGTTAAATAAAGTATTCATTCATTCTCTCTCACACCAGCTCTGTATTATCTAAAATATATTACTCTACATACATTTTTTAATAACACAACACCTCCCACAATGCAACCGGTCTAGTCCCTGTGTGTGTGTGTGTGTGTGCGTGTGTGTGTGCGCGCGCGCGCGCGGCACAGCAGAAAAGCACACGCACACACACACACAGATTCACACAGAGCAATGTGATCATCAACATTCAACATGTCACACAGGCACATGTCCTCCTTACCTGCAAGTAATGTGTCACTTTCTATGTGTCCCTGTTTTTTGCTAAAGGAATCGAATCCCATTGTTGCATGAATGAATTGCCGTTCAACAAGTCACTGTTTTACTGTAGCGTAGACAGTAAAGTGCATTGAATGGGGGAAGACTTGACTGCAGTGTAATTGAAAAAGGAACTATTTGCAATTGTGTCCAATGAGAAACAAATGATTTCCAGATAGACCGCTTCCTCCACAAGTCCAAAATAATAGCAATTGTTTCTTGCCATCTATAAGTGGGCTTTTGTCGGCAGGTTCTTTCGCTTACGGCCATACCAACCTGAACACGCCCGATCTCGTCCGATCTCGGAAGCTAAGCAGGTTCGGGCCTGGTTAGTACTTGGATGGGAGACCGCCTGGGAATACCAGGTGCAGTAAGCATTTTGCACAGCAAGGAGGCGCTACTGATCCATCATAAAACACCACACACACACACACACGCATAAAGAATGACTGGGTACAAAGAGATGGATGACTAATAATAATGATAATAATAATAAACTTTATTTCTATAGCACCTTTCATACAATAATTGCAGCTCAAAGTGCTTCACAGCAGTAAAGCACACACAGATTCACACACAGAGCAATGTGATTGATTGATTGTTTGAAAATGTTATTAACAGATTGCAGAATGGGTACAATACAGTACAGCTCAATACACACAATTGTTAAGGGGATGCAGACCAGAGAAAGACTTTCGTCTTGTTTACATCAGGGTCCCCCATTTTCAATTCATCATAACATATATGACATACATGACATACAGGTAGACAGTACTGCTACATATCTATACATTTATGACATACCAGATTTACAAATACAGTACTGTTTGTGATACAAAAATAGTCTAAAAAAGAGAGTATATACATTTGACGAAGAAACTGTACATTGGATGAGGTGGGGTGGGGGGGGAACTGTACATAGGAGGTGGTTGGGAGGTTGGGTGGGTGGGGTGTGTAGGAGGGGTGGGGAGGGGGGGGGGGGGTAACTGTACATTGGATTATCGACGAAACCTTACTTGGTCCCAAGAAGAGGGTCTTGTGTATTATTGGGTTAGGACATTTACTGTACATTGGAGGGGGTTGGGTTAGGACATTTACAGGGGCCAGATTCGAATTGCAGTCTCCCGTAGGTGCTCCTTGAGAGTGGTTTTAAAAGTGGGTAGTGATTCACATTCCTTTACAGGCTGTGGGTAGGGCGTTCCACATTGATGTGGCATAATTGCGAAACGTGTTTAGTCCCTTGTTTGAGCCGAATCTGGGTTTAACATGATTTGTGGAGCTCCCTCTGGTGTTGTAGTCGTGGTATTCACTGACCTTTGGGAAGTATTTTGACATGTACATGGGTACCTTAGTCGTGTAGTGTATCTTGTAGACCAGGCCCATTGAAAGTTGCTGTACTCTGTCGTCTACTCTAAGCCATCCTAGGTTGTCAAAGTGGGCAGGGGTGAGGTGGGTTCTAGGTGTAAGGTCAAGCAGTAGTCTGACCAGTTTGTTTTGTGATGTTTGTAATTTTGTTTTTAGTGCCTTTGAGGTGCTTTGGTACCATGAGGTGCAAGCATAGTCGTAGTACCCTTGAATGAGTGCTCCTGCCAGAGTCTTCAGGGTATTCTTGTTTACCAGAGAGGAGATCCGGTACAAGAATCTAGTTCGTTGGTTGACTTTTCTTATTACACTGGATGCCATTTTGTCACAGGAAAGATTAGCCTCTAGGATGGAACCTAGGTATGTAATTTCATCTTTCCTTGTGACAATATTGTCACCCACTGTAACTGAGAAGCCGTCCATCGGCCTTGCTGAGTTTGTTATTTGAACCGAAGAGAATGGACTCTGTTTTACCCAGGTGTAATGACCAGAGGGAGTTCCACAAATCATGTGCAACCCAGATTCGGCACAAACAAGGGACTAAACACATTTCGCAATTATGCCACAACAATGTGGAACGCCCTACCCACAGCCGTAAAAAGATGTAAATCCCTACCCACATTCAAAACCGCTCTTAAAGAGCACCTACGGGAGTCTTGTTTACATCAGGGTCCGCCATTTTCAATTCATCATAACATATATGACATACATGACATACAGGTAGACAGTACTGCTACATCTATACATTTATGACATACCAGATTTACAAATACAGTACTGTTTGTGATACAAAAAGAGTCTAAAAAAGAGAGTATATACATTTGACAAAGAAACTGTACATTGGATGTGGGGGGGAACTGTACATAGGAGATGGTTGGGTGGGTGGGGTGGGTAGGCGGGGTGGGGGGGGGGGGGGTAACTACGTTGGATTATCGACGAAACCTTACTTGGTCCCAAGAAGAGGGTCTCGTGTATTATTGGGTTAGGACATTTACTGTACATTGGAGGGGGTTGGGTTAGGACATTTACAGGGGCCAGTTTCGAATTGCAGTCTCCCGTAGGTGCTCCTTGAGAGTGGTTTTAAAAGTGGGTAGTGATTCACATTCCTTTACAGCTGTGAGTAGGGCGTTCCACATTGATGTCCTAACCCAACCCCCTCCAATGTACAGTAAATGACCAAGTATGGCTTTGTCAATATTCCAATGTACAGTGTACACTGTACAGTGTCCCCCACCCACCCCCCCGACCCACCCAACCACCTCCAATGTACAGTCCCCCCCCCACCCACCCAACCCCACCCCACCTACCCAACCTCCTCCAATGTACAGTTCCCCCCCACCCACCCAACCCCACCCCACCTACCCAACCTCCTCCAATGTACAGTTTCTACGTCAAATGTATATACTCTCTTTTCTGGACTCTTTTTGTATCACAAACAGTACTGTATTTGCAAATCTGGTATGTCATAAATGTATAGATGTAGCAGTACTGTCTACCTGTATGTCGTGTGTGTCATATATGTTATGATGAATTGAAAATGGGGGACCCTGATGTAAACAAGACGAAAGTCTTTCTCTGGTCTGCATCCCCTTAACAATTGTATATATTGAGCTGTACTGTACTGTACCCATTCTGCAATCTGTTAATAAAGTTTCTAATCAATCAATCAATCAATCAATCAATCAATCAATCAATGTGGCATAATAGCGAAATGTGTTTAGTCCCTTGTTTGAGACTAATCTGGGTTTAACATGATTTGTGGAGCTCCCTCTTGTGTTGTGGTTGTGGTATTCACTGACCTTTGGGAAGTATTTTGACATGTACCTTAGTCGTATAGTGTATCTTGTAGACCAGGCCCATTGCAAGTTGCTGTACTCTGTCGTCTACTCTAGGCCATCCTAGGTTGTCAAAGTGGGCAGGGGTGAGGTGGGTTCTAGGAGTAAGGTCAAGCAGTAGTCTGACCAGTTTGTTTTGTGATGTTTGTAATTTTGTTTTTAGTGCCTTTGAGGTGCTTTGGTACCATGAGGTGCAAGCATAGTCGTAGTACCCTTGAATGAGTGCTCCTGCCAGAGTCTTCAGGGTATTCTTGTTTACCAGAGAGGAGATCCGGTACAAGAATCTAGTTCGTTGGTTGACTTTTTTTATTACAACATTGGATGCCATTTTGTCACAGGAAAGATTAGCCTCTAGGATGGAACCTAGGTATGTAATTTCACCTTTCCTTGTGACAATATTGTCACCCACTGTAACTGAGAAGCCGCCCATCGGCCTTGCTGAGTTTGTTATTTGAACCGAAGAGAATGGACTCTGTTTTACCCAGGTGTAATGACCAGAGGGAGTTCCACAAATCATGTGCAACCCAGATTCGGCACAAACAAGGGACTAAACACATTTCGCAATTATGCCACAACAATGTGGAACGCCCTACCCACAGCCGTAAAAAGATGTGAATCCCTAACCACATTCAAAACCGCTCTTAAAGAGCACCTACGGGAGGCTGCAATTCGAAACTGGCCACCGTAAATGTCCAACCCCCCCCCCCTAATGTACAGTCTCCTCCCCATCATATGTATATATTCTCTGTTAGGATCTCTGGGTAACAGTACTGTATATTTTCATGTCGTATATGTCACAAATGTAACAGTATATACCTGTATGTCATGTATGTCCCTATGCCATAAATATCATGATGTCATGTATGTTGTGTATGTCATAAATGTCACTATGAATTGAAAATGGGGGACCCTGATGTAAACAAGGCGAAAGTCTTTCTCTGGTCTGCATCCCCTTAACAATTGTGTGTATTGAGCCGTACTGTATTGTACCTGTTCTGAAGGGCCAGATTAACACTGAGAATCTACGTTTTATTATTTTATATAACTTGTATATTATTTATATATATAAGCTATATCCCTATAAGCCTCCGTTTGAATCATAGCATTATTCGCTTTCCTCATTGGATAATGCCCTTGACACCCACGGCGCCAACAATCGCGCCCCTCAGACAAGTTCAAAGACGAGTTCGGACAAGTCGAGACATGCCCTTGGGCAGCGCATTGATTCCAGACAAGAGATTCGGTTGCGCCCTAGAAAGCCCTCTACGTATATATATTGTGGAAGGCGCAGCAGCAGTAGTGCGAAGTGAACAAGTGAAAGTGTGAATCTAATGCAGTTCGTCCTTAGAGTTCGTCAGAAGTAAAGTAGCAGCAGTTGAACCTAACGTATTGAGCAGTTCGTCATTACAGTTAACGCAGTAACGTTAACCCAGTTCGTCTAGTAGCAGAGTCAAGTGCGACCTAACCTAACGTGAAGTAAAGAGTTCGTCATTTAGTGTGAATCGTATTACAGCAGTTCGTTCGGTGTGCATCATTAACAAGCAGTTCGTTTGTTTAGTAACTAGCATGAACCTTAGCAAGTGTGTGTGGACTTAACGTAATTAGTGCCAGAACACGAGGTGAACCTAGCAGCAGAACTATTGGACATGTGCGCATTGGAACCTACCGCGGCGATATTGTAGAACCATTATTGGTGGATTATAGTGACTTGTGGAAACGTAGTACCGTGGAGAAGAGCATCGTTAATACCACTGTCGTTTGGATTTAACTACCCTGAAGATTCTACATCGGGCTAGCTTCGGGGACGAAGCTGGCTGGCTATCATCATTGCTATCGGGCATTGGATTACAGCTATTACCTTGCTACTGAGCACTTGGATTATAAAGACCGGATCCGTATGAGAACCCCTTTTCTTCAAGTGACCAGCCTGAGTATCCGTACATTCTTCATTCCTCTGGAGCTTACAACTCTGTGGGAGGATATCACCAGTCTCCAGCTGTACCCTCGTTTGCCCCCCTATATTGCCATCTCACGCCAGGCGGCGTCTGGTCTAGTATACCTAGCCTAGGAATTATTCATTCCCACAGACTTTGCTACTCTCTGACTTTCTAATATCATTCGCCATAAAAGAGCGACCCAGTAATTATCAGTTGTATCTTCTGCATAACAATAAAATACTGTAAATGATATCTCTTTGTCACCGTGCCGTCTATTTGAGTGTCTGCCATAATTAACTGTACTGTCTGGCAAGTAATAATAATAATAATATGTAGTAGTGGTTTAATCTATCACAATCTTTAATACAGTCAGGGTTTTGTAACCCCTCAGTTACAGTACCCATTCTGCAATCTGTTAAATAAAGTATTCATTCATTCTCTCTCACACCAGCTCTGTATTATCTAAAATATATGAATGAATGAATGAAAACTTTATTTAACAATACAGTACGGCTCAATACATACAATTGTTAAGGGGATGCAGACCTGAGAAAGACGTTTGTCTTGTTTCCATCAGGGTCCCCCATTTTCAATTCATATAGACATATATGACATACATGACATACAGATAGTCAGTACTGCTACATCTATACATTTATGACATAACAGATTTGCAAATACAGTACTGTTTGTGATACAGAAGGAGTCAAGAAAAGGGAGTATATACATTTGACGTAGAAACTGTACATTGGAGGAGGTTGGGTGGGGGGGGGTTGGGTACATTGGGATATTGACAACCATACTGGGTAATTTACATTGGAGGTGGTTGGGGGGGCCGGGGGGCACACTGTATAAACAAGTAACACTGTACATTGAGGGGGGGGGGGGGGGGGAGGAGACACTGTACAAACAAACACAATTGTACATTGAACTATTGACACAACCATACTAGGTAAATGACTGTACATTGGAGGGGGTTGGGTTAGGATATTTACAGGGGCCAGTGTTGAATTGCAGTCTCCCGTAGGTGTCCCTTGAGAGAGGTTTTGAAAGTGGGTAGTGATCCACATTCCTTTACAGCTTTGGGTAGGGCGTTCCACATTGATGTGGCATAATTGCGAAACGTGTTTAGTCCCTTATTTGAGCCGAATCTGGGTTTAACATGATTTGTGGAGCTCCCTCTGGTGTTGTGATCGTGGTATTCACTGACCTTTGGGAAGTATTTTGACATGTACATGGGTACCTTGGTCGTGTAGTGTATCTTGTAGACCAGGCCCATTGCAAGTTGTTGTACTCTGTCGTCTACTCTAAGCCATCCTAGGTTGTCAAAGTGGGCAGGGGTGAGGTGGGTTCTAGGAGTAAGGTCAAGCAGTAGTCTGACCAGTTTGTTTTGAGATGTTTGTAATTTTGTTTTTAGCGCCTTTGAGGTGCTTTGGTACCATGAGGTGCAAGCATAGTCGTAGTACCCCTGAATGAGTGCTCCTGCCATATTACTCTACATACATTTTTTAATAACACAACACCTCCCACAATGCAACCGGTCTAGTCCCTTTGTGTGTGTGTGTGCGTGACGCGGCACAGCAGAAAAGCACACGCACACAGATTCACACACAGAGCAATGTGATCAACATTCAACATGTCACACAGGCACATGTCCTCCTCCTCCTTACCTGCAAGTAATGTGTCACTTTCTATGTGTCCCTGTTTTTTGCTAAAGGAATCGAATCCCATTGTTGCATGAATGAATTGCCGTTCAACAAGTCACTGTTTTACTGTAGCGTAGACAGTAAAGTGCATTGAATGGGGGAAGACTTTCTACGCCAAATGTATATACACTCCTTTTCTGGACACTTTTGTATCACAAACAGTACTGTATTTGCAAATCTGATATGTCATAAATGTATAGATGTAGCAGTACTGTCTATCTGTATGTCATGTATGTCATATATGTTATGATGAATTGAAAATGGGGGACCCTGATGTAAACAAGACGAAAGTCTTTCTCTGGTCTGCATCCCCTTAACAATTGTATTGAGATGTACTGTACCCATTCTGCAATCTGTTAATAAACTTTTCAATCAATCAATCAATTTCAAGACTTGTAAAAAGGCACAGCACTGCAGTGTAATTGAAAAAATAACTATTTGCAATTGTGTCCAATGAGAAACAAATGATTTCCAGATAGACCGCTTCCTCCACAAGTCCAAAATAATAGCAATTGTTTCTTGCCATCTATAAGTGGGCTTTTGTCGGCAGGCAGGTTCTTTCGCTTACGGCCATACCAACCTGAACACGCCCGATCTCGTCCGATCTCGGAAGCTAAGCAGGTTCGGGCCTGGTTAGTACTTGGATGGGAGACCGCCTGGGAATACCAGGTGCAGTAAGCATTTTGCACAGCAAGGAGGCGCTACTGATCCATCATAAAACACCACACACACACGCATAAAGAATGACTGGGTACAAAGAGATTGATGACTAATAATAATAATAAACTTTATTTCTATAGCACCTTTCATACAATAATTGCAGCTCAAAGTGCTTCACAGCAGTAAAGCACACACAGATTCACACACAGAGCAATGTGATTGATTGATTGTTTGAAAATGTTATTAACAGATTACAGAATGGGTACAATACAGTACAGCTCAATACACACAATTGTTAAGGGGATGCAGACCAGAGAAAGACTTTCGTCTTGTTTACATCAGGGTCCCCCATTTTCAATTCATCATAACATATATGACATACATGACATACAGGTAGACAGTACTGCTACATCTATCTATACATTTATGACATACCAGATTTACAAATACAGTACTGTTTGTGATACAAAAATAGTCTAAAAAAGAGAGTATATACATTTGACGAAGAAACTGTACATTGGATGAGGTGGGGTGGGGGGGAACTGTACATAGGAGGTGGTTGGGAGGTTGGAGGTTCCCGGGAGGGCGACGGATCCGACCGTGCGAAGAGGCACTCAAGCAACTCAACGCACAGGGTGAGCAGACCGTGGCCTGACCCCACGACTACACACACGCACAACCCGCATGCCACCCGGGAACGAACGGAGGGAACAACCTCGTTACTGCCCCCAGAAATCACGGGGTCAAGAGCAAACCCAACCCCGTGGCAAGGCCGTAGCAGCGGAGCGCGAAGGAAGACCCAGACCCACTGAAGGGACTGGATCCCCTGGAAAACGGGGGCCCGGAGAGGTCAATGACGCCAGGCATCAAGACCCCACCAGGCGGTCACTTAGTGACACCAGCGTATTCGGATAAGGCCCCTCCAAGAGCGGGCCCTTTCCCCCCAATAGCACACCGCCTGGCACACTGACCCTGCAGAACAGGCAGTCAGCATGGCCGTAAGCACACAAAAAAGGTTAACCAACGGAAGCAGGCAGCGCACCGGGGAAAACCAGGCAACAGGCTGTAACCTGAGCCTGGAGCACTGCGGACGAGACAGGCGCCAAAGGAGTTAGCTGAGAACAGCCCCCCCGGCGGAAGGGGCGTATGCTGGTGTTGTTGCATGACCAAGCCTCCATTTAAAAAAAAAAAACCACCCAGAGGGGTTGAGGCAGAGAAGGCTGACATGATTGGCAGACGCCATGAACGTGCAGGGGCACCCTCAACCGGGTAACCCGGGAGTTGACACTGCTCCAACACACCAGGGAATCAACCACCTTGTCGTTACCCAATGCGGTGGTTGTTCCTATAACCTCTCAAGAAAAAACTCCAAAACACACCTGCGGGTACACACTGGCTATACCGCAGTACAAGTGTTTCAGTTTTCAAAAAAGGGTTATTCCAGGCCTACGGGTCGACGAACATTACTTCGGACCGGGCCCGGCGGCACGGGAAGTACACAGGGTTACCAGAGGAGGTCCAGAAGACCACCCCAACAGCCCTCTCTTCTGAGAGAGGAGCGAAGAAAAGAGAACCAGCCCTAAGCCTACCGCACTTGGTATTCCCAGGCGGTCTCCCAACCAAGTACTAACCAGGACCGAACCTGCGTAGCGTCCGAGATCGAACGAGATCGGGCGTGTACAGGTTGGCATGGCCGTAAGCCATTACGACAGTGCAGAGTACAACATGTACCCAACAAAGGGTCTCCATAACGCCTAACCCTATGACACCCGGACCGACCTGGCATTTTTCCCCCTGAAAAAAGCACAAGTCCCTCAGGGTACCAGAACAGCAGATCTGCATCCCTGGCGGACAACGGGTTAACTGACCTGGACCAGCGTGACCAGACCAGTCCCGAGTCCTAACCACGCCGACATGCCCACTCCAGAAGAGGGGGCAGACATGCGTGTCGATCTAAAACATGAAAAGAGGGCGCCACCCAGACGGTCCCATTTGGACCGTGCTCAGTGGCCCACCCCAAGGGCGTGAGACCCCTCTACCTATGTTCAGATCTATTCCGTTAACATCCCCCAGATATGAACGAGAATTCATCGAGACAACCTAGTAAACTGGCGCTCGGAAGAGACAAAACTCCACCCCGGTTGCCCTATAAAAACGCTGTTTTAACAAGCAACCAAGGCGCACTTAGCCCCTGTGTGATTCTGTAACAGAAAACACACCGAGCCAGCACTATGTATGCGTCGAGACCCAAACACATCAATGGATAGTCTATCAAGACACCATTGTTCCTCCAAGTCGCCTGGGAGAACGACACGGAGCCGTCGTGCTTCATGTACCTTCCTCTTTTTATTCAAAAAAGAAAGAACACAGACTGACATGAATCCCTCGTGACGCAGGCTGAGGGTATTTTTTTTTTACATTTTTACATCCCACCACCCTCCCATAGGGAGGAGACGGAAATCCCCAGAGAGACTTCCCACGCGAGCTGTATAGATTGAAAAGAATATATTGCAACAGTGAGCTATGTAATATTCGGATTAGGGCTCTCCGAAGGGGAGGCACTGAACCAATACACTCAATACTCAAATTGAATCGAATACACATACAATAGAGCATCACTCCTTTTCGAAGTTCTACTCATCTTGACAATCTGAGGAGGAGGCTCTGAACTCTGAGGAGGCTCCCTCACAGGGAAGGAGAGTCCTAACTCACAGACGGCCCGAGTAGGAGCTTCGTGAGGAGGAGCCCTGACCACTCCCTGAAACAGACCCATCATATGGACCTGAACAGCACACGGAAGTCTTACCAACAGAGATGCGCACAGTGACGTACTCTATGGCGGGGGAATTCCTGCGGTGCACACGCCCAATATTCCAGGGCGTGGGACCAGGAAACTTCCTCCCCCCCCCCCCTTACCCTTTAACGTGCCGAACAGCAACATGACAGGAACCTTGAAGGACAGGAGGTTTTAACCCCTGCCCATCAAAGAAGGGGAGGAAAGGATTACCAGTTCACCCCTTTACGACCCCACACCCATGATACGATGTAATGACAAATAGAGCATGACACAGTCATATTCTGCTACATGAAGTGTCTTTTTAACAGCTTCACACAGCTCATGTGCTAACCTGCTATCTGATTTTTACTAAGGAAAAAACACAGAATAGAGAGGGCCCCCTTAAGAGCCCCGGTACCAGACTTACACATGTGCTTCTGTGGCCAATCTAACCCAGTTGTAGATCACCAGATACACACAACCCTTTATCACCACAAAAAATTGCAATACACTCTACAGAGGAACGCCGTTTTTCCATAATGAGAATACACAATTCTCGATTAGTATCAGCCACAGGCCTTGCTAAGCACACACTAAAAGTGACCAAACAATCTTTTCTTTTAGGAAAATACAGTTCCTCAAGCAGTTTTTAGCACAACCCCAGCAATCAAGCTAAGGGTTACATCGTATCCCACCACACAGTGACACAATATATTGTAACAACATGTCTGAGAGGAGGGTGAGGAAGTCCCCAGGGAACCGGGGGTAAAACACCCCTCCTACCTAACCCTTAATACGGCCAGTTGAACAGGTAAACCTGTTAATATGTGAACACACTGTTCATTGTCATCACAGGCTGAGAAAATAATTCATTCTTCACTCATATGTCACTAAGTATAGCTTTATAGGTTAGTTTAACCCCCTTAGTTGTGAGTACACGGTACATGAACACACATGATGTTCCTCAACACAACAAACCAGATCATTTTCACATCTGTAACAAACAACCCGTTTTGCATGGAGAAGCTAATACCAGTGACAAGACAATTCACACATAACTCGCGTCGTATCCTAAATGTAGTGCAGCAACACTCGTTTTGGAAAACATCGTTATTTACAAAACATTTAGAAGGGAAAGAAAGAAGAAGTGTTCAAGGTCTGGTCAGGACCTTTCCTACCGTGAGCGCAGATCAAGCGAACTGCAGTCTCTAACATGGCACCAATAGTAAACACAGCATTCCTGTGTTGTCGACATGGGCAGCGTCGCTGCTCCATCCCGCCGCTACGGTTCCCCAGGGTAGGTTCGACTAACATCCTCTGTCAAAGATGACGTTGTAGTCAGAGTGTTTAAAGCATGTTATAGTCTCAGAACGTTCAACAGTGTAGCATTAAGCTAACGGCCGCTCTCGGCCGATAGCAGCAAGCTAACGTTTCCTAGCCTAGTGACACAACAGGCTAACGCCGCAGCTAACAGCTGACTGGCTAACAGGTAGGCCACAACTAGCACGCAAGCTAAGCAGCTATCACTTGAACCTGTACACAACGATATAACAAGCCACTCTCAGACAGGCCGCCGTTCTGAAACCCTCCTCACCTTTTAAGAGAGAAGAGAAATGAGATGTCAACACAGTTTTTTTTTTATCCACTTTTTCTCCCATTTTCTATTTTCTCCCATCCCAATTTCGTATCATCCAATTCAACCCTCCCCTGTCACGAACGCTGTTTCTTGCCTCCCACAAGCCGGCTGCAATGTGGACTAAGTCATACATAGCACAAGTCCCCTCCGGTACTTGAGGTAACAGCAGTCACATCTTTTCACCTGCGCAGCTCGATCTCTCAGTGGCGAGGAGTAACGCGTGGGAGGCTCACGCTGCCCCCGACACTTCCTGATTCTACTGCGCAGGCGCACCAACCGACCTGTAGGAGTCGCTGTCCACAGCGCCCGATCCCCACCCTTCAGTTTCCCTCCCCGTAATACGGCCAATGTGTATTACTGCGGACGACCAGCTAAACTGAAAACAATGTGGAGAGCTGGATTCGAACACGCAAACCCAGCGTCTCCACATTGGTGGCGAGTGCCTTGCCCACTACACCACCTAGCCGCCCTCAACACAGTTTACAACGGTGATTTTACCATACATCCGGCGGAGCCAGCACAAGTCCCATCTGGGCTGTAGCCGACTTGAACATGGATTTTCCGATAACGAACATCCATGCCCACATTTCCTCGTGAGGGTATACTCTCATTTGTATATGAAAGATGGGGCCTACACGGTGACAGAGAAGCATCCACACCAGTAGCGGCTCGTGGATGCTTCGCCACTAGGGGCGCTATACCAAACATTTTGCAAACATGTACAAGGCACGCATTGGCGAATATTATCACCATTGCCATCGATCAATATATGATCAGTCAGTCAAATGCAACCACGTTTCCAATAGCCCAACACAAACACGCACAGCTCTCTCTCTCTCTCTCAGATGATGTCAGATCCATTCAATAATAAACACATTTGTAAAGCTCGTCATTTTAAACAAGTTACCATTCATTGTCTGAGTGGTTATGCCCCACACGCGGCGAAATTAGAGAGAGAGAGAGAGCGAGAGAGAGAGCATTTTAGTAAAGTTACATTTTCAACAAGATTGCTGCTATTTAAACACGTCATGGAAACGGGGTAACGTTAACCTTATGTCGACTGTAGTATTGTATGACCTCGACATAACGTTTAAACGTTAACGTTACTCCGTTTCCATGCAGTAATTATAAAAGTGGCCAGCTAAGATAACGGAGCTAACAGCTAGCAGTAGCTAACGTTAGCTGAAAGCTGTAACGTTACAACGTTATGCGGCATCAGTAGACAACGTATCATGTATTAAACTAGAGTTAAGATCGCTAATCTACCTTGTTGTTGGCTTGTTGATAAAGTATATCCACTCCATGGCATTGTCCATCCAGCCTGTGTTGATGTCCATCCATTGTTGTCCCTCCGCATCCAACAACAATATAGCTTGTTGTTAGCCAACAAGTACTGTGTGAGTGAAGAGCTGTGTCTTTGTCCATTTCCGCCTCGAACAGCCTGCAAACTACCTGGTGTTCTATCGCCATGCTCTAAGACAAACTCTAACCTTAACCAACTTTGAAAGAGTGCCTAAGCCTAACGCTGCGACGGATACAGCGATGAACCAGTGCACGGCGGGCACGCGCACTCCAGGCGCAATTGCGCCTAGCCCAGAGAGAAATACGGCGAGGAGAAATGCCTGCGGCTACGTAATGAAAAGGTCTATATCAGACAGAATCGTCACTTCCTGTTCAGGAAAACTATTATTAATCTTTGTAAAATTAAGTTATATTGTGCATTTGAAACACAAACATACTTAAAATGAGTAAATATTATTCATTTTAAACATGTTTATATTATTTATAGGGCTATAAAACAAAAAACAAAAACGTTTTTTTTTCTTCTCTCAATTAACAGGTGGGTCGGCGCCCTAGCGCCCCTAGTGGTAGAGCCGCCACTGATCCACACGTCCAGAAAATACTGGGATCACCAGTTTTACTGGTCGTGGCCCACTAGTTGACTATAATGGGTTCCAAACCAAGATCCTCCGCCGTCGCCTAAAAGGCTGAACAAAGGACCCTAATCTGGGTCCGGTTTTCGTAAACATTGTCAGCCAGCCCCCATAGCACTAACAGACAAGTGGTGCTCGCAAGCAAACATTACTCACCAAACCTGGAACCCACCTCTTCTCACAACAGTCGGTGCGTCCTACAGTCCAGCTGTGTCGCTGGAGGGTTTTACCCCATCCAGCCGCAGCAAGGAGGACTGCAGTTGGGAGGCATGTCAACGGCGTGAACTCCCAATACGAAAAAACCGGTGGAGGTGTAGAATGATCATCATCTTCCAGACACTCCAGTACGAAGACAATATCGCCGTATTTTCTCGAAAATAGTGAGAGAGAAAATAAAGATATGATGTCAATGTATCTCGTTTTCCAACTTTCTCCTACTAAAACCTCGTCAAGTGGGGATCTACCGAAGGCACTTCCTTGTGGTGAAAGCGAAGAAGGAGGCGAGTATGTGGCCCCACCCCTGCTTATGTAGGTAGGCGGATAGGGGTGTGGCCAGACGAATATTGGGATGTAAAGGTACATTGTGGAATTTTTATTCAGTGCGCGTGCACGAGCGAGGCATAGTGCAGTATTGATGCCGAGCGGAGCCATTACGATACAGAACTGGCGTTGTGGACAGCGACGCCTACAGGTCAGGTCTGGGCGCTTGCTCAGCGGAGGCAGGACTTGAGGAAGGAGGCATGACCTCCCACGCATTACACTTCACCAATGAGAGCCCTCGCTGCCAGGTGAGAAGAGAGCCACTGGCTGTTGCCGCACGTGTCGGAGGAAGCGCGCGGATACTTCAGGGTTCCCTTGTACCGACCAGTAGGAGAACATGCGCACAACAACCAGGTAGGGGAGGGAATTGGCACAACGACTAAATTGGGGAGAAAACTGAGAAAAATCTGAGAAAGAGAGATACAAATTTTTTTTTAAGTTTTTTTAATAAAGAGAAGAGTGAGAGTGAACAGTTTTTACTTTTAATTCGAAAAGAAGAGTTACAGAGTTTTGTGAAGATAGTCATACAAAAGAATGCACAATTATTCCAATAAGTCTACAGATATAGTTACAGGTTCTTAAGGCAAAAGAAGCGACCAAAAAAAAAGAGAGAGGGCTCTACTTGAGAACCGGGTCTTTATAGTGCTATGTTCGTCACATCTTGATAAACAGAAACACATCTTTTTCATAATACAGTATATTGTCAGCACCAATCAGCGTGCATGGCTGGGATTACATACCCAGCCCTAGGTAGAAGTACTTTTATACTATAAGTACTTTACTAAACACAGGGGGAGGGCCGTGTGCACACACTGGCCCCAAAGTTTATAGGTATAATCCTTTATAAAGTCAATCTCCTGTACTGTTAGCAATTCCATTTAACATTAAATGTTAAACGTTAAACATCTTAAACATCCTCCGTGGTGTTCTTTTTCTAAGCACACGTACAGCGTGGTATGACCTTGGCTGCAAGGAGGGAGGATGATGATGAAATGAAGAAGATTTCTCCTCACTCTGAGGAATGCAGTACAGCAAGATAGCAGCAGATATAGGGCAGTGGCAATCACTGGCCACAAAAGTCTTTAAATGACCCACAACTTATAAATGTTAATAGCTGGTTTTCTTACTTAACTTATATATAAGAAAAACCTTTTAGCCAGACGCTGGGTATATTTTCTAACATCTTTTAGAATCCTTTAGAATGTAAGTTGACCCCTGAGCAGGAGGAAAAAAAGATATTTTATAACGCATTCCGCACTTAAAACAGAGGCACACTTGGCGGTTAGGTAGCGTAGCGGAGATTGCGTTCGTCACCAACCCCGAAGCTGTGGGCTGGATTCGCCTGTTCGAATCCGGCTCACAGCTCCGCGGTTGTCACCAGCTTGGCTGGCCGTTCACACTAATACAATTGGCAGTATTAGAGGGTGGGAGAAGCTGGCGGGGTGGGTCCGGGTCGCGTGTAGCTTATTGCCAGCGGAAGAGTGCAAGAATGCTTCCGCATTCGTCACCGCACGCCAGTACGGTAATGCGCCTTTCCTTTCGCCCCGCTCAGACAAATGCATGTAGTACATTGCAACACAACGCAGCATTTCCGCGTACATTGCAACGAATCACTTGGAGTTTGAAAGTGATATCAGAAGAAACTACTCAACCTCGGCTGTCTTTAACTATGAGTGAACACAACGCATTGTAACGTTAACGCAGCTGTCAATTGTACTTTACTATGGAATACATGTATTATTATCGCAACGCGTCGTCACAGACTAAACAGTGTTCTGGATTTTCCTACAATGGATTATTGATTGTAAATTGAACCCTTGCAGCACTGAAGAACCATTATGAATCTGTGTTAGAAAATGTTTTGGATCTAAATCACTTGGAGTTTGAAAGTGATATCAGAAGAAACTACTCAACCTCGGCTGTCTTTAACTATGAGTGAACACCACACTCTAACTTACCATGTTTAGATAATGAAGTACTCAACCTCTACTGTATTTAACTATGAGTGAACACAACACTCTAACTTACCATGTTTAGATAATAAAGTACTCAACCTCTACTTGTCTACTGTCTGACTGAACACAACACTCTAACTGTAGGAAAATCCAGAACACTGTTTAGTCTGTGACGACGCGTCGCGATAATAATACATGTATTCCATAGTAAAGTACAGTTGACAGCTGCGTTAACGTTACAATGCGTTGTGTTCACTCATAGTTAAAGACAGCCGAGGTTGAGTCGTTTCTTCTGATATCACTTTCAAACTCCAAGTGATTTAGATCCAAAACATTTTCTAACACAGATTCATAATGGTTCTTCAGTGCTGCAAGGGTTCAATTTACAATCAATAATCCATTGTAGGAAAATCCAGAACACTGTTTAGTCTGTGACGACGCGTCGCGATAATAATACATGTATTCCATAGTAAAGTACAGTTGACAGCTGCGTTAACGTTACAATGCGTTGTGTTCACTCATAGTTAAAGACAGCCGAGGTTGAGTAGTTTCTTCTGATATCACTTTCAAACTCCAAGTGATTCGTTGCAATGTACGCGGAAATGCTGCGTTGTGTTGCAATGTACTACATACATTTGTCTGAGCGGGGCGAAAGGAAAGGCGCATTACCGTACTGGCGTGCGGTGACGAATGCGGAAGCATTCTTGCACTCTTCCGCTGGCAATAAGCTACACGCGTCCGGGTCGTTGTAAACAGCGACTCCTACAGTTCGGTCGGGGCACCTGCTAAGCGCGGATAGGACCTGAGTGGGATAGTGTGATCCTTCCACACGATACGCCCTCTCAGGGAGGATCCGCGCTGCCAGGTGAAAAGAAGCGGTTGATTGGCTGGACGTGTGTCGGAGGAAGCACGTGATAGCCTCCACTCTCCTAGATGATCTGACTGTGGGGGGTAAGTGCGCAGCGACCAGGAAGGGATTGGGAATTGGCATACGACTAACATTGGGATGGGAGAAAATCGGAGGAAAATGGAGGGGGAAAAAGATAAAAAAAAAAAAAAAAAAAAAAAACAGAGGCACACTTCTGTAATCAAGTTTAAAATACACACTAGATTAAACATATATAGGTAAGATCTTTAATACAGTCATCCCCATTACTCATGCATTCTAATATACGGCATTACAGGATCTAAGGATCTTCTCTGCCTCTGTTCTTGGTATCTGGGCTGGTCGTCTTGACGGGTGTGTTGATATCCGGGATAGAACCTCGGACGAGGGGGAGGGGGGCGTGGAGCCATAGGAATAGCTGTAGGATGAAAGGCCTGCTGGCAATGTGTTGGACGATTCCCTCTGGGTTTTCCCCACCCCCGGTTCTGCTGGTAGGGTCTTGACGTCCGAGAGGTCACCATTCTTTGGTCACGCTGTCTGTGACCTTTGACAAGACGCGAACCCAAACCATACCATACCAAACCAAACCAAACCTGGCCATGGCTATATCCCCAGCCAGGCTGAACAAGGCCAATTAATGGAGACGAGGCATAAGAGAGCATCTAATTTGGATTTAACGTAGGATTCAATCATAGGATTCAACAGATGGTACAACCTTTTTTTTTTTTGGTGGCCTGGTTTTGCCTCGCATTCATCTCATTCGTCAATTTAGCGATCTCATTTTGCATCTGACTCACTTTCTGCTCCATTCCTTGCTGCCGATAGCGCTCCATCTCCTGTTTAAGAAGAAAATTAGGAGGAAATCAGAAATTCATTTAGCATGATATTAACCATTATCACATTACAAATACATTCCGACTAGGGATGTCCCGATAAAAAAATGTTGCTCCCGATCCGATCATGTGATTTTGAGTATCTACCGATACCGATCTTTCCCGATCCAATAAAAAAAAAGATAAAAAAAAATAAAAATAAAAAAATCATCCCAATTTATCACATTACATTCACCCTGAATGTTGACGTTATCCAGGTGAAAAGTTAACTTCATTCAAGCGAGGCATTGCAATCCTTGACATAAATCATTTGATGTAATAAACTAAGGCCTCAGTATGAGTTTAAGACGTGAACATGGTCATGTTTGTTGAATAAAAAAAGTAAAAAAGAAAAAAAATACAGATTTTTTGTTTTGTTTTTTTTGCCGATCCCGATCTTGGGAAAATCACGTGATCGGCCCCGACCATTAGAAACAATCAATTTGAATCATACGACGCAGACAGAACGATGTATGTAATTCTAGCAATGTTAAAAGTGCTGTAAGTGTTTGTTAAAAATAAGTGTCTACATGTAAAGTAATAGCTCTACATTCAGGCAGCCATCACTGATATACAGTGTTTGGTCAGTAACATGGGTCTCCCAGTCCCTCCACTCTGCAGTAAACAGAAAATAAATTAGCTGGTATCCCATTCCCACTTTATCCAATCAGTAGAGATAACTTCACACTGCAGAAATTGTTTGAAAAAATAAGAAATAAAAACTCGTTTTAAGCAAATGTGTCCTTGAAACAAGTAAAATAATCTGCCAGTGCAGTAAGAAAACGTGGCTTGCAAGAATACCTGAAATAAGAAAAAATATCTAGGCTTCTCTCTCCTGATTGGATAAAGTGGGAAGGGATACTAGAAAATGCATTTAGTGTTTACTGCAGAGTGGAGGAACTGGGAGACCCATGTTACTGACCAGACACTCTATATCAATGATGGCTGTTGGAATGCAGAGCTATTCAACACTTATTTGAACAAAGAAATACCACTTACAACAGCAACCGTACAGCACATTACTACACCACCATTTTGTGCACTTCACAGACAATTATTATGATTATGTAATTACCATTATTGTGATCTGGCCTACTGTGGTTTATAATTAGATGCAAAACACCTTATAGACAGACAGTGTCACCAACTCACTCACTCACTCACATTCACTCACTCACTCACTCACTCACTCACTCACTCACTCACTCGCTCACTCGCCCACTCGCTCACCCACTCACTCACTCACTCACTCACTCACTCACTCACTCACTCACTCACTCACTCACTCACTCACTCACTCACTCACTCACTCACACAATGAGCCGCTCTGCCTCTAGTGGCAGCTCACAGGAAATATGCTTTGTGTAAGCTCCAATTATCCAATTGTCGAGTGAATTTGGAGCGAACCTTTAAAACGTCCATTTCCATCCATTGGGTTGGTTGTGAATAAACCTTCTACCTGAACACGGAACGTAGCAACGCAAGAAAAATTACTATTGGGCAGGTTCTTTAACGTCAGCTCATATCGGATCACATTTCTTGCTTTCCAAAGTGAGACGAAGACAGAGACAGATAATGCAACCGACTTTGGCATAAAAAATACTTGGGATGGAAACATGGCTTATGACAAATTCCTAACCAACTCTGCCGACATGGCGATGAAGCATTATCCTGTTTAAACCGTACCGCGTCTTTGGCGCGTAGTATCCTCTGGTACTCTGCCAGGGCCTCCCTCGCTTCACTCTCCACCTTCTGCAGCGTCTGTCTGATGTTCTCGTCGTGCGTTCGCTGCTGGTCCTCTGCGCGCCTCCTCTCGGTGTGGAGACGCTCTTCCATCACCCGCACGCCTCTCTCCGCCTCTTCCCTCCTCGCTTGTTCCTCTGCAGGGCGTCGGGAAGAAAGGAAGAAATGTTTGGAAGAGGAAGCTTGTTGGGTACCATTATTTCTTTTACAGTGAAGTTGCCCTCAAATTGCACTACCTACTGCTTACTACACTGATGGACAGAAAAGGGGGCAGTGTAAGACCTAAGTCCTGAGTTTCTTAACCAACTGACTCTGAGTAGCCCACTGTAGGCCTACATGTTAATACTACAACTCTACATCAGTCAGTAGTACTTATTTATATTTTTTATACGCAATTTAATCACATTGTATACTATATTGCACTTTACTGTTACATTTGCACTCTGGTTGGATGTCAAACTTCTTTTCGTTGTACTGTACTTGTGCTGTATGTTGACAATCCATTTGAATCTAATCTAATCTATTGAGATGTAGCAGGGTGGATTATCCCTGCTTCGAGGGAACGGGTGTGCAGTCACTGGGTAGCGAGACACAGTAGATCTCTGGCTAGCTGCACCTCCGTCTTTGGGTCTGGAGCGTCAACTGGAGGCTGGCAGTGGGAGTGGATGGGGCCCGGGATTTACCAACCTGGTCTGGTACTCTGGTCTTCCTCTCCCTTCCAGGGTGGTCAGCAGTACTCCCCAACACGCTCTCACTTTCCCCAATTACTCCTCTAACCCTCCCACACCTAGTGACTGAATTGTAAATAAATAACTTGGTTCCCCCCGCAAGCAGTACCCTCCCTCGTTGACACTAGAAACCTTACAGTAGGAAAGGGAAGGTTGAATAGAAAGGGGTTAATTGTAGTAACGTTACCCACACCAAAATGGTTAAGACTGGGCACAAGAAGAGACACGCACACAGAACCCCATTCAATGTTTTATATTAATTAATACGGTGCAGGTACAACGATTTAGTCAGGATAGTCAATTAGAAGAAATCCCTACTATTACTCTGACCGTAACTCAACACCTTATAACCACCTATATTATACACCCACCTCTGGGTTCCTACCAGGAATAATGTGGTTCAAATGTGTTTGACTCATCACCCACGTCTGGGTCAGTTCCATGTACATTACCTCTCTAATGCATACTTATGGAGTCACAGGTCTAGAACCCCCCCAAAGGGAAAGGATTAATTGAATGGGAAATTATTATACAAGAATCACACGTTATCACACTCAAAGGAAATCAAAAATGTGGGCCCACAATACCAAACAAAAGTCCTATACTAATGCCGGCATATATTGTTGATGGGGTACCCCTATGAACTGTAGTTAGCAACGTTAGCTTCACCCGCAGGCCGCATCACACTGTGTACTGTGCAATAAGATCCTGGGCACCGAAGCCCTAATGTACTCAACCAAGATGGCGGCCTCGCCGCGCCACCACCGTCCAGGTAGCAAGATGGCGTTGAACGCTCTCGGCACAGGCGCTAGCAAGCGGGGCTGGAGCAGAGGGGCAGTAGTGGGCTGAGAGCGCGTGCTGGGTGATGGCGACCTCTGCTGGTCGGGAAGGACTCCCGTGCTGGCCTGAAGACAGCCGGTGCAGACAGCCGGTGCAGAGCAGGCGTGGACGCCGGTGAAGACTGGCTGTTGACGGCCGGGCTGGGTTGACGCGCAGCAATACTCTGGCCCTACCCTAAACTGAAGCTACTCTCTGGGTCCCAAACAGCCCACCTGCTAGCCGTGATATATATAATGACGCAGGGTGTCTCTAAGCACCGGTCCTCTTCACGCCACGCTGGCGGGGCACCTCACTAGAGGGAATATCATTAACTTTTTTTTTTTTTTTTTTTTTTTATTTATTTTTTAGCGTTTATCGCTTTTCTGGTCAAGCATGACCGACAGAAACAGGTTGAAAATGGGATGTAGAGCAGGGGAAGACATTCTGAGAAATGACGGCGGGTCCGGGAATCGAACTCGTGTCCCCCAGATCCGTGACGAGCACGGTTTTCCCCGACGCAGAAATAGCGCCGAGATATGCGGTGAGCTACGGGAGCTCCCCTGGAAATATCATTAACTTAAGCCACACTTGGCTATACCGCATTTCTTCTAGGATAACTCGTTGTATCGCTAGGGTATTCAGTAGGGAAACATGCAACACGCTACTACGTTTACTTTTCTAGGATAACCCGTAATATACTCAAGTTGTTCACCCGTGTGGTCCACTACGGGGCTCTGTCCAGACACGACCGAACCGATCCAAGTCCAATGTCGAAGAGGCTGGTTCCTCGCACTTCCGTCTCAGTTGGCTTGCTTCCTTCTCCGTCTCTCTCGTACGCTCTCTGCCTGCAACCGGCGCCCCCTGCTGGTACCGCCTACTAGCCCCACAGGGAAACACTGAGTGGAAGAATATGATCCAGGGTTATTGTTTATAATCCATATTCCAGCCGGCAGGAGAAGGAGAAACCCGCGTCATTGATCAAGGGGAATTTAAGGGAAACTAGTTAATACGTCTTGGTGTACCAGGGGAGATAAAAGGCAAGTCAGCACTTCTGAATAATAGCCATATTTTCAGGGTGCTACAGAGACATATAGAATACCTTCTGCTCTCTGATCTGCCTCAGTGAGGGACTCATCAGCTGCCAGTATGGCCTGGCCGAGTTTCGCCTTCTCCTCCAGGTATGCAGACAGGACCTCCTGAGCCTGGCAACAAACACGTTAAAGGCGGACGAGAAGTTACAGTAGATGTCAGCTGATGTGGATGAACAAGGAAACGGGGCCCATTATGGGGGCTTTCAAACTCTCAGCTGGTTTTCCCTTTTTTCTACTTCTGTGACCTTTGTTGTATATTTTTGAATGGTGTTTTCTTAATAAATTTTGTAATGAAAGGTGAACGTTTTGTATGTGTTTGTTCCAAATAAAAACATGTGTGTGCAGGGTATCTGCGGGGTATTAAAAAGTCTACAATTCATAATTCTTAATATAAGGCCAAGGTATTAAAGATTCTTAAATAAAATTTGCACAGGTATTAGCCGGGCTGGGGGGGGGGGGGGCAGGCCGGCTGTCGGGAGATTAAATAATGTTAAAATATATGAAATGTTTTTGTATTCAAGTCATGTTTACCGGGAGCTTGGTGCGTCTGGCGAGAGCTTGTATGGAACACGTGATCATTTAAATTGGCACGCAAAGTGCAGCCGCCAGTTCAGTGTTGTTATGTTCTGTTCAGTAGGATGGTCGTGAAATTGGTATAAAACTTCGCTCTAAGTGGTATTAAAAAGATCTTAAAAAAAGTCTTAAATTGAACTTGTTGAAACCTGCAGATACCCTGGTCTGGTGTGAATCATTCTTACCTTTTATTTGTATTATTCTGAAGAAATCCTATATTTCTAGCTGGTCGTTCACACTAATTTCACCAGACAGGCACTAAGTGGTGATCTGGTACTTCCTCGACCTGTAGGACTAATAGTTTAAAGGGGAACTATTTTGCTATTTCTTTCACTATTTGGGCAATTTTACAAACATTTTATTCCTGTGAGTCTATGGAACACATCTGTACGTTTTTTTCTCAATAAAATTCATTGTTTTGTATTTTTAATCAAGTACTTTGGTGCACCACTTTTTCCCCTTACAAAATCCAAGCAATGCGCTTTGAGTGACAGTCAGTCACCCACCTGCACTGGCAGATACCTTTGGGGGAGAGAGAGATAGAGAGGGAGAGAGAGAGATAGAGAGGGAGATAGAGAGGTAGAGACAGATAGAGAGAGGGAGAGAGAGAGAGACAGACAGAGAGACGAGAGCACAGAGCGTGATGCGCGTGTGCATGTGTGCTCGAGTCGCGAGTCTCTCTATCTGTCTCTCCCTCTCTCTCTCTCCCTCTCTCTCTCTTTTTCTCTCTTTTGGGGAAGTGCAAGTGTCTGACAGGGAAACAGCTTCCGCATTATTTCCACTCGCTCCGTTTTGGTCATAAGTTAACTTCAATGTTACACTAACTTCCTCGAATTGTTGTTCTATTACGTGTTAGCTCCGCTCAGCGTCTATTGCACATGCTTCACGTCAGTACTTGTGCACTGAATAAAAACTCTCAATGTACCTTTACATACCAACATCCGTCTGGCCACACCCCCATCCGCCACCTATATAAGCAGGGGTGTGGCCACACACTCACCTCCTTCTTCACTTTCACCTCAAGGAAGTGCCTGTATACACCACTATCAAGTTAGGTTGTTTAGACTGAAGAAAGGAGAACAGGGCCCCGTTCCCCGTACCTGGCTAACTGAGTTAGCCGGATAATTTTCAGCATAGCTTGACTTAAGCCAGACCTTTCCATTACCTGACACTCAATTGTCTAAATCACTATGACAACAGATCAAAAAGTTTGAACCTGGTCGAGGGCAGGGTTAAGTTCAGTTAGCTGGATGAACTATGGCCACGCCCCCGCAAAGAAATCCCAGCTCCCTTCCTGAAATATTTCTCACAGTCTAGATCCCATTATGCCATTCTGAATTATGTTTTTGTGCTTCGTTTGAAATGTAAAATAGGTCTGCAGTAACGCTGATAATAAATCATATTCAGCCTATGAATTTACTTTGTCCTATATAATGCACGTCATATTTATACGGATACGGCGCTCGCGAGTCGCGACACACAGTTATTTTAATAACGGACTAAACGGATCATTGCAAATGTGAATCCCGCTGGGATATTTTTAATGAATGAAACCTATCGGGTGTTTGGCTCTGATTAGTGTAATATTCTTCGCTGTGTATTTGCTTAACGGAGCACCCGGATGCGTTTCATTCAAGCTGAAGCGTCTATGCGCGGATTGTGGATATGAATTATGAGGAATCTGAATCTGTGGAGTATTTAATTGTATCACTGTGACAGTGTCACACGTTATTGTGATATTGTAACTGGGATTAAAATATATGAGGATATGCGCTGTTTGATGGATTTGATGACGTGACGTGACTTGATAAATTGAATGAGCCTTTGACGTTTTTGATGAATGAATTTGAGAAAATGCATTTATCTTTTCAAGCACTGTTATCTGATGATGAACATGAGGTGTCACTGGTATAAACCAAATGGTAATCAATTCAATGCATGTATGGATTAGGTCCGAAACAGATTAAAACCTGATTAATAGTGTAACTGCAAGCCTCCCTCCAAGCCTCTCTTTGGAAACCATGTATTTATATAGTACATAATACCTAAGCACATACAGATATCCTCATAATATAATTCGTATCAATTAGATATACTATTTGGGCTTGTTTTTATCGTTATTCTGAAAGAGCTGAACTAATTATTTTCGCTAGCAAGATCTCATTTGATTATTCATTCCATAAGCCTATACTGCCAGCAGGGAGCAGGCACGTTTAAAGAAATATAATCTGATTGATTGGGGTAATGAGGGATTTAAAATTAGCCTATAGATTATGCATTTAACTTGTCGGCGGGTACTGCATTGTACCCATTCTGCAATCTGTTAATAAAGTTTTAAATCAATCAATCAATCAATGCCGTTAGAAAATCAGGATTTCTGCTATCGACACTTGCTGTCTTTTCAGCTGAGGCGGGCGCGCGCAATTATCCTGAGTCTCAAGTCTGGTTCAAATGAACGAGACTGAATCCACCTTCGAAGAACAGGAAAATCCCGGATTCAAACATCGGGTTAATTGAATCTGGATAATGGGACTCTTGATCGACTTAGTTGAACCAGGTACGGGGAATAGGGCCCAGAAGAGCAAGGAGATATGTTGACGTTATATCTTTGTTTTCTCTCTCACTATTTTCGAGAAAATACGGCGATAATGTCTTCGTCACTGGGGTGTCTGGAAGATGATGATCATTCTGACCTCAACCGGCTTTTTCGTATTAGGGGCTCGCGTCGCTGGTCTACTCCCCACCTGCAGTCCTCCAAAGCTGCGGCTGGATAGGTATTGAACCTCCGCTTCTACAGCTGGACTGCAGGAGGCACCGGCTGTTTGTGAGACATTGGTTGCCTCTGGGCTGGGTGAGTGACGTTTTGCTATGCGGGCGCCGGTTGTATTGCTAATGCTATGGGGTTTAGCTGCACAATTTTACGAAGGCCGGCCCCAGATTGGGGTCCTCTGTTCGGCCTCTTAGGCGACGGACGGAGGGTCCTGGTTTGAAGCCCATAATGGTCAAACTAGTGGGCCGCGACCGAGATCTGGTTTAAACCCGGGGTCTCTGGACGAGCGGATGCGGAAAGATGTAGGCCCCATCTTTCAAATGAATGAAAGATTAAACCCTAAACACAAGGAAAAGTGGGTCTGGATCTTCGTTATCGGAAGTTCCATGCTCAAGTCAGCTGCAGCCCATACGGGAATTGTGCCGACTCCGCTGTATGTCTGTTAAATCACAGTTGAAAACTGTGTTGACATTTCTTTTTCTCTTCTCTCTTAGGATGAGGAGGGACTAAGACGGCGGCCTGTCTGAAGTGTGGCTTATTATGTTCTTGTGTACAGTTCAGGTGATAGCTGCTTAGCTTGCGTGCTAGTTGTGTGGCCTACCTGTTAGCCAGTCAGCTGTTAGCTGCGGCGCTAGCCCGTTGCGTTCACTAGGCTAGGAACGTTAGCTTGTTGCTATCAGTCGGGAGTTGGTTGTTAGCTTAATGCTACACTGTTGAACGTTACTGTGAGAATAACAAGCCTTAACACTCTGACTACGACGTCATCTTTGACAGAGGATGTTAGTCGACCCTACACCGGGTGCCCTGCCAGCGAGGACTTCGTCAACATGGAGAACGGCGGCTGGGTGGCGCGTCGGGCATTGCCCTCGTCACCAACGCAGGAGACGCCGGGTTCGACTTCGGCTGTCCCCGTTAACCAGTGTTTGCAGTCCTCTCAGCCTGCACTCAGGGTGTAGGTAGGAGTCCTGCTGGACTTAACACTTCTTCTTTCCTTCCCTTCTAAATGTTTTGTAATAACAATGTTTCCAAAACGTATGTTGCTGCAATACATTGAGGATACGATGCGTGTTGTGTGTGAATTGTCTTGTCACTGGTATAGGTTCTCTACCTAGAAAATCTGCGTTGTTTTTTACGTGAGTAAAAATGAACTGGTTTAGTTGTGATGAGAACATGTGTGTTCATGTAACGTTAGTAACGTAGTTGAGCTCACAACTAAGTGGGTTGTTTACCCTGCAAAGCTATGCTTAGTGACATGTGATCGAGGAGTAAGTCCTTCTCTCAGCCTGTGATGACAATGAACAGGTAGCGTGTTCACATATTAACAGGGGTACCTGTTCAACCTGGTCGTATCAAGGGTAAGGTGGGAAGGGGTGACCCCCCCGGTTTCCCTGGGGCTTCCCCCCTCCTCTCAAACATGTTTTGTTTACAATATATTGTGTCACTATGTTTGTGGGGATACGGTGTAATCCCTCAGCTTAAACTGCTGGGGTTGTGCTCCTGCTTGAGAAAACGATTTTTTCCTAGGAAAAGATTGTTTTGGTCGCTGTCATATGTGCTTAGCAAGGCCTGTGGCCAATACATAATCGAGGACTTATGTCTTCTCTCGTTATGAAAAACGACGTTCCTCTGTAGTGAGAGTGTACTTTTGCCTTTTTTGTTGTGATGAAGGGTTGTGTGTGTCGTTAAGATCCACAACTGGGTTGAGTGTTGGCCTACAGAAGCATTGGTCTGTGTTTTTTATTTAAAAAAATCAGATGGCTGTTTTCTCTGGGTCTCTGTTTTTTCTTTGTAAAAATCAGATGGCAGGTTTTTCGCACATGAGTCTATGTGAAGCTGTTAAACGCTTCATGTAGCATGCTATGACTGGTGTCATGGCTCTACTTTGTCATTACATCGTATCAGGGGTGAGGGGTCGTAAAGGGGTGAACTGGTAAACCTTCCTCCCCTTTTTCTGATTGGTCAGGGGTTAAAACCCCCTGTCCTTCGGGCTTCCTGTCACGTTGCTGGTTCGGCACGTTACAGGGTGGGAGAGTTTCCTGGTCCCACGCCCTGAAAGATTGGGCGTGTGCACCACGGAAATTCCCCCGCCATAGAGTACGTCACTGAGCGCGTTTCTATTGGTAAGACTTCCGTGAGTTGTTCAGGTTCCATGTTATGGATCAGAGCCTCCTCCTCACAGAGCTCCTCCTCAGGGAGTGTCAGAGCCTTCTGTGAGTTCGGACCCTCCCTCCCAGTGAGGGAGCCTCCTCAGAGTTTCAGAGCCTCCTCCTCAGATTGTCAAGGTGAGTAGAACTTCAAAAAGGAGTTCTGCTCTGTTGTATGTGTATTCGATTCAATTCAATTCGATTATTGAGCTTGGTGGGTGATGCAACGCAGTAGAGACGTGGTTCTTCTGCTCTGCTCCCTACTGGTAGTGTGTGTATTGGGTCAGAGCCTCCTCCTCGGAGAGTCCTAACCCAATTGTTACATAGCTCAATGTTGCAATATGTCTTTTCAATCTATACAGCTCACGTGGGAAGTCTCTCTGGGGGTTCCCCGTCCTCTCCTTTTTGGAGTAGGTGGACGGGGTATTGTTTAGGGTTTCCCTGACTCCTCACCTTACAGGTCTGTTGAGTCATGGGTTTCCCCCCGTCATAGGGGTACGCCGCTCACCGTCCCCTCTTATGAAGTGTGGTTGACGGGGTGGTGTTTCCCTCAGCCGCGTCGCATGGGACCCATGTCCGTATTATTTTTTTCTTTTTTCTGAAAAAATTGAAAATTGAAAAAGCGGCTTCTTGTCGTTCCCCCAGGCGGCTTGGAGGAACGGTATCTGGTGTCTTGTTAGACTATCCATTGATGTGTTTTGGGTCTCGACGTGTACATAGTGCTGGCCCTGGGTGTTTCTGATAGGAATCACACATGAGGCTTGCGCGCCTTGGTTGCTCATCATCAAAACAGCGTTTTTATGGGGCAACTGGGATGGAGTTTGTCTCTTCCGAGCGCCAGTTTACTCGACGAATTCTCGTTCATATCTGGGGGATGTTAACGGAATAGATCAAAGCATAGGTAGAGGGGTCTCACTCCCTTTGGGTGGGCCACTGAGCGCGGTACATAAGGGACCGTCTGGGTGGCGCCCTCTATAATGTTTTGGATCAACACGCATACCTACCCCCCTCCTAGAGTTGGGGATGTCGGCGTGATTAGGGCACGGGACTGGTTCTGGTCACGCCGGTCCAGGTCAGTTAACCCGTTGTCCGCCGGGGATGCAGATCTACTGTTCTGGTACCCTGAGGGACTTGTGCTTTTTTCAGGGGGAAAAATGCCGGGTCGGCCCGGGTGTCACAGGGTTTGGCGTTATGGAGATGTTCGTGGTTGTACTACGTTTTACACCTCACTGTTGCTTGGTCCATGTTGTGTTGTACCTTGCGCTGCGCTAAAGGGGCCTGGTCCTTCTCCATTCTTTTCGCCCCTCTCTTCTCCCGCTTACATATGGCTGAGAGGGGGCTGTTAAGGTGGTTCTTATGGAACTCCTCTGGCATCCCTGTGCACGTCCCGGTCCGCCGGGCCCGGTCCAAAGTTGTTTTCGTCGACCCGTAGGCCTGGGATAACCCCTTTTTGAAAACTGAAACACTTGTACTGCGGTATAGCCAGTGTATACCCGCAGGTGTGTTTGAGTTTTTTCCTGAGGGGTTATAGGAACAACCACCTCATGTTGAACCAAGAGGGTGGGTGATTCCCTGGTGTGTTGGAGCGGAGTCAACTCCTGGGTTACCCGTTTGAGTGTGCCCCTGCACGTTCATGACGTCTGCCAATCGTGTCAGCCTTCTCTGCCTCGACCCCTCTAGAGCGTCGGATTTTTTTTGTGGAGGCTTTGACATGGTGCTCAACAATGCCAGCATACGCCCCTTCCGCCGGGGTGCTGTTTCAGTTGACCCCTTTGGCGCCTGTCTCGTCCGCAGTGCTCCAGACTCGGGTCAAGTGCCTGCTGCCTGGATTGAGGGATCGGTCTCTTCTGGAGGTCGTCTCCCCGGTGCGCTGCCTGCTCCCGCTGTAGTGTAGCCTCTTGAGTGCTTCGAGTTACAGCCATGCTGACTGCCTGAGTATGCCAGGGTCAGTGAGCCTGGCGGCGTGCTATTGGGGGGAAGGGCCTGCTCTTGGATGGGCCCTGTCCGAATATGCTGGCGATGTGGGGGGCGGTGTCACTAGTGACCGCCTGGTGAGGTCTCGATGCTGTGGCGTCATTGGCCTCTCCAGGCCCCCTTTTTCCAGGGGGGATCCAGTCCCTTCTGGGTCTGGGTCCTCCTTCGTGCTCCGCTACTACGGCCTTGCCACGGGGTCGCGCTTTGCTCTTGACCCCGTGATTTTGGGGGTGGTAACGAGGTTTGTTCCTTCCGTTCGTTCCCTGGTGGCATGCGGGTTGTGCGTGTGTGTAGTCGTGGGTACCTACCCCGCGGTCTGCTCACCCTGTGCGTTAAGTTGCTTGAGTTCCTCTTCGCGCAGTCGGATCCGTCTCCCTCCCGTCCTCCAATAGGGAGGGTTCCCTCCAATAGAGAGGGTCGGGGGGCTCGGGTCCTCCCCGGTTCTGATGGTTGTGGGGGGCCTCAGTGGGGTACATTTGTCGGGCGTAAGCTCCGCTCAGCTCCTGTGGTGCAATAGACACTGAGCGGAGCTAACACGTAATAGAACATACGGTTATGTATATAACCATAGTTCTATGAGTGTAGTGACGCTCAGCGTCTGGACGCCACTGCGGCCCTTGATCTTGCCTTGTGGTGAAAGATTGAGAAGGAGGTGAGTGTGTGGCCACACCCCTGCTTATATAGGTGGCGGATGGGGGTGTGGCCAGACGGATGTTGGTATGTAAAGGTACATTGAGAGTTTTTATTCAGTGCACAAGTACTGACGTGAAGCATGTGCAATAGACGCTGAGCGTCACTACACTCATAGAACTATGGTTATATACATAACCGTATGATTGTGGGCGGTGGCTACAACCACAGAAGGAGCTGAGGTTACGCAGATCACTATTCTTACACGTCACAGATTGACGTAAATTCAGAATGGCTTGGTTTAGTGGGGGAGGATCTTGTCTCAGCTGAACTGGAGGAATGCGCCTGAATGAGAATTTTACACCTACAGTAGTCAGTGTTGGTACAACCCCACATTGCTAGAAAACAATGCAAATCACTGGAAAAGGCCATTTATAAGATAGGGGACCTTTAAAATCCACAGAGCGCTATAGAGCCATATTCAACTGGAACAAGCTACCAGTCTCCACAAGGCAAGTAATAATACATATTGTTTAAAAAATATATTAAAAAGTTAAATGATGTAAATGAGACTGTAGTAAGATGTGATTAACTATTTTGTCTTTTTATTTTATTATACGTTAAATTTTTTTTTTTTTTAATTGCATTGCTCATTACATTCTGTATTTGTTCTGTTGTATTATTTTCTTGTGACGACCCCAGGAAGACTGTCATTAATTTGACAGCTAATGGGGAATGGATCCTCAGATATACTGTAGTCGACATGTGTCAACAAATGTACATGTCTGTTTGAATTTATATTGTACCGTTATTACTGTACAAATTTAATGATTGTGAAATGATGATTGTTTAAGGAGACGATGAGCTGTATGTGTATGTCACTGGAATTTCTCTGTGAGGGATTAATAAAAGATATCCTTATCTTATTCTTATTATTTTATTGAACTATTTTATCGCACTACAGTACTGCATACTTTTACTGTCTTTTCTATTTTACTAACTATTTGATTGCACTTTTTTACTCTGTCTATTCTATTTTATCATTTATATTACTGCCTATTTTTATTACAGCCTTTTTTTAAACTGAATGAAACCATAAACAGAGATGTTAGATCCTGTTTGCCTTACCTTGCTGCTACCTTTTCTTTTTTATGCTCGCTTTATGTTTGTAACCAATGATGTTTTATATGTCTGCACTTTATGTATGTCTTTTTTATTGCTGTGAAGCACTTTGAACTGCAATTTCTGTATGAAAAGTGCTATACAAATAAAGTGTATTATTATTATTATTATTATTATTATTATTATTATTATTATTATTATTATTATTATTATTATTATTATTATTATTATTATTAATAAAACAAACAAACCTTCACCCCTCTGCCTTCTGCACAGCAGTAACTATCGGTCATCATCTGTACGTCTTCGCAGAACCTCCTGTATCCTCCAGGGACTGTGTAGTATCCGGCACTCAGCTTGTCCTCCAGAGGGTCAAAGATGCGCCTGATGATGCAGAGAGACGCCTTCTTGGACTCCTGCTCATTTCTCTCGCAGATGCGGTTATACGCCCCTTGAAGCAATTCCTACAAACGTAGCGGTTGTTTCCCCGACAAGTTTAGGTATTGTACAAACCCAAAACAAATCTTTACAATTTAGTTTGTTTGTAGTGCATGTCAGAGATTACCAACGTGTACGCCTTTGGTCACACTCCTACGCAGAGATTTGCACAATGTTTCACTGTCAAACATCTCGGCTCCAAAGAGGAAGTGAACTAACCGGTGCTACTTATACTCTTATTATTTTCCTTTAAATATGCTGTAAGTGGTATTTTCTTGTTAAAATAAGTGTTAAGTACTGTAGCTCTACACTCCGACAGCCATCACTGATATACAGTGTTTGGTCAGTAACATTGGTCTCCCAGTCCCTCCGCTCTGCACTGCAGTAAACACAAAATACATTTTCTGGTGTCCGGTTCCCACTTTATCCAATCAAGAGAGAGAACCCTAGGTATTCTTTATTTATTTCAAGAAATCTTGACAAGCCAAATTAGCTTACTGCATTGGCAGATTATGTTATGTGTTTCAAGCACATATTTACTTGAACATTTCTTTGTAGTGAGGGTTCTCTCTCATGATTTACACAAATACAAAATATCGTCTCAGCTAGTGTACTGTGCTTAGTTTAGCCTGTATAAACTCTGCCCTCGGATTCATATATCACTCTGCCCTCAGATTCATCACTAATGATAGACACGACACTCATCACTGTGTCCTTTATAGAAGGTTGGTTGGTCCTCTCTGATGGAGAGGCGCAACAAACACTGGTATTTGTTAATTTTTAAAGGCCCTTACTGGTAAGCTACCTCCTTATACTACATCATTATTGGAATGGAATTTTGGAACCAATGGAACCCGTTCTAGTGACGGGTCCTTAAGGTCCAGTTTGCTCTGAACAGGGCATCGTTATGATGCCTCTAGCTCATGGAATGAACTCCAACCGTCCTTAAAGCTTCAGATTCTCCCCTCTGTTGCAGAGTTTAAAACCTTGATCTCCAAACTTTGTCAATCAAGTTGTACATGTTTTCATTGTTTTGTTAGCCTTGCTTTTTGCCTTGTCTTGTTGTCTTATTGTTATTTTATATGTTGTGTGATTTTATGTGCCCTTTTTATTTTTTTTTACTTATTTCTGTATGTACACTCGACGTGACTGTAAATGAGGAAAACCTCAGTTGCCTTTTCGAGTTTAAATAAAGGTGCAATAGGGGCAAAGGTCAAAGGGAAAAACATAGACAAATAGAGTGAAATAAACACAAACAGGCAAAATACAGCAAATCAAAGGAGAGCTCAGTCAATACCACATTATTATCATCTTGGATAAAAAGGGAATGCAAAGCATTGGTTAAAATATATAAAATAATTCAACCAATGGGAGTTGAGGCTCACTTCAGAGTATCTGTTAAATGTAAACTATTATTGTATGCAGATTGGCATGCAGACACTTCTGCTGCCAGGTAGGGAGTGTCAGGGAGATTGAGAGAGCTCCGAGTTCTGAGCTAGAAAGTGCCAGACAGTGGCTCATAGATAACAGGCTGTCCATTCACCTTGGCAAGACTGAGTCAATCCTTTTAGGCAGAACAAGGAGATTAGGCAAAGTCGATCGCATGGAAGTCTCCTGTAACAGAGCTGTAGTCACAGGGAAAACTAGTGTCAAGTACTACCTAGGACTTACACTAGAGCAGTCTCTCTCATGTGAGACTAGTGCTGCCAATATTATATCCAAGTGTGCAGGCAAACTCAAGTTCCTGTATCGGAATACCAGGCTTTTTGAACTAGCTGTTAAAAAGCTGTTAGTGTCATCCTTGCTTCAGTGTCATTTTGACTATGCGAGCGCAGCATGGTACAGTGGTCTTTCGACTAAATAAAAAAATAAACTTCAGGTGATGCAAAACAACATTATTCGGTACATACTAGGTGTGCCTCCCAGAACGCATGTAGGAAATGCCGAATTCATAAAGGTGGGTGGGACTGCTACCAGTGCACCTCAGGGTTGAACAGATGAAACTGAACCACATGTTCAACATAGTAAATGGTACAGCCCCAAGCTATCTGAAGTATCAGATCAATATGGTCCATACGCAGCATGGACACAATACCAGGGCCAGTGTTCGCTCCTGTAAGGTGCCGCGGGTCAAGTCTATGGCTCAGAGCAAATTTTTCTACACCAGGATCTCAATGTGGAACAGCCTTCCATTCAGGATAAAACTGTCAGGATCTAGAGGAATATTTAAAGGTCAGGTTCGCTCATATCTCTGGGGTAAAGTGGCCGGATAGCTGTCAGGTCATACTTGGATTGTTGTTTTAATGATGGTATAAGAAATGCGCTATTTTGTAGGCCGGCTAAGTGGCGCAGTGGGCAAGACGCTCGCCACTAACGCAGGAGACGCTGGGTTCGAGCCCAGCTCTCGGCGTTGCTTCCGGCTTGGCTGGTCGTTCATACTAATACACATTGCCAGTATTAGGGGGTGGGAAAGCCGGTGGGTGGGGATCGGACGTTGTGGACAGCGACTCCTACAGGTCGGTTGGTGCGCCTGTACAGCAGAATCAGGAAGTATCGGGGGCAGCGTGAACCTCCCACGCGTTACTTCTCGCCACTGGGAGATCGCGCTGTGCAGGTGAAAAGATGCGACGGCTGCCTCCTCGTGTACCGAAGGGGACACGTGATGCAAGGCTTCGTCCACATTGCAGCCGACCAGTGGGAGGCATGGTCTAGCGACGTTCGAGACAGGGGAATATGGATGTGTTGTATTGGACTTTTGCTTTATGTGTTGTTTTGTGTGTTATTTGTATATGTCCTTTGTTCAGAACATCGGGGACCATGCTGGAAATAAGTGTTGTCACTTTTGCATGTCATCCCTTGGATTTGTTGCGTCTTTGGATCCATAAATAAAATCAATCAATCAATCAGAGGCTCACTTCAGAGGCAAAGAATGACTGATAATAACGACTTCCTGTAACACTACACGGTACATACGTACCATGAGCTTGATCTGATATATCTCGTCCTCGTCCTTAAAGGCGTGTTTCAGGAAGAGGGCCAGAGCCTCGCTCTCGCAGATGGCGTGGATATGGGAGAGATCCTCCTGGCTCTCGGTGGGGTAGGCGACCCACATCTCCATGTTCCCCACGTACTGGGCCTGGGCTCGCTCCACAGCTTTGGAGTTCTCGATCTCCGACAGCGCCAACACGGCGTTGTCCAGACAGGGAATCTGTCCGCTACGGATGGCCGCCACGTAGGTCTCCGCCAGGTTACCGAGCACTGTGGAAGGAAGATCCATTAGACAAGTGTGTTAGATTAGTGATTAGATTAGATTATAAAATTCGAATGTATTGTCATTATACAGCAGAAGTACAGTACAACAAAAAGAGGTTTGGCATCCAACCAGAGTGCAAATGTAACAGTAAAGTCCAACAGTAATATACAATGTACAGGAGATTAAACTGGGTATAAAATATATAAATTAGTATACAGAGTTGTAGTATAAATATGTACAGTGATACAGATACATCTTTAACGTTATGCGGCTACATCGATCCACTGTCTGTCCATCTACGTCTGGTTTTAATTCATTTTCAATGACTAGTATCCATTTGTTGGACAGACAGAGTTGACGTTATGTTCTAATTTAAAAATAAACCAGTACAGTAATAGCTTCTGCCACTTTTCTATCTGTTCATTGATGGATGGACCAAGCTGCTCCGTCACAGTATTTTACAAATGAGCGGTTTTCTTTTCTCAGTTTTTTATTAGAAATAATAATACAAAAATAATATATACATTTAAATACACCGGTGGGCAAGTAATGTACTCAGTGGATGTCTGAACACCAAGTAACACCGGTATCACCGACTACCATGGCAAGCCTACCATGTCAAAATGTTTGGTGGGTAGCCAGTGCAGTATTAGCACTTGAATATAAAGCTATTTTACTTACATCTGCCAGTGACCTTTATGCCGCCTTTGAGAGTCTTGGTCTCACACTCAGTGTAGATGTGTTCAGTGAACACTTTGGCCTGTTGGACAAAGGCTGGTTCCAGGTCAGCGTCAGTCAGGTCGTCCATTTTCTTCATTAGCTGACCGCTGGCCGGCCTCTCGAACACGAAGCACCAGCGAGGCGAGAAGTAGTTACGAAGGCAGCTACGGGGAGCGTTGAATTTCTGAATCTTGTCACTGCTCCCTTTAAGACAACGAAAGGTATACACAATATGAGTGTTCATGTGTGTCGGAGAGAAATGTATGTGCAAAGATCTACTGACGAGATGTAGCAACCAACCTGGTAAGATTTTGAGAGCGTTTTCCAGGTACTCGTCTGCGGTTATGGGCTTTTCATCAAGCTCAAGTTCGAGGGTGAAATCTCGGACAGCCCACACAAAGGAGGGAAAGAAATGCATGTACTCGGACTCATCATCTTGACTTGTGTGGTTGGACTTGACTTTGATGTGCTCCGTCAGTTCCGTCACATAACTGTAGGGGGCGACGTTGAGTATGAAACATTTTCAAATACGGGAGTCTTATTATGACACTGGTGCACCCATCTCATCCTTATGTTTACTTCCCTCTGCACATTAAATGTAGAATAATTAAACTTGAAGACATGGTTAAGTTTCATGTTAATTATGTTTAGGGCAAGGAATAAGATACTGCCAGAAAGGTTACAACATCTTTTTCATTTAGAAAGTGAGTTTAGTAGGAGGAAATAAAATTTGCATCATCAATTTGCACGTACCACAAACAGATGTGTCCTTCAGTTATTGGTGTAAAATTGTGGAATTATCGCCATAGTGAGATTAAGGGATGTAATAATATTTGTCAATTCAAAAAGAATTATATAAAAAAAAAAGATTTAGTCAGTATGAAATTCAAATATGAATCTGAATAGTGAGATATTTTCTTTTCTTCTTTATTATTATTATTTAATTTTTTTCTTGTTTAATCTGTGGATTGTTTGTTTCTTTGTATATGGTATGAATTATTATTTTGTGTAAATTAGGTTGTATGCCATTGCCGACCATCAAGTGTTACTTGTTTAGTACAGGAATAGGGGGCAGGTAACTATAAGATTTATTCTTCTTCCTGCTCCTTTTGCTCATGGTAGAACTGTATTTATGTTTTTGTATGAAAACTGTATGATTATATTACTTCCATGTGGCAAATGAAACTCTGAATCTGAATCACATGCTTAGGGACTGTACGATATTATACATTTGACATGCGTAACTCATGATGATGAGTTAATACAAGCTTTCTCGAGGCTTTTGAAAATGTAGGGGAGACCTTGCTGGTAACGGAGCAGCCGAGAGACAACACTTCCCCCCCCTTTCTTTTCTCTCAACGCACAACTTTACAAAAATGGTTACTATATCCGGGGGTCCAAATGAGGATGCAAGGCAGTCATACAAGTAGTTTTTGACTTTGAACGCGCTGGTGGTGTCCATTTCAAAATGCCAGGCAGAATTGTCCAATGTGTTCTAACGAATCAAAGACAAAGACACGTGAAATATGACACTATGTGTGTGTGGTCCACCACCGTTTCAATATCGGTGTCTTGTGTGTATGTACTGAGCCATGCATAACGTACTTGAGTATGGTATCACATGTATCTGGGAACTATTAAACAAACAAACAAAACTAAAAAGTTACTTGTCCCTCACCATCACAAATATAGAAAATACAGGTCCCTCCCTAGTCCTTAAAATAATAATTGATTATAAATAATGCACTACAGTCCCTAAGAACAGTGGGAATCACGCAAATCATAATCACAGAACTAGACTGAAGGATACTGCAGTTTCTCCAGGGCGTTGTTGTCGATGGTCCCCATGCTGTTGTAGACCAGGGTGCTACTGAGCAGAACTGCCATGGCAAAGATCCAGTTGTCATTCGATTCATCGCCCTGAAACCAGAGGGAAATGTTTTCGACGTGTTGCTTTCAACTTAACCAAAAAATACGGTTTTGAACGTTGACAGGTGTGCATGGTTCTGTGAACAATGAAAATCAGATTGCATCTGCTTCTGTGTGAATAGTACATAGCAACAGTTGGGTGGAACTGTGCTGTTGAACCATCAGATTGATTAATCATCAACTTTATTATAATTTTTTTATTATCTTTTTCCTCCTTCTTTTCCCGTTTTCCCCCCCCCCATCCCAATGTTAGTCATTATGCCAATTCCCAATCCCCTTCCTGGCCGTTGCGCACTCTACCACCTACCGTCGGTCCGGGAGGGCGGAGACTATCACATGCTTTCTCCGACACATGTGTACCCAGCCCACCGCTTCTTTTCACCTGGCAGCGCGGACTCTCACTGGGAGAGTGTAACGTGTGGAAGGTCACGATACCTCTCCTAGATCCTTCCCTTGCTGTGCAGGCGCCCTGACCGAACTGTAGGAGTCGCTCCGATTGGCCGAGCGCGTGCATGCGCATGAGCCGCAACTTTACACTCGCGCTGTGAAGCACCAGCGGGGCGATGCAGTGGTTTCTCCCCGGCTTCCGCGCTGCCGCCGGCTTGACTCGGTCCAGCTCCAGCAGCAGCGGCCGTCTTCCGCCTGCGGTATCTCGTTCTTATTATTATCCATTTATCCCCCATTGTTCAGGTCGACATGGTCGCACAAACACCCGTTGGAGGAGTAGTGGGGGAGAAGAGGAGGAATATTTTTAAATAGCAAGAATTATCGCTCGTCAGACCTGCAGCTGCTGGTACTGTATGGAGAGAGAGGCACACAACAACAGACAGATAGCCGGTTTCAATCACTGAGCTGTCTGTCTGTTGTTGTGTGCCTCTCTCTCCATACAGTACCAGCAGCTGCAGGTCTGACGAGCACAGTTGCCAGTCGATAATTCTTGCTATTTAAAAATATTCCTCTGGGAGGATACCGCAGGCGGAAGACGGCCGCTGCTGCTGGAGCTGGACCGAGTCAAGCCGGCGGCAGCGCGGCGCACGGAAGCCGGGGAGAAACCACCGCATCGCCCCGCTGGCGCTTCACAGCGCGAGAGTGTAAAGTCGCGGCTCATGCGCATGCGCGCGCTCGGCCAATCAGAGCGCAAAATGGCAACGCGGAACTGGAACAGCGTTGTAGAAGGCATTCACGCGACCAGGACCCACCCTCGCCGGGTTTCCCACCCGCTAACACTGTGTTAGTATGGACGGTCGGCCAACCCGGAAGCACCACAGCTGGATTCGATCCCACTGTCTCTGTGGTGGTAGACAGACGCTTAGTCCGCTGCGCTACCCGGCCGCCCTGATTAATCATCAACCTTAATAGCCACACCAACAGTGACAGCCATACAGCAGGGTACTTTCCACAATAAATCATGTTGGAGCCTCACCTACAATCTACATACTGGTTAGGGCTGGGTTTAATTATTATTATTTATTTATTTTTAAATCTATTCAAAATTATCTTACCAATTTTTTTGTGAACAATTATTTTTAATACAAAATCATACAAAAAACAGATGGGATCAACAGATGTTTCTATGGACAAAAACAGCAGAAATAATGGATAAGTGAGCAAATAATGAGCAGGTAGATGAGTGTAAGCGTATACTATTGGTACATAATAGTACATTGGTACATGTGCTAACCAGCTAGCCCCAGTGTTCACCACCATATTTAATCTATCCGTGGTCCCTGCCTGTTTCAAGGTGTCTACTATAATCCCGGTACCAAATAAATCCTCCCCAACAGGTCTTAATGACTACAGACCGGTGGCACTCACCTCTGTGGCCATGAAATGTTTTGAGAGGCTGGTTAAAGATTACATTTGTGCCTCCCTCCCCAGCAATATGGACCCTATGCAATTTGCATACAGGCCAAACAGGTCCACTGACGATGCGGTCTCCCAAGTACTGCACAGCACCCTCTCTCACCTAGACTGCCAGAAGGGGGGCTATGTGAGACTGTTGTTCATTGACTTGGGTCTGAGCTCCGCTCTGAGCGCCTGGATACTGGACTTTCTGAGTGAATGGCCCCAGGCGGTCAGGGTGGGTGGTCAGACCTCCAACACCATCACCCTGAGTATCGGGTCCCCCCAGGGCTGTGTCCTGAGCCCCCTGCTGTATTCACTATACAGTACACACATGATTGTGTGGACAAGTTCAGCTCCAACTCCATAGTGAAGTTTGCAGACGACACAGTGGTGGTGGGGCTGATCTCTGACAATGACGAGAAGGCCTACCCGGAGGAGGTTGAGGTACTGGAACGCTGGTGCCAGGACAACAGCCTGCTCCTGAACATTGGTAAAACCAAGGAGCTGCTCGTGGATTTTAGGAGAACACAGCAGGGGACACACACACCACTGAGGATAAACGGGGCTACCGTGGACAGGGTGAGCAGCTTCAAGTACCTGGGGGTCCACATCTCAGAGGACCTGACATGGTCAACACACATAGACACAGTAGTAAAGAAGGCGAAGCAGCGCCTCTACCACCTGAGACAGTTAAGGAAGTTCAGAGTATCGGGGAAGATACTCCAGTCCTTCTACTCCGGAGCTGTAGAGACTAGAGCATCTTGACTGGAAACATCACTGCCTGGTATGGAAACAGCACGGCACAGGTCAAGAAGGCCCTACAGTGTCTAGTGACTGCTACCTCTAAGATGGAAATGTTCGGTATATCCAATGAATGGTTCCGAGATGATATAAAACTCCTTAGCTGAAGATATTTAAAAAAGTGATGTTTCGGAATATCATATTTTGTAGATATTTCCGCAAAGGACATGAATACTTCATCCTCCTCCCTGTATACATCTTGCACTTTCCTTAACCCCTTTTCAGCCCATACTTTAAATCCACTATCGTTTTGCCCTGATTTAAAATTGGCATTGCCCCAAATAGGACTGAACCTGGATCGGGACGTATTTATATTCAAATATTTGAGTGTGTCAAACCACACATCTATCATGTTTAAAATAATGGGGTTGTCTGTATTTTTCTTCAGATATTTACAGTCTCCAGAATACAAATACAGGTGCAAGGCAGGGTTCGAAATTTACGGGGGCTTGGGGCAAAATGCCCTCGAAAATTGACAAAATGCCCTCGAAAATCAGTTAAGGGGGGCAAGAAAAGCCCCCGACAGTTTACTAATTATATACATAATTATATTATGCTCTACAGTGCGAGCATTTCCCTCGTATTTGCCCCTAATAATAATGTGTGTGTGCGAACCGGAAAAATCATTTACTTGCAGTGTGCGAGATGAGTGAAGATTACAAAACAGCTCCGCTGTTAATAGTTCAGAAACTGGACTGAAATTCAGTTTTTGGGTGGAATGTTGCAAGGAGGGAGGGAGGCGGGGCCCGCTGCGTGTTACAGGTACTTGAGAGGTGCACCGTGCGAACGCAGACAGACAGAGAGCTCTGCTTTCAGCAAGCATTACACTGCTATCTTAACGTTAGCAAGCTAAGCATCTGCATAGCGCGACCTGTGTAACGTTAAGTAACTTGTGTTCCGCGGGGAAAGACCGTTCCATTTGTAACACAACTCCAAAGAATAACATCCAAATCCGATCCCGATGCGCATTTCCTTCATTCCACAGCGCTGAGCGCGCAACGTATTTCATTGATAGATCTGGCCAGAGCCTATACTCACAAACGTTCCAGTGCTGTCTTCGGGATTATTTTAATCCAAACGCCCATTCAAAACTTGTATTATGAAATAATTCTGGGATGTCTGACTATTTCCCTATGCATTGGTGCGAGTTCAGCTGACAGTCCATGGAGTCCATGACATAAGTTCATGAGATGCTCTGTTCTTTTGTTGTGTTTGAGGTGGATGTTGTTGCGTGTGTGGTTTTCATGTATCAATTTGAAACAAGCCTCTTGACTGTTGGAATTAGGGATGTTAAAAATAAAATAGCTAATAATATTATTCAATATTAGACATTCATTGATCCAGAGGCAACCGGCTATTCGTCTGCTATTTGTAGATATATCAAGACAACAACACAACTTGCCCTCAGGGACAATCATATTTAATCTATTTAGATAGAGTATGTATGTATTATTTACAGATAATTGAAGGTACCTCAAAACATGAAACCAAGCCATGTCACACATTGTGTGTGTGTGTGTGTGTGTGTGTGTGTGTGTGTGTGTGTGTGTGTGTGTGTGTGTGTGTGTATGTTGTCACTGTGCTCCTAAATTTCTTTGTGTGCTCCTAAATTTGTATTTAGATTTTATTTATTAACATTTTATTTAGGAGCACATGTGCTCCTTGGGAAAAAGGTTAGCGTAGAGTCCTATATATGGAGACATTAACATTATGTTATCAAACATAGGGACGAAGACTGTAAGAAAAAGTGTCAACAATGTTTTATAATCTTTATGTTAATTTTCATTATAAAAATTTTGTGCCCCCGAAATACAAAAAAAGCCCCCGAAAATCTATTAAGGGGGGCAAAAAAAGCCCTTGATTTTTTTTTTTTTTATTTATAACCCTGGTGCAAGGGTAAGCTCGGTTTAACAGAGCACGATTCTGAATGGATCCAAGCAGGGGGATTCTCCGATGAGAAGTAAAGCATGATCGTCCGCAATTGTGCTGCCCAGTAATACCATTGGATATTTGGGCATTTCAGGCCTCCTCGGTCATATGGTAGATAAAGTAGAAATAGACGTAATCTGGGGTGATTATTTTGCCAAATAAAGTTGGTAAACAGTTTCTTGATTCTTGTGAACAATGACGAGGGAGGAGGTAAAGGGATATTCTGGAATAGGTAGAGAAATTTAGGGAGTATATTCATTTTTAGAATATTAATCCTGCCGATAATTGAGATAGGTAGGGATGTCCAACGCTCTATTGAAGAAGTACTAGCTTCCAGAATTGAGTCATAGTTTATCTGAGAAATCTTATTCACCTCAAGGACAATTTTTATTCCCAAATACGTGAATGTATCTGTTGAGTTGAGAGTAGAAGCACAAACAAGCCCATCCTCCCTCTCTCTTTCATTGAGTAACATTATAGATGATTTGGAGTGATTCACTTTATAACCCTGATATGTTTCAATAAGACTTAGGAGTGCTGGGATAGATCTGTGTAGATTTTTTAGCATTAATATTACATCATCGGCGAAGAGGGCTATCCTATGTTCTATATGACCTTCTCGAATTCCATGAATATCGCTGTGCGTCCTCACCGCTATAGCAAACATTGTCCAAACATGAGACAATTCAAACTGATGTATAAGGAAATTATGTTCACAAGGTACAGGGATGAGGAAGGGACTTGATATTCACGGGTGTTTACATTTTTATTTTGTTTTCTATTTTATTTTTTTTATACATATATAGTTTTTGTTTTTTGTTTTGCATATATATATATATTTTTTTTTTCTTTTCTTTTTTATGTTTAAAATAGTACACTCATTTGAGTAGTGGAAAAGGGGTAGGATTAAATAAGTGTATACTTCTTCCTACTCCTTTTCGAACATGCAGATTGAGTTGTTTTGCTTTTTTGTTATTGTTTGTTGTATTCATTGCATGTTCGAAATAAAGACTTCAAATCAAAAAATCAAAGGGCGATAAAGGGCTCCCTTGTGGGCAACTTCTACTAATGTTAAAGGGTTTAGAGACCTTGCTATTCGTCAGAACTTCTGCCGTAAGCCCTGTACAAAGCAATTTAACCCATTTGACGAATGTGTCTCCAAAGCCAAATCGTGTTAACACCTCAAACAGATAAGGCCACTCGACACGGTCGAAGGCCTTCTCTGCATCCAGTGAGAGTAAGGCAGTGTCTGTCGCGCGTCTCTACAATTCGTAGCCGCATTTCTGCAGACCCCTCTCTGATTGGTTGAACTCTATTTTTGCAGACCCCTCCCATTTCTGCAGACCCCTCTCTGATTGGTTGAGCGAAGCCCCTCTCTGATTGGCCCCCCGCATGAGCCGAGACAGGCTCCTCTAGCCAGGAGTCGAAACTCCGTTAACTCCAGAGAGAGAGGCTGAACGCAATTTATACGCATGGAAGTATTGATTACGCCATAACGAATCATTAAAAAAATATACCGTTAACTGGAATATGTTGTGTGTGCCTTTACACATGTTGGATAGGATTATGTAATTGGTTTGTATAGCGTCGCGTATAACGTTATTTCGCGTGACTTCACGGTTTATTCACATTTCACAATTCATCGTCGTGTTTACATCAGGGTCCCCCATGTTCAATTCATGATAACATATATGACATACAGGTAGACAGATGGACAGTACTGCTACATTTAGACATTTATGACATACCAGATTTTGAACTTGTGGTAGGCCTAGACATTTTCAATTCATCGTCTTGTTTACATCAGGGTCCCCCATGTTCAATTCATGATAACATATATGACATACAGGTAGACAGATGGACAGTACTGCTACATCTAGACATTTATGACATACCAGATTTTGAACTTGTGGTAGGCCTAGACATTTTCAATTCATCGTCTTGTTTACATCAGGGTCCCCCATGTTCAATTCATGATAACATATATGACATACAGGTAGACAGATGGACAGTACTGCTACATCTAGACATTTATGACATACCAGATTTTGAACTTGTGGTAGGCCTAGACATTTTCAATTCATCGTCTTGTTTACATCAGGGTCCCCCATGTTCAATTCATGATAACATATATGACATATATGTATGGGCCACTCTCCAGGTGACCTGCATCGACCTTGCCCACACCAGGATCTCCTCCTCAGACTGGTGAGTCATTCGCACAGTGGCCTCAAAAGAGGTATGGTCAACGCAGGTCCAGGATGGGTTCACCGCACGTCTGTACGTGCAGACATGATATGTGTAACCCTTCGGTAAAAGTCCTTCAACACACAAGCAACAAGATGTTATTTTTTTGAAAGCCAGTAAATACTGACAAAAAAAAGCATAGACACTTAGAAGAAGCAATGTATAGTCCCCCCCACCCACCCAACCTCCTCCAATGTACAGTTTCTACGTCAAATGTATAGCCTTTCTTTTCTGGACTCTTTTTGTATCACAAACAGTACTGTATTTGTAAATCTGGTATGTCATAAATGTCTAGATGTAGCAGTACTGTCTATCTGTCTACCTGTATGTCATATATGTTATCATGAATTGAACATGGGGGACCCTGATGTAAACAAGACGATGAATTGAAAATGTCTAGGCCTACCACAAGTTCAAAATCTGGTATGTCATAAATGTCTAGATGTAGCAGTACTGTCCATCTGTCTACCTGTATGTCATATATGTTATCATGAATTGAACATGGGGGACCCTGATGTAAACACGACGATGAATTGTGAAATGTGAATAAACCGTGAAGTCACGCGAAATAACGTTATACGCGACGCTATACAAACCAATTACATAATCCTATCCAACATGTGTAAAGGCACACACAACATATTCCAGTTAACGGTATATTTTTTTAATGATTCGTTATGGCGTAATCAATACTTCCATGCGTATAAATTGCGTTCAGCCTCTCTCTCTGGAGTTAACGGAGTTTCGACTCCTGGCTAGAGGAGCCTGTCTCGGCTCATGCGGGGGGCCAATCAGAGAGGGGCTTCGCTCAACCAATCAGAGAGGGGTCTGCAGAAATGGGAGGGGTCTGCAAAAATAGAGTTCAACCAATCAGAGAGGGGTCTGCAGAAATGCGGCTACGAATTGTAGAGACGCGTCTGTCGCCCCTTGTGGTTATATAAATATTGAGCACGCGTCTGACGTTATGAAAACCCTGTCTCCCTTGAATAAATCCATTCTGGTCTTCCCCCACCACCCTAGGTAGAAGGACCTCCAGTCTTCTTGCAATAATTTTACTAATAATCTTGGTATCCGAATTTTGAAGGCTGATTGGACGCATATTTTCACATTTTGTATTAGGTTTCCCTGGTTTTGGAAGTAAAGTGATTAGGGCTCCCCTCATAGATGTGGGGAGAAGACCATTCTCGATGGATTCCTGAAACATCTCCAAGAGGGGTGATATTAATTTAGTTTGGAATTTCTTGTAAATATCTATGGGGATGCCATCTGGGCCTGCTGCTTTTCCAGCCTGCATACAGCCGATTGCATCAGCAATTTCAACGGCAGTTATATTTTGATCTAAAGCCTTACTTTCCTCCTTTGAAATTTTGGGAATATCTAGGTTGTCTAAGAATTGTGTTTGCATGTCCAGTTTAGGAGAACACTCAGCTGTATAATTTCCCATAGAAGACTCTAAAAGCCTCATTCATCTCTGTTGGGTCCACTATAGTTCTACCATTTGGGGCTTCAATACAATTGATGGATCTTTCTGCTTGTTGTTTAATGCGCCAGGCAAGAAGCTTTCCAGGCTTTTCCCCCTGATCATAGTAGGACTGTTTGAGTCTCATTAGGTCGGCAGCGGCTTTGTTAGCTGCTAATTCATTGTACTGTGATCTAAGCAGTAGTAGTTTTGAATGAGCATCTGTAGTCGTATGTTTATTATGATACATTTCCGTTTCCATTTTTTTATATTCTGATCTAATTTCTCCATTTCAAGTCTTGTAGCCTTTTTCTTTGAGCTAGTGAAAGAGATTATTTGTCCCCTAACAGCATTGAGCAACCCCAAAACCTCACAACGTTTACTCAATCACTTCTAGCCCCGAAAATGCTTAGAAAAGGAAAGCCGACAGCGTGTAAAAAAACTCGCCAAAACCGTAAAGTGTTCCACGGGCGTGCCGTGATTCCGATTTGCGTGAAAATATTCACGGACATAGATGACAGCGTGGGCCACCTTTTTGCAATCGATTATATGTCTCGATTTTGCTCCCACGCGCTTCAGCTGGCTGTCACAACGGAGTGCTGTCACAGCGCAGCATAAAAAACATCTTTTACGCATTGTTTAGCCTATATTTGTATAATTGTTATACTATTTGAATCCACCATTTAGGGCTGGTGTATTCAAATAGCCTAACAAATAAAATGTAATATGTCTCGGAACATTGGCCCGCAGATGCACCACTGCAAACCAAAGAAATGTGAACTCAAGAAGCCAAAACGAAGTTTAGCCTGTTTTTTAGAAGGCTATAGCCATACCGCTTAGCCTAAATAGGCTAATTGTTTTTTTTATTCGTTTTAACTTTCAGCCTGTTAATAAATGTGTCGTTAATTCAGTATTTAACTTCTTGAATTCATATTTATTTAGGCTATGCTAATTAAAAACACAAATGTTATGGACATCTAATTTAATTATCTGCTTATTTATTTAATGCTTCAATTCATTCAGAAACGTTGCAGCAAACAATCCATATGTGCATTTGTTTACATAATGATAACGTACATAAATAACATAATATTATTGAGGGAGGAAAAAAGGAAACTGATACCTCACCCTGTTAGTCAAGTTGAACTATCGCTCTGACTCAGACTGTGGGTGTGGGGGAGGGGGGGGGGGGGGGGGGGAGTCTCGCCGATACAACTACAAGTACAAGTATAATTATATAATGTATATTTTTCTGTAGGTAACGTTACATTTGGTTGACAATTTACTGACTGACTTTCACACACACGACACATATTTACGTAGCTATCTAACCAGCACTGTAAACCGGACCCAGCCCAAACCATCACCGTGACGTCACCATCCAGCTAAATCTAAAATGGCGGCGCCCATGGCAAAAACAGGGAAATTACATTTGAGTTTTCAGACAAATAAGCAGGATTTCACATTTGATTATAGGACCCCATGTCTTACCCAAGGTACACAACAAACAAACTAGGCTCATATTGTTTAACGCTTCATCTCCCCTTTAAACTTCAAATTCACTCACACATTCAAACACCAACGGTGGAGGCAACCGTGCAGGTGCCAACCTGCTCATCGGGAGCAGTTAGGGGTTAAGTGTC